>NC_051040.1:11042268-11642268 GCF_904848185.1 Acanthopagrus latus
ACCCTAACACTGGGTTTCTTTTTATTAGAGCCCTGTTATAATTCCATACCCTAAACATCACTTTGTAGGAAATACTTAACCATATGATTTAATCATAAAACATGTGAAGCGTAAACTAATATCACACCTGCCACGGCTCCAGTCTTTGTAACTTGCCACAGCTGTGCCCGCTGAAAGGGCCTTTCCCTGGCTCACACTGCAGCATGTCATCAAGGGCATGGGCCAGAGCATACACAGCCTTGTACACATTATACTCTGGCCTGAGGTTTGAAATGTCCAAAAACTCATTCTCCACATCCTCTAGCTTTTCTTGTCCAGTACATAATGTGCCCCCATCCTCCAACCAACCTGCTGGAGGTGGTGCAAATCTACACTGAAATGTGAATTCCCAAAACTGGTTTACCTGAAACATATTCAAATCAGTGTTATAATTGATGATTACTAGATAAATACTAATCTTACAAATAACAGATCAAATTGCACAGCTAAAAATCTCACTATGCTATTTCCATAGCTGTTGTTGTGGTGTAGGTCAGGGTGTATCTGTAGGAGGAATTCCTTGAAGCCTGGTATTTCTCCTCGACGGATGGCAATGCCAAGTGTGCCAGCCAGGTACGGCATGAGGTCAGGGGTCTGGAGGACAGTAGCAGCTGTCCATGCTTCACTGGCCATCCACTGCAGGCCTGTCACATTTTGCCTTACCACCTGCATACAAAATAAATGAATTCATACTGATATGACAATTAATTAGTCTCGTCTTCTGAAACCCACACATTTGATACCTTGTCTTACTTGTTCATATGGAGATCCAATCTTTTATGCATTTTTAATATCAAAATGGTTACAACTGGAGTTTTGTGTAATTTATCTGAATACCTGATTCCTTAACAGGTTTATAAGACAATAACAGGTTTGACGTATTACATTCAATATACAGTATATTTGTCAAAGCGGAATATATTATTGCAACTTCAGTTTGAAAGGTAAAACTTTAGGATGCATAGTAATGTTCATTTGTATTTTTAAGCCCAACCTCTTCCATGAGGTTAATCATGTGACTCTCATGTGCAAACACAATGACCACACGAGCTGTGGATTTCTTCATCACATCCACAATCCTTCTTAGTTCAGCTTGGTCAGTTCCCCAGGGTAAAATCTCAAAGTAAGCCAGACATCCTCCGCCAGACTGCACCAGGTCAGATTGGAAGGATCGAGCAGCGTGGAGTCCATAGTCATCATCACTGATGAGCAGACCTGCCCAACTCCAGCCAAAGTGGTTCAAAATCTGAATCATAGCACGCACCTAAATTAGTAAACAGTGAAAGGATTAGTGCACAGTGGAAAACCTGCTAATTAGGTTCAACCGTGGACCTTGTGTCCTTGTTTGATTATTGCCTCTCAGGTTTGTTATTGGAGACACAGCACCCCCATAAGTGACACATAGAGTGACTTGTTTTTATGTAGAAGGAATTATTTTTTTTGTTGCATATTTGTTCTGAGGAAGATTTCTCTACAACTCGTTTGCATGTTCATTTTGTTGACAGATGGTCACCTGGAAAGCGTCACTTGGGATCGTCCTAAAGAAGGATGGAAACTTCTGCCGGTCGCTCAGACAGGAACATGTGGCAAAATAACTCACCTGTGAAAGACACATACTGTTCATCCTGAAAATATTCAAAGCCTTTTCAAGCTCCTTTAAACTTTTAAGGTCAGTTACTCCATGTGCACATGTGACGGTGCATTCAAAATTACATCAAAATGATCCAACACAATTATTAGATTGAAAGGCTGAAAACTTACCATAGGTACGCTGTACAAACCTATGACAGTGGATATGGCAATAGAACGTGTGGAGGAAGAATCACCCACAATCCCTATGACTGGAGGGGTTCCTGCACAGGTCTCGTTTAATATAAATTGCTCTTCTTGACCACTGACTAAGGATAATGCTGCACGAAATCCAATCCCTAGTTTGACACAGTTATCATAAAGACTGTATCCCAGCGTGACATTAGGTAGCAGGTTGGAGTTTCTGTTAATCTCATCAATGGCAAAGGCCATGGTCTGGGCCTGCCTGAATCCTAGAATATCAAAACTAACACAAAAATGAGCACTGTTAAGTCTTGATGAATACAACATACAGTAAATGTGACAATTTAAACATGTTGCACAATTGCAGATTTTACAATTAAGACAGCTGAATAACAACAATTATTGAATCAAATGTGCAAATAAATATAAATAAATATTTAAAATGGCATACATACAAGTTATTGCTTCTTATCAGAAATGCATTCAGGCAATAGAATACATTTTGCCCTGCTTCTGCTTCGGCTGCTTCCCTAATAAACTTACCTGTGGCAGGTAGGCGGTTGTGGCTCAGAGGAAAAGGAAAGGTCAGGAAAGACAGAAAAAAAGTGGATCTCAAACAGCCCACCTAGAACCACATCTCCAGCCTTGTGCTGCCCATTCAGATTAAACTGTCCCTGTAACAGGCATGATGAGGAATCAAGAGGGGAGGACACAACACCAGAGAAGTAGGAATACAACAATGTGAAATACATAAGCAAGATAAAGTTGGCCTCTAAATATGCCCACATGACTCTCCTCCTGTTCATCCCTTTTCCGAGTGCAGCTTGATAACTGTTAACCTCTTTTATTGACTTGCAATATTATTTCATCTTACACACCACCCATTGGACTATTGGGGCACAAGCAAAAACAGGGGCAGGGGCTGTACCACATTTCATTTGTTAATAATTCTGTGTTGAGGCAGAATTAATTTTTGCAATTTTGATAAAATATCCGGCCATGCGAGCACAATTTCCAACCCAAATTTTACTTTTTAGATGATGAATGATTGGTGCGTTTTGGCTTATGAATTACAACCATATTTGTGTTCATCGTCATATATATTTTTAGTCATTAACTGTTTGAGTTTGATATGTAAATTATGATGTTAAGTATATAGACCATCCAGTAAAACATTTACTTGCATTGTAGTAAAATACAAGTTTTTGTCAGATATGCTCTGCAGTCTAAAACCAAATCATATCAGAAGAGTATATTTCCCAATTTATAACAAAAATTGAACATTTGAACTCACAAAATGCACTTTCACTATCAAACATATATGTCTTATTAAGTGTCCACTAGATGGTAGCAAAATACTAATACAATTTGGAAATAGTACATCTTCCATTTTCCGCACTGTTTTACACTGCTATAATGAGTTATACATGGGGTCTGAAAAAAAATCAGAAGTAACCTTTTTGGATTCACAGATTGCACAAGATTTTGTTTTCATCAACTGTGAGTTCTTGACCCTTACAGGCTGACCTCTTCACCTCACCCACATTCTTAACTGTAGCACTTCCATCATGAATTTTAAGAGGGGGTTGGGTCTTACTGATAAATGTAAGATATGATTACTTCATTCTGTGGCAATTAAGGCATATCCAGTGACTTTAATATATAAAAATATATTTTTTGTAAAGTTGGGTCTAAAAACTGCCCTGTTGGTATTATTTCTATTTTTTAGTAAATTGTTCTTTGACTTGTTCTTTGTTTTGTTTGTTAACAACTGGGATTCATATTTGCAGTTGATGTGATCACCCGAGCACCAAATTCAGTAACTGTCAAAATGATTGTGTTTTAAATGTAGATTTTAAGTATCTTGCATTGTGCCACCAGTTGAAGAGAAAAGGTTGGTGCTGCTGCCAATTCTGTTTCTAATATTTACATGCTGAAGTTCATGAGAATTCTACGATAACCTTCACCGTGATGTGGAATTGTGGAATTGTCCATGCAGTTAAAAATGTTTTCAATTTTTAATCTTTCAAATCCTGGAGAATGTCAAAATTAAATCATCAGGCAGGAACAACATTATTAATGTAAAATCTTTAATGAACATTTTTTGCTAAAATTATAATTTTGTGGTTCCTCGAGCCATGATCGCTTTCTTTGTGTTCTTCTCTGGCCGCATCAGAATAATGTAACATTTGGGTCCAAACAGTGCCACCAAGAGACCAAAACTGGAGGCCAAGATTGCAAATACCTCCACTGCATCTGCATATTTGCCTGGTGAGTTGACATAAGCAGGGATAAAGGCCACCCACACAGCACAGAAGATCAGCATGCTGAAAGTGATGAGTTTGGCCTCATTAAAGTTGTCTGGAAGGTTCCTTGCCAGAAACGCTAACAGGAAGCTAAGGATAGCTAATAAGCCAATGTAACCCATTAGCACTGCAAAACCAACTGTGGACCCAACTACACACTCATAAACTATCTTGTCATTGTGATACTGAGTGTTTTTATGAGGCTCTGGTGAAGCAGATACAATCCAAGCAATGCAGATTGCTGCCTGAATGCAAGTGAGAGCTAAAACTGTTCCTCTTTGCTGCACTGCACCAAACCACTTGAGGTTGGCTCCACCTCCTGGCTTGGAGGCCTTGAACACAGCCAGAACCACCATGGTTTTAACTAAAATGCATGAGACACAAAGCACAAAGCTGATCCCAAATGCTGCATGTCTCAGTTGGCATGTCCACAGTCTCGGGTAGCCAATAAACAGCAGTGAACACAGGAAACAAAGCTTAAGTGACACCAAGAGCAGGAAACTCAATTCTGAATTGTTGGCACGTACTATAGGTGTACTGCGGTGATAGGTGAATATGCCAAGGACAACAGCACAGATAAATGTGCCAAGTAATGAGGTTACTGTCAAGCAGATACCCAGAGGCTCATGGTAGGAGAGAAACTCAGTTTTCTTTGGAACACAGTGGTCACGCTGGGGGCTGGACCACAAGTCCTCAGGACAGCTGGTGCACTCTGTGGAGTCTAATATAAAGGGGAAAATTGTGAGATAATCATCCATAAAGTAAAAAATGCAACAAAAATGAGAACCCACCAGTTTTATTGCTGAACTTTCCCTCAGAACAAGGGATGCAGTCGAAGCAGCACACAGGTTCCCCTTTCTTTCTGGCCATGCGGGTACCTGGAGGACAGCTTTCACTGCACACTGATCGAGGTGGCTGCAGGGAAAAGTAAATTCCTACTTTTCATATTGTTAAAAACTGCAGATATACTGTGTGTGGTCCAAAGAAAAGAGACAAGTCAGAAACAACAGAAATAACCTTGTTCGATTCAAAGTTCCAGAAGATTTTTTCTTCATAAATTGTGAGCTCTTCACCTTTGAAGGCTGACCTCTTGACCTCACCCACATTCTGAACTTTAGCTGTTCCATCGGGGAGCCACAGCCAGTTCATGACATCATAGATCGGTAATGCATCACCATTCTTATCGAATGATACTTCATCTCCAAATCCTGTCGTGTAGTTGACCTTTTGCAAATAATGGACAAGCTACAAAAATATGATGGAAATAATGAAGAATATTAGATAAGGATTGTGACAGTCCCCATCCAAACAGGGGTTTATCTTACCATTTAAATGACCTGCAACAAAATCATGGCATTTTCGTTCATGTCTTAGTGGTTTAATACCAGTAGTCAGTAATCATATTCACAAAACAAAAAGGGAATGTGTTAAATCCTGCAACCTCAGTATTAAATGTAAAACAAAATGAACATATTACTTTTGAAAGGATATCATGAAGTGCACCAATGTCAGTATGACACAATGTGTATTTTTTGACAATAAGCTGTACTCACAAAACTAAATTCAGTATGCACCTCAAGGTGAAGCAGTTTTAAAAAAAAAAAACAAAAAAAAAAAAAACAGGTGGAGTGTAAACTGATATCACACCTGCCATGGCTCCAGAGTTTGCAAAGTTGCACAGCTGTGCCCACTGAAAGGCCCTTTCCCTGGCTCACACTGTAGCATATCATCAAGGGCATAAGCCAGAGCATACACAGCCTTGTACACGTTATACTCTGGCCTGAGGTTGGAAAGATCCAAAAACTCAGTCTCCACTCTCTCAATATCTTCTCGTCCAGTGCAGAGTGCTCCACTAGCTCCCATCCAACCTTCTGGGTCAAATTTACATCGAAATGTGTATTCCCAAAACTGTCTCACCTGAAATATGTTGAAGTACTAATTAATAGAAATTACAGTATATTATTCTTGCAATTTTAGATCAAATCTTGAGACTGAAGTCTTACCATGCTATTTACATTATTGCCATTGTCATTTATGTCGGGACGTATTTGTAAGAGGAATTTCCTGAGCCCTGGTATTTCTCCTCGACGGATGGCGATGCCCAGTGTGCCACCCAGGTATGGCATTAGACGGGGTGTCTGAAGCACAGTAGCTGTTGTCAAAGCTTCACTGGCTATCCACTGCTGGTCTGTCACATTCTGCCTCACCACCTGAGTAAGGCATTATAGAATATATATGTTTCAGACCTCTGTTGAAAAAATACAGTGAGCTTTGTAGCAAATATTAATTAGTCTATTATGCAGCTAATTTTGAAGGCATGTAAGCGTAGATGTTAAAAATACCTTTAAGTACAAGGTGTTCAAGTTAATAAGGTCTGCATATGGTATTGTAAATTAATAAAAATGAACAGTTATTATGAAGTTAATAATAAATGAATTTAATTTAACATGACGATGATCCAACTGGAATTGAAATTTGCTTTTGCAGATCATTTTGGTTTGATTGAAAATGATTGTTCACAAAAAAAATGGAGAATTCATTTTGGTTAAACAAACAAATGATGGTAATAGAAGACAAAAAAGAAAACAAGAAATGTCATCATGTTAGGTTTCTGACAATCATGGATTTCTAACCTATATTACATCTAAATTCCAACCTCTTCCATCAGATGCATCATGTGGATTTCATGTGCAAACACCATGACAACACGAGCTGTTGATGTCTTTATCTTATGCACAATCCTCTGGAGTACACTTGCGTCACTGTCCCAGGGTAAAACCTCTAAGTAGGCCAGACAACCTCCATCAGACTGAACCAGGTCAGACTGGAAGGACTGGGCAACATGGTGTCCATAGTCATCATCACTGACCAGCAGGCCTACCCAAGTCCAGCCAAAGTGTTTTAGAATTTGAATCATGGCACGCACCTAAGTGGATAAATTGGTGTGAAAGAATTATTGCACAGACACAAATACGTTTTCAATTGTTTGTGCAACCTACCTTAGTTCATAGACATTACATATTTAAACAAGTTTCACAATTGATAATATTAGTTTGAAGGTGTAAGTGCATAGTCTAATACATTCTCTTCATGCAACATATATGAGTAACTTTAATCAGGAGATTGAAGATTGTACTATTCAATATAACTTTACAATGGAATCAGGGTTACTTAATGTTGTTAAGAATAAAGAAAATTATTGTCTCATTAAGACCGTATTTTACATATTGGCTGCACTGCCTGTGAAATCTTGTTTGCTGTTCCTAATTTTGCAAATTAAGTTTCACCTGAAATGCATCACTTGGGATTGTTCGAAAAAAGGACGGAAACCGTTGCCGATCACTCAAACAGGAACATGTGGCAAAATAACTCACCTATGAAAAAACAAATGCACACAACTAATTTCAGAGTCAACCCAGACCCAGTCAAATGCCTGATATAACCTATTCAAACAGTCATATTTCAACAGTGTTAAAGATAAAGATAATCTATAAATGTACACTAAAAATACAACAGAACAGGATATCAAAGACAGGAAACTTACAATGGGCATTTTGTACAAACCCAGTACATTGGCCATGGCAATAGAAAATGTTGAATAGTGATCACCCACAATGCCCAGGACTGGAGGGCTCCCTAAACAGTTCTCCTGAAGCAGAAACTGCCCCTCTCTGCCACTTGCCAGTGATAAAGCACCAGTAAATCCGACAACAAGTGCTCCACAGTTATCATAAAGAATGTATCCCAGAGTCACATTAGGTAATAGATCGGAGTTGTTGTTGATCTCGTCGATAGCAAAGGCCATGGTCATGGCATGCCTGAACCCTAGAGTATCAAAACTAACACACAAAATATCACTTTTAACTAGGCAACTATGGCTGTATGAGAACTGGGTATGCATGCACAAAAGACTTTACAACATACAACACAGTTGCAAAAAAGCAAACAAACAAAAAAAAAAAAAACATTTTCACGTATGTAACTAAATATTACAGAAGAATAATTTAAACCGCATGGAAAGTGAAATTAGTCATATTTAATAAACATTTAAGCACCAAGAAACGTTAATCGTTTTAATGAATACTCTACTGAATGATAATACTGAATACTAATACTAATACTGAACTTTGTTCTCTTTTTGTTATTTAGAAGTATCTCTACAGATACCAGGTAAAGCTACATTACTTTCGTCACCATGTCCTTTACCATAAATAATATGAAAAGGAAGCATCATTTGCACAGATTAATGCTGTCTGCTGTATAAGTGTCAAACTTACCCTTGGCAGCTGGGCTGTTGTGGCTCTGTGGTAAATGTCAGCTCAGGAAATACAGAGGTGTAGTGGACCTCAAACAGCCCGCCTAGAACCACATCACCAGGCTTGTGCATTTCATTAAGAGCAAACTTTCTTTGTAAATTGCAAGATAAGGATAAGGGGGATTCTGAGCATAAAGATGGGAATGAGAAGAGGAGAAAGATAAGGTAAATGCACAAGAGGAAATATGAGTCAAGAAAAGCTCCCATAACTGCCCTCGTCCTCCTTATACAGCAGTTTATCATACACAGTTACTTCAATTTATATACAGGGCTATGTCATCCTGTATGCTTTCCGTCATTGTTTACTCTTTTAAATCCCCCATGAGGTTATGGGGGCAGAACATGATATACACACACGTTTGTCATTATAACTGAAAAAAAATGATAATAATAAAAATAAATGAAGTTGTATGTCATATCAGGAAATATTTTAAGCTAATAAAAGAGGGGAAACATATATTTTGTGCGGCAGTTTGATGTCAATCTTCTTTTGTTCTTATACTAACAAATTAAAGTTCATCTTGTTTGATTGTTTGTCTGCCATGGTCTGAATACTAATTCTTACATGGCACCATGTAGTGATGACATGGTGTTATCAAGAGCTTAAGCAAGATGAGCTAACTTCACGTTTAAAGTTTCAGGCAGTGTACAATCTTACTAAACTGAATATATGGTGTACCCAAATTGGCTTATTTATGTTGTAAATGCATTGTGGAACCCTAGGGGGACACATTAACCTGATGTATGATGCTTGGGGGTAAGTGGGCTGGGATCAGGATGGGGCAGAGCAGCAGATCTCAGCCAGATGGTCTGGGAGCAACGCAACGACTAAGAAGGAAACCACAGGCAAATGACCAGGGGGCAAGGCCAGGGCAGACCAGGAGGAAGGGCCAAAGTATGGAAGAGATTTAGGCATAGGCCTGGGTGCAAGCAATGCAGATAGAGCCACTCTGGAGTTCTGTGACCTAAACTGAACCACTGAACCACAGGATGGGCAGCAGGACAACCAGACAGGCTGAGATGCTCCTGAGGAAGGGTGTTAGGCATAAAGAGCTGCTCTGGAGGAAGACCAGATGTGCAGTCACTCTGCAAGATGACCTGGAGGCTGGTGGTAGACAAGCAAGTGTGCTGGTGGAGTCAGGGAAGCAGCTGACAGTGACAGCTCTGGAACTGGCAACTGCTGCAGGTCAGGAACATGGGCCTGCTGCCTCTCAGAGTAAGTCGGCTGAATCACAAACTGGATACCAGGAGGTGACTTTGGCCATAGTGCCAACTGGGGACTGGGAGCAGGTGTTCACCTGGAATCTTCCGTCCAGATGTTGTGATGTATGGCCTCATGGAAACAAGTGCACAATTATGGTTACATCATAATTTCTGACAGGCGTTTCTTTTTTCATACCTACAGGGGGCATAATTGAGTCTTTAGAATCCCAAGATGCAAACTACCACAGTATTAGAGAAAGGGACTATATTTGCTGTAGAGGTGGTGAGCTGATAGATGGCAGGTGTGTAGATGAACTCAGAGCCAGGAGTTAGGACAGTGATTGGCAAGACCGGAACAACACAAACACAGAGAGACTAACACAGTACATGGTCGTAGAGGGAAATAAAGAAAAAGACGGGAGCTATACTCAGAAAAAGCTGTGGCCATGACCTAACTACTATACCCCATTTACACCTAGAATTAAAATGGAATCTGTGTCCAGATATGCTATCATAAAGACTGCCCAACATTTTAGTAGCGCTCCAAGTCATGTTTTTATTTTTGACTCATACAAAGGTGGGCCCAAGCTTTCAGTATATTGTTTGTTGTATCTGGATAGGTAAGCATTACTATTCATTTTAGACTTGTTAAATTGCATATTACAATGTTTTAAAAAGAACATTCTGATTCTTCTCATTGCTTTTTTTTTTATTTGGAGAAAGTAGCTTTCTAAAAATATTTTGTTTTTTGTTAACTTTTTTTTTTTTTTCAATTGATTTTTTCCAGTGAAAAACAAAACAAAACACAGACATGTAAGTATACACACAGAACAGGTACATCAGACAGGGTCATCTACAGCAAAACACAATGAGAGTCTTTGTAAAAAAAAACAAAGGGCTGGCAGAAAACATGCTGAAGGGTCGGATCCAGGGTCTTTAAGGGACCCACAGTTCTCCTTTGAGTCCACAGTGACACGAGATACCTTCCTTCATACAGTCCCCAAGGTCATCAGTAAAAAACATAATTCCACACAGAATACACATTCAGTGATAAGCTCACCTCTTATCTATGTAGTCCCTCCATTTCTTCCAATATTGGTCACCTTTGTCTCACAGAAAATGTTAACCTTTCTATGTTGTAAATTTCGTCAGTTATTCCTAAACAGTCTGAAATCGTCAGGCACTCCTTGCTCAGCCATTTCCTGGTTATTGTCTTTTTACTACTTGCCAATAATAGCTACAGTGGGTATCTGTCTTGTTTATTTATTTCAGTTGGCATGTTGCCTAAGTATATGACTCCGAAACCGAGATCAGGCAGCAAAATGATTTGATTGCTGCTGTAATATCTTCCCAATGAGATGAAATAATGGGAGATTCCCAGAATATGTGAAAGTGGCCAGCTGACGTGTTGCCACACCCTCTCCAACATCGTCCTTGATCTCTATTATTGGTCTGTAAACTTGTTATTCTCAGAGTTATAAAAAATCTTACAGTGCTTTTCCAGGTGAATTCCCTCCATAAATCTGAGCTGGAGGTGGTAAATAACATCCTACAGATATTTAGCCAATCACCTTCAGTTAACTGTATGTTAGCTTGTTTTTCTCATCTTGATTTAATGTACATTGTGGGAAGACCTCTGTCCTCCTGTAGAGCTGAATAAATCCTTGAAATCAGTTTTCTACTCGAATTTCCTTTGTAAGTATTGACAAATATCTCTATCAGGTTCATTCCTTCCTCTCCAATAGTGTTGTTATTTTTTATTAAAATAATCTCTCAGTTGAAAATATCTGAAGAGATCCTGTTTCTCAAAGTTGTGCTTTTCCCTGAGATCCATAAAGGAAACTATATCAGCATTAGTAGAGATTTTGCAGTATGAGGTAATATCCAGGTTTGTCCGTCGTGTAAACCTGCTGTCCAGCATGGTCGGTGTGAATTCCGTATCTAATGCTACCCAGCGTAATAGTCGTGCATTTCTTTCACACTTAGAGTCTTTGAGGATTTTGTACCATATGTTGAGGGGGGTTGCGATCCAATTACTTAGTTTATCTCCCAGTAGGTACTTTTTCAAGAGGGATTTGTCTCCCAACACAGATGGGAGAGGTTCACATATAAAATTTTGTTCTAACTACTTCAGGAAGCGAAGCTGTGCCGCTCTGTAATAATCCTCTAAACAAGGTGTAGGGCACCTGTTTTAACAACACACGGCATTGTTTGTTTACTTTCACCTTTTTTACTTCAATGGAAACCGAAAAAAGGCCTCTTACAGTCTTAAATCCCACAATATATGGTCAGACAAGACTGGGCAATAATCAGATTCTGTTTGACACAAATGCTTGTTTATTGCTTCCACTTTCTTCTGAATTAATTCTTGTCAGAATAAAATATTTCTGAAGTTAAAAAGCAGATTACATATTTGTTATATATTGGCCATTTCAGTGGCAAATCACTACTTACTGAATGCAAAATACATATTGGTTTGAACAAGCTGGTCATGTTACTATACATAAATGCGTTTTTTTATGACTTGCTTGTACCTCGACCCATGATTGCTTTTTTCGTGTTCCTCTCTGGTCTCAGCAGGATAATGAAACATTTGGGTCCAAAGAGTGCCACCAAGAGACCAAAACTGGAGGCCAGGATGG
The DNA here is from genome assembly GCF_904848185.1 of Acanthopagrus latus. Taxonomy (NCBI): domain Eukaryota; kingdom Metazoa; phylum Chordata; class Actinopteri; order Spariformes; family Sparidae; genus Acanthopagrus; species Acanthopagrus latus. Next base: position 11,054,547 of record NC_051040.1, read on the forward strand.
CAAATACCTCCACTGCATCTGCATATTTGCCTGGTGAGTTGACATAAGCAGGGACAAAGGCCACCCACACAGCACAGAAGATCAGCATGCTGAAAGTGATGAGTTTGGCCTCATTAAAGTTGTCTGGAAGGTTCCTTGCTAGAAATGCTAACAGAAAGCTAAGGATAGCTAATAAGCCAATGTAGCCTAATAGCACTGCAAAACCAACTGTGGACCCAACAACACACTCATAAACTATCTTGTCATTGTGGTATTGAGTGTTTTTATGAGGAGCTGGTGAGGAGGAGACAAGCCAAGCAGTGCAGATTGCTGCCTGAATAGAAGTGAGAACAATAACTGTCCCTCTCTGCTGCATTGCACCAAACCACTTCAGACTGTCTCCCCCACCTGGTTTGGAGGCCTTGAACACAGCCAGAACCACCATGGTTTTTACCAAAATACATGAGACAGAAAGCACAAAGCTGATCCCAAATGCTGCATGTCTTAACTGGCATGTCCACAGTCTTGGGTGGCCAATGAACAGCAGTGAGCACAAGAAGCATAGCTTAAGTGACACCAGGAGTAGGAAACTCAGTTCTGAATTGTTGGCACGTACTATTGGTGTACTACGGTGATAGGTGAAGATGGCTAGGACAACTGTACAGACAAATGTGCCAAGCAAGGAGGTGGTTGTCAAACAAATACCTAAAGGCTCATGGTAGGAGAGAAACTCTGTTTTCTTTGGCACACAGTGGTCACGCTGGGGGCTGGACCAGAAGTCCTCAGGACAACTGGTGCACTCCATGGAGTCTAACAAAATGGGAAATGTGGTGAGATAAATCCCTGCTGTAGCAAGGCACTTAAAGTGACATTGTCTGCAGTAATTTGTATATGCTCAAAATGCCAGTTTCTGAATTTCAACACATCCAACAATGCATAGGCTTCAGTTTAAATGATTATTGGTATGATTGTATTTTATCTTTCTTTAAGTATAGATTTAGACTTACAATTAAAGAGGAAAAGGTAAAGGTAGATGCAGGGCAATGTTATACAATATTATTGTATGCAACATCATTGTAAATAAAAAATAGAAAGTTCAGTTAAACTTGACTTCGTGGTTACAGCCTTGTGTAGTATATGTACAGTATATAACTCCTTAAAGTGAAATAAAATATTGAAGTATGAACACCAACCAGTCTTATTGCTGATCTTTCCCTCAGAACAAGGGATGCAGTCAAAACAGCACACAGGTTCCCCTTTCTTTCTGGCCATGCGGGTACCTGGAGGACAGCTGTCACTGCACACTGATCTGGGTGGCTATAGGGAGAAAACTTGATCTGTAACTCTATATTATTATACACTCCTAAGATGTACAGTCCAAAAAGAAGCAATGTCAGAAATAACCTTATTTGATTCAAAGTTCCAGAAGATTTTATCTTCATCAATTGTGAGTTCTTCACCTGTGAAGACCGACCTCTTGACCTCACCCACATTCTGAACTTTAGTTCTTCCATCAGGGAGCCACAGCCAGTTCATGACATCATAGATAGGTAAGGCATCACCCTTCTCATCAAATGACACTTGATCACCAAATGGTGTGGTGAAGCTGACTTTTTGCAAATAATGTACAAGCTACAAATGGATAATTGACATACAAATTTAAAACTTAAATTGAAGATGTGTGAATAACTGATACTGAATGAAAACAAAAAATGTTTATCTAACTGAAAGGATACATCATTTTATTTATATCTTTATAATGTCTTACTATTAGACCTTCAACATAATCAGGCTATCATCTAACTTGTTTGTTAGCATTAGCCTGTCATCAATTTAGTTTGCACTTAAGGTGTAATACCTATCTTAAAACATAAATGGATCTGGAGTGTAAACTGATATCACACCTGCCATGGCTCCAACATTTGCAAATTGGCACAGCTGTGCTCACTGAAAGGGCCTCTCCCTGGCTCACACTGCAGCATATCATCAAGAGCATAGGCCAGAGCATACACAGCCTTGTAAACATTGTACTCAGGCCTGAGGTTAGAAAGATCCAAAAACTCAGTCTCCATCCTTTCCATATATTCATGTCCAGTGCAGAGTGCTCCCCCAGCTTCTGCCAAATCAACTGGATTAAATCTACACTGAAATGTAGATTCCCAAAACTGCGTAACCTGAAATATAGTGCATTATAATGTCAATACTCACAGAAATTAGAATGTATTCATTTATCATTTGTACTATTATTGTGATTGTTTTTAAAGATCAGATTGTCAAATCAAATACTTACCATGTCATTTCCATAAATGTTTTCATTTTGGTCAGGGCGCATTTGTAAGATGAATTCCCGAAATCCTGGTATTTCTCCTCGGCGGATGGCAATGCCCAGTGTGCCACTCAGGTACGGCATGAGACGAGGTGTCTGGTACACTGTAGCTGTTGTCCAAGCTTCACTTGCTATCCACTGCTGGCCTGTCAAATTTTGCCTCACCACCTGTGTATAGCATTATATTAAAAATATGTCTACAAAAATTCCCCATGACTCATGTCACTCAAGCACAAGTGTAAAACATCATGGATTTCTAAATTACAATACATTTAAATATATCTTCTTCCATTAGTTAATTCAAGTGTTTCTCATGTGAAAACATGACCACTTGAGCTGTTGATGTCTTTCACAGATCCACAATTCTCTAAATCATTGCTCACTGCTGTATTATTCAGTTAAATCTACTTCACAGGCAAATATGTTACTTTTACTTTAAAATTTCAGTTTGAGAAATATATGATGTCATAATTAAGTTCTCATTCAAGCCCAACCTCTTCCATTAGATTAATCAAGAGACTCTCATGTGCAAACACCATGACTACACGAGCTGTAGATTTCCTCATCACATCTACAATCCTCTTGAGTTCACTTGGGTCACTGTCCCAAGTCAAAACCTCTACGTAGGCCAGACATCCGCCACCAGTCTGAACCAGGTCGGATTGGAAGGATTGGGCAACGTTGAGTCCATAGTCATCATTACTGACCAGCAGACCGACCCAAGTCCAACCAAAGTGCTTCAGAATCTGAATCATCGCACGCACCTAAGTGGATATATTGGTGTGAAGGGATTAGTGTTAAAGACAACCATACCATTAACTTCAGCCTCTACAAATGCATTATTTAGAATTAGAATAGAATTACAGTGAATAAATCCCATTAAGTAAAAAGAAAAAAAGACTTTCATGACTGTCATGAGGGACAATTTCTTCAAACTTACTGTACTGCCTGAAACAGACACAGTTTCAGGCTCTCAACTTGGTAATAGTGATTCACCTGAAAGGCATCACTTGGAATTGTTCTAAAGAAGGATGGAAACCGCTGCCGATCACTCAAACAGGAACATGTGGCAAAATAACTCACCTATAAAGAAACGTATGTATAAACCCAAGGTAAAGCTCACATTGTCAAAACATTTTTTAGTAGTTCAATGTGTCAGTTTTAGAGATCGTATTAATTTAGATACAGCACATAATAGTACATTTTGTTTTGACAAAAAGTACAAGATTGGAAACTTACTATGGGCATTTTGTATAAACCTAGCACACTGGCGATCGCAATAGAAGATGTAGAGAATGAATCACCCACAATCCCCAAGACTGGAGGGCTCCCAATGCAGTTCTGCTGAAGCATAAACTGCTCCTCTCGACCACTTGCCAGTGATAATGCACCACTGAATCCAATAACAAGTGCACCACAATTGTCATATAGACTGTATCCCAGAGTCACATTAGGTAGCAGATCGGACTTGTTGTTGATCTCATTAATAGCAAAGGCCATGCTCATGGCTTGCCTGAACCCCAGAGTATCAAAGCTAACACAAAAATTATCACTTTTAGAAATATGGCTTTATGAGAACTGGTTAGATATACACACAAACTAATTTACAACATTTCACAAAGTTTAAAAAAAACAAACAAACAAAAAAAAAACATATTCATGTATGTAATTAAATGTTACAAAAGTATACTTTAAACTGTCATGGAAAGTGAAATTACTCGTCTATCATAAGCATTTAAGCACAAAGAAACTTTCATCCTTTCAATGAATACTCTGTACTGAATGATAATACTGAATGGTGAGACAGCATTTGCACAGATACATGCTTTCTACTGTGCAGCCCATGTGTGTGACTCTTACCCTTTGCAGCTTGGCTGTTGTGGCTCCATGGTAAATGTCTGCTCAGGGAAGACAGAACTGTAATGGACCTCAAACAGCCCACCTATAACCACATCGCCAGGTTTGTGCATTTCATTAAGGTGAAACTTTCTCCGCAATTTACAAGATGAAGGAAAAGTGGAAAATGCAGAGCATAAAGGGGCGAAATAGAAAAAGGACAAGATAAGGCTTATGCACAAAAGGAAATATATGTCAATTAAAGCTCCCATAACTGCCCTCCTCCCTTCACAACCGTTTCTATTGTTCGTGCAAGGTTACTTAATTTTATATGCAGGGCTATGTCATTCCATTTGCATGCTTTCCGTCATTGTTTATACCATTCACAGCACCCATCAGGCCACGGGCTGGGGGCAGGACTAACAACACATATCAAATAAGGTTAATACAACATAGAAAAGTCAAGGTTCAATGCTATGCCTTATTAAGTGTTTTAGCAAAATGTGTCACAAACAATATTATATGTTTTTTAAACTCTTTTTTGTGTTCTTAAGGACTTTTAAACCCATGATATTAATTATTTAAACACATATTAGGAATATCTGGGGGTTATAATCAACTACTTAACCTATTATCGATACAGAGTCTATTATTTTACTCTTTTGTTAATAGTTTGGTAGGTTGACAATATATGTTTTGTAGTGATTAAAGATCATACTATTTCTGTTACAACTACAGATGGTGTTATTCTGGTTTATAAGTTCTGCTTGGCAATTGGTTCACCTCTAACAAGCTAAAGGGTACTTAAATATCAAGGTCACACTGTTTAAGTGCAGGAAGTACCTGCACTTAAATACAACAAATACAACAAATGGAAAAATACATTTTTTAAGACACAATCTAATGTTTTCAGTATCAGTGAAATAACAGATTGCAGCGCCCACATAATCTGTGAGACTGTGGTTATTCTGACACGAGTTAAATGGGTGCTGTGTGGAAAACCACGCTGTGGTCCGTAATCGCGGTGCAGATGTCTTGAGCTGACCAGAGGAGAGAAAAAAAGAGAACCATATGACGCGACTGTAGCAGCCATTATATGACAACGTCGCCCCTGCTGAGGAGGAACTATGAAGAACTCAGATGCTCACTAGCCTATGATGTTCCTATAAATAAATGCATTTCTGTGCAGAGAGGGATATAGGCTATGAAAACGTGATCCCAAGTCCCAGCTTTCCCACTAAGCAGAGGGAGAGAGAAATTATACAGAATACAGATGTTTTTAAAAAAAAAAAAAAAAAAAAAAAAAAACAATAATCAATTTCATAATTCAAAGTAAAATTGTAACTCAATGAAAAAATGAAGATCAGTTAGGCTTTATTGAGTAACTTCACAGAAACACAGATGAAAACAGCCCAGCAAAATATTATGGTGATGGCACACCAGAAACAAACAGCCCAGCAAAATCTTAAGGTGACGGTGCACCAGAAGCACATGGTAAAAACACACTGTAGGGGGTGCTCGTACCCACCGTCTGGGAGGCTTGAATCTTGACTGTATCGCTTTCAGTTTAACGGAGTCAGACGTCGTTTTCATCAGCCTTAACACAGCCAAGGTCATCTTCATATGTAGCAGTACTCAACATCCTTTGCTGCTGCTGTGTGTCATGTGTGGGCTCGGGGCTTGGATCTGCACTGACGGCGGCTGCAACCACCGAAGAGGCAGAAGAGCTCGCTACCTCATCTTCATGTCCTGCCTGTCTGCTGGTAGTGCCTTCATTCTCGCTGCTCTAGTGCGTGTTTGGGATCGTGGGCTTGGTTCTCTTTTTTTCAAATGCCTGGAAAAGGCTCAGTTGTCTTTTTGACATTTTTATACCAGACCGTAATCACTACATAGATGGACCACAGTAGTGTAGCTACTGTAGCAGAAGAAGAATAGGCGCCAGAAATCAAAATCACAAGTGACAGATGACATAAACAACAATCATTGGTCTTTATGTTAGGCTTCCAGTGATTGGCTTAACAATCAGTGGACTTAGCATCCTATTACAAACAAGAATCTTTATTACACCACCCTCAAATAAATAAATAAATAAATGAATAGATAAATAGCTTTATGTTTTTTTTCACCTTCAAAAAAAGTACTCACAGTGCGTACAGGATTCCGGCTGGCAGCGCCAATGACTACACACATGCAAATTTCCAGTGGGCAAATGTGTGTGTGATGAGTGATGAGTGTCTGATGAGTGCTATATCCATAGAGTCCATTAAAAAATTGGTGCTTATAGAATTAAGGTTACCATATCATACCTTCCATACTTCCTTTGGCATTTTGTCTTATCTTAGTATGTGGAAAGCAACTTCCTGAAATTTGTGGAGGGGGCTTTTTTGGTTGGGGGCCAACCACATTTCACTGAATATGATCACGCAACAGGAAGGCAATAACATATTAATAATTCATTTCACAGATTCACAAAGACTTTTTATTGTTTGCAGTCTCTTCTGAATGTATGCTTTACATTGTAATTATTTCTGAAGTAAAATAAGGCATATCGCAAATGCATAATCGCTTACTGGTTTAGACTAGACTAGGAATTTGTCGCACCACGACCCATGATTGCTTTCTTTGTGTTCATCTCTGGTCGAAATAGGATAATGAAACATTTTGGTCCAAACAGTGCCCCCAAGAGACCAAAACTGGAGGCCAGGATGGCAAATACCTCCACTGCATCTGCATATTTGCCTGGTGAGTTGACATAAGCAGGGACAAAGGCCACCCACACAGCACAGAAGATCAGCATGCTGAAAGTGATGAGTTTGGCCTCATTAAAGTTGTCTGGGAGATTCCTTGCCAGAAATGCCAACAGGAAGCTAAGGATAGCTAATAAACCAATGTAGCCTAACAACACTGCAAAACCAACTGTGGACCCAACAACACACTCATAAACTATCTTGTCATTGTGGTACTGAGTGTTTTTATGAGGAGTTGGTGAGGCAGAGACAAGCCAAGCAGTGCAAATAGCTGCCTGGATAGAAGTAAGAACCATAACTGTCCCTCTCTGCTGCATTGCACCAAACCACTTCAGACTGTCTCCACCTCCTGGCTTGGAGGCCTTGAACACAGCCAGAACCACCATGGTTTTTACCAAAATACATGAGACAGAAAGCACAAAGCTGATCCCAAATGCTGCATGTCTCAGCTGGCATGTCCACAGCCTGGGACGGCCGATAAACAGCAGTGAACAGAGAAAGCATAGCTTAAGTGACACCAGGAGTAGGAAACTCAGTTCTGAATTGTTGGCACGTACAATGGGTGTATGAAGATGATAAGTGAAGATGCCAAGGACAACAGCACAGACACATGTGCCAAACAGTGAGGTGGTTGTCAAACAGATACCCAGAGGCTCATGGTAGGAGAGAAACTCTGTTTCCTTAGAAATGCACTGGTCATGTTGGGGGCCAGACCAGAAGTCCTCAGGACAACTGGTGCACTCCATGGAGTCTGAAAAAAAAGGGAAAATGGTATTAAAGATCCTTGCTGTAGTATACAGTTTTTGTCCTTAAAGTAAAATGATATATTAAAGCATAATCACCCACCAGTCGTATTGCTGATCTTTCCCTCAGAACAAGGGATGCAGTCAAAACAGCACACAGGTTCCCCCTTTTTCCTGGCAATGCGGGTACCTGGAGGACAGCTCTCACTGCACACTGACCTGGGCGGCTATTATAAGAAAACGCAATCTGTAACTCAATAACCTTTCTATTATCAGCAGTCCAAAAATAACATAGTTGTCTGAAATAGCATAACCTTGTTTGACTCAAAGTTCCAGAAAATTTTGTCTTCATCAATTGTGAGTTCTTCACCTTTGAAGGCAGACCTCTTGACCTCACCCACATTCTGAACTTCAGTTCTTCCATCAGGGAGCCACAGCCAGTTCATGACATCATAGATCGGTAAGGCATCTCCATTCTCATCAAATGAGACTTCATCACCAAATGGTGTGGTGAAGTTCACCTGTTGCAAATAGTTTACAAGCTATAGATGGATTATATCAATAAAAACAAACAGCAGCTGTCTTGAAAAAATAAAAGGTGGAATGTATATTGATAACAAACCTGCCATGGCTCCAGTGTTTGCACAGTTGAACAGCTATGTCCACTGAAATGCCCTCTCCCTGGCTTACACTGCAGTATGTTATCGAGTGCATGTGCCAGAGCATATACAGCCTTATAAATATTATACTCAGGCCTGAGGTTAGAAACATCCAAAAACTCGGACTCCACACTTTCAATATCTTCCTGTCCAGTGCAGAGAGCACCCCCAGCTTCCACCTGGCTAGATAGATCAAATTTACATTGGAACATGTATTCCCAAAAATGTCTCACCTGAAATACAATTAGTGATAAGTCACTATTAACAGAAAATATCAAGTATTATTCTTGGAATTTTAGATTAGATCAACATTAAATTTACCATGCTATTTCCATAGCTGCCACTTTGATTTTGGTCAGGACGTATTTGTAGGAGGAATTCCCTGAACCCTGGTATTTCACCTCGGCGGACAGCGATGCTCAGTGTGCCACTGAGGTATGGCATAAGATGGGGTGTCTGTAGCAGAGTAGCTGCTGTCCAAGCTTCACTTGCTATCCACTGCTGCCCTGTCACATTCTGCCTCACCACCTATATTGAGCATTGTGTAAAATATATGTTTTAGATTTCTGTTAAAGTGTTATGTTGGAATTGTCATGCGCTTTTTGAGAAATATTATTTTGCTTACAAAAATTAAGTATTAATCAAGTGCTAAGTGTAAAACATCCAATTTAACACAGGTAATGTTAAATAGTATATGTGTCGTCTGCATATGTTCAGAAAGAAGTTAAGGTAAATAACCACCTCAATCTTTTCAAATGTGATAGGTGGTTTGAGCTTACAACAAGATTAACTTGTAAACAGTTACTAGTAGTGAAGAATTAAAATAATTTATCATGATACATTTTTAAAACAATGGATTTCTCATGTGAAAACACGAGACTCTGATCTGTTGATGTCTCTATCAAATGTACAATTCCCTAAATCCTGGCTCACAGTAGAGATCTGTCTTCACTTTGAAATCACAATACAATATGTTACCGTTACCAAATCTTTCAGTTTGATGAATAAAAAGTTGTAAATTATTGTCAAGTTATAATTAATGTCTTTTACAAGCCCAACCTCTTCCATGAGGTTAAGTGAGTGAGCCTCATGTGCGAAGACCATGACAACACGAGATGTGGATTTCTTCATCATTTCCACAATTCTCCTTAGTTTAACTGGTTCATTGTTCCTGGGCAAAACCTCTAAGTAAGCCAGACAACCTTCGCCAGAGTCTGCCAGGTCAGATATGAAGGACTGGGCAACATAGAATCCATAGTCATCATCACTGACAAGCAAGCCGACCCAAGTCCAGCCAAAATGTTTCAGAATCTGAATCATAGCACGCACCTAAGTGAATACATTGATGTGGGGAGATTAGTGCATACACAAATATATTTTCATAAAATGACCTATAACACTATATTAAATGAATGCAGCTGAAATTATTATTTACACATACTTCACAACGGAATCATAATTAATTAATGCTGTTAAGCGAAAAAGAAAATGTTTGTGTCATGAGGGACAATTTCTACAAGCTTGCTGGACTTCCTGAAACAGCCGAAGTTTGCACTTCTTGGAAATAGTTATTCACCTGGAAAGCATCACTTGGGATTGTTCTAAAGAAGGATGGAAACCGTTTTCGATCACTCAGGCAGGAACATGTGGAAAAATAACTCACCTACAAAGTGATATACAGTTTAAACGCAATTAACCCATATCACTAATAACAATAATATGTCACTTTATTTTAAATGGCATACATTCAAATGCTGTATAAATAAGTCCAACAATACAAATATAGGAGATAGAAAACTTACAATGGGCATTTTGTATAAACCTAGCACACTGGAGATGGCAATAGATGATGTTGAGAATGAATCACCAACAATGCCCATGACTGGAGGGCTCCCTAAACAGTCCTCCTGAAGCAGAAACTGCTCCTCTTGGCCACTTGCCAGTGATAACGCACCACTGAATCCAACAACAAGTGCACCACAATTGTCATATAGACTGTATCCCAGAGTCACATTAGGTAGCAGATCGGACTTGTTGTTGATCTCATTAATAGCAAAGGCCATGCTCATGGCTTGCCTGAACCCTAGAGTATCAAAGCTAACACAAAAAGTATCACTATTAACTAAAAAGTAACATGGCTGTGTGAGAACTGGGTACACATACAAAAGACTAAAACTTTGTTTATTATAATAATTCACATTTGCAATAATATGCTTGTTTAATGGATATCATTAATATTTCAAGAAAAAACATCACTAAAAGTGTACAGTAAGAACACAGACATTTTCTCCCTCACAAAAGGTTGATGCTGTCTGCTGTGTTTGTGTATCTTACCCTTTGCAGCTGGCCTGTTGTGGCTCTGTGGTAAATGTCTGCACAGGAAAGACAGACGTGTAGTGGACCTCAAACAGCCCACCAAAAACTACATCGCCAGTCTTGTGCATTTCATTAAGCTCAAAATTTCTCCATAATTTACATGATGAGGGAAAAAATGAATAGGCAGTGTATAAAGTTGGGAAGGACAAAAAAATCAAGGTAAGATATGGACACATGATGATATGTGTAATATGAAAAGCTCCCATGACTGCCCGCTTCTCTTCACAACTGTTTCTGTATTCTACATACAGGCTTGTGTAAATTTATAAGCAGGGCGATGTCATCCCCTCTGCATGCGTTCTGTCAGTGTAAAATCATTTTCACCACCCATCAGGTCTAGGGCTAAAGGGGCAGGATAATAATAATACACACAAACTTAACTGAGTTGATGCAACTCACACACACATGCACACGCACGCACGCACACACACACACGCACGCACACACGCACACACACATGCAGATAAGTAAACATTATGCTATTCCAGCAAGAGTTTAAGCAAAGCATAAACTACATTTTAGTCCTTTCTCAGGTAAGCACATTTTATTTTCCCTTTTCTATTTATTTTACTTTATTTCTCTTTCGACAAACCCCATACATTTCATTAATAATATGAATACACTTGATATGTGTACCATGTTTGTTGGGTAGTTTAACAATGTATTTTTGTAATGATGAAAAGCATGGATAGTACTTTATTGCAGTGGCAGAGCCAGAATGTAGCTAATGGGTATGCCTGGAAAAATCAGGATGGGCCTGATTATTTTTAAAGCTGATATGAGATGTATGTAAATGATTTACGATAGGCTATAATGAAATCTGCTGGGCCACTGTAAATTAGCATATGGTACGAATAATATACCTTATGAGTGGATATACAGTAGAGACCGCTACTCCACAGCTGGATCTCTGTTCTGTTAAATTTCACTGTTAAGACCCAAAGGGGAAAAAGAGGGGGAGAACGAGAGAGATAGAGTTTATGTAGGCTATTTGATGAAGCTTTATTGTTTTGCTGCTATACCAGAGACATGTTTTTCTCTGTTTACTAAGGTTAATAGCAAAAAACTTCACACTACTGTACATGGGAGACAGAGAGCATGTGTTCCTCCGGGTTAAGCACCTTGGACAGTTGAGTGCACACAATCAGCTACAGGTATTCAAATGTCTGACAAATTGAATACCGTAAATTACCAAATAATAGTCGTGTTTCAATTAACCGCCGTGTCCCCTTTAAATGCTGGATGCAGGTGTAAATTTTGGTAAATAACCGCCGGTTCCAAATAAATACCGGGTCTAATTTATTATTATTATTATTATTTTTCAAAAAATCAAGCAATAACATGTGACCACTGACACTGCACGTTTTTCTTCTTCACCTTTTTCATGTATTGTGCTTGCTTTCTATCAGTCAATATCACATTGATGATTGCCATGGCTCCAGTGTAGCAAAAACAATAAAAAGTAAGACATGAAATTCAAACTTTCTGTCGTAGAATATGCAGAAGAAAACTCGGGAGAAGCAGCCACTAGACGTTTCTCTGTCAACCCCAAGAGAGTGAGAGATTGGCGGAAAAAATCAGACTGAGCTTCAGCGTCTGTCCGAGGAGGACAGCAACAGGGCCAGGCTACCTGGTGGAGGTACGAAGAAGACTAGCAAGGAGCCTGAGATAAACATGCGGGGATGGGTTATCAGCAACCGGGCACGCCACGAGGGAGTGTCCTTCAAAATGATCAGGGGGATGGCAAAACAAATGTACGCCACCATGAGTGACAGCAGAGATGAGGAGGTTGCCATGAGTGCTGGTTGGCTGAGTCGTTTCCTCCACTGCAACAACTTCACTTGCAGAAGATGTACAACTATTGCCCAGAAGGATGCCAGAGAATTCAATGAGAAGCTGGCATTTTCATCTCGGATTTTTGAGAGGAAGGAATTAAACACTTGTCCCAAGTAGACACCTGGTCTGTTAAATGATTGAAACAAATAAACGCCCTGGCTATTATATGGTATTTTATGGTATGTACACAACCACAATCCCTAAATGCCCCAGTAGGCCAGAATACATTTGTTAAAAAATAAATAAAAAACAACATCACTGTTTTACCGGCAGTTTTTACACAAGGCGGAGTCTTCTGGGCTTTGAGTTAAAAGCATCGTTCCTGTCATCATAATCCGAACTGTGATTGATTGACATCAGTCAATCACTTTAAAGATGAAGTTTGTTTTCATTATTTGTGTATATTAAATTTTAAATGTTCAAGAAAATAAAAAACAAAATTAAACTTTTAAAGCAAATTATATATATAAAAAATAAAATAGGACTTTTTTATGTATCTATTTTTTTTTTCTTGAATCTCACTGGGTGGGCAATCTGTCAGTCTGGGTGTGCACATCCAGGCCCACCCATAGCTCCGCCCCTGCTTAACTGTATTTTAGCTGGTCAAGGTGTTTTTCCGAAAAGAAATAGATTTCTGTATCTTTGATGTGCTTTAGCTATGTATTACACCAAGCTTAAGCAAATTAATATTATAATGTCTTATAATCAATATAAGGATGTAATTATGCAAACTTATTATTTGATGTTATAAGTTTAAAACACAAAATGTAAAACGTTATTTACTCCATGACAGAGACAATCTACTCTCCAAGACAAACTTTAAATGACTTGGAATATGTGAAAGAAATGTGTATTACTCTTCAAAATTCAAGGGAATGTAGTTTTTTGTTTGTTTGTTTGTTTTAATTTACTTTTTATAGAATATATTTGATATGTTTGCTTCAATTTAATAAATCAGAACAAATGGCCCATGAACAAAAAATGACCAGATTGCTTCATATGCAGATTTGTTGTTGTTTAAAATCCCCAAACTTAAAATTGTTTAAATTAAATATGAACATTTTCTTGAAGGAATAAGCTAGTACTGTACTGTTTTCAGACAGGCCGCACACCCTACTGGCCTCTTTGGGTATAGCGCTCCTCCTATCATACACAAATCCACTGAGAATTTGCATTTAGCACTAGCTAGCTAGTCAGAGCATGGATATTGAGTCTGTGTTTCACCATACATAAGGCAGTAAGGCCACTTTTCTATTTTTTTCTTCAGAAATGGCAAATTTGTCAACTTATTTGATTTCTCCTCGAATAGAGTCAGAGCATCCAGAAGGTTGTCAGGTCAAATTGTTCCCCGGCATAACCTTATCCATTTTGGGTGCCTCTGACAAGATCAAGCAGAGGGTGACCTACCTACAGATGCTACCCTTTGTGGACTGCAGAGTGCTTCCCAAGATCAGATACTCACAGATCCACTTCACTCTGATGTTCTCCATAGATTAAATTGAGCCTGAGACTGAAATTGCTGACAACAGGCACAAGCACTGCACAGTGACCATTGCCCCATGAGTGAATAAAAAAGGGACAATAATTAATCAAGAATCTATTTCACACGTAGACTTTTTATTGTTTTTGTTTCTTCTGAATGAGTTCTTTACAGTTTAAACATTTCTGAGGTTAAATAGCAAGTTACCAATTTGACAAATATTGGCAGTTTCAGTAGCATTTCACTGCTGAATGAATTGAAAAGAGATATTGATTTCGACTACTTGAACATTTTACCATAAAATGTCTCTTATGACTTTGTGGCACCTCGACTCATGATTGCTTTCTTCGTGTTCCTCTCTGGTCTCAACAGGATTATGTAACATTTCGGTCCAAAGAGTGCCAACAAGAGGCCAAAACTGGAGGCCAAGATAGCAAATACCTCCACTGCATCCGCAAATTTGCCTGGAGAGTTGACGTAAGCAGGGACAAAGGCCACCCACACAGCACAGAATATCAGCATGCTGAAAGTGATGAGTTTGGCCTCATTAAAGTTGTCTGGAAGATTCCTTGCCAGAAATGCCAACAGGAAGCTAAGGGTTGCTAGTAAGCCAATGTAACCCAATAACACTGCAAAACCAACTGTGGATCCAACCACACACTCATAAATTATTTTGTCATTGTGGTACTGAGTGTTTTTATGAGGAGTTGGTGAGGCAGAGACAAGCCAAGCAGTGCAAATAGCTGCCTGAATTGAAGTAAGAACAATAACTGTCCCTCTCTGCTGCATTGCACCAAACCACTTCAGACTAGTTCCCCCTCCTGGCTTGGAGGCCTTGAAAACAGCCAGAACCACCATGGTTTTTACTAAAATACACGAGACAGAAAGCACAAAGCTGATCCCAAATGCTGCATGTCTCAGCTGGCATGTCCACAGTCTGGGGCGACCGATAAACAGCAGTGAACACAGAAAGCATAGCTTAAGTGACACCAGGAGTAGGAAACTCAGTTCTGAATTATTTGCGCGTACCATAGGTGTTTGTCGGTGATAAGTAAAGATGCCCAAGGTAATAACACAGAAAAATGTGCCCAACAATGATGCAGCTGTCAAGCAGATACCCAGAGGCTCATGGTAGGAGAGAAATTCTGTCTTCTTAGGCACACAGTGGTCACGCTGGGGGCTGGACCAGAAGTCCTCAGGACAGCTGGTGCACTCCATTGAGTCTATGAAAAGGGAAAGATGATGAGATACATTTTTGGTGTTCAATCTCTATAACGTAAAAGAAAAATATTGAAAAAGAGCACCCACCAGTCTTATTGCTGATCTTTCCCTCAGAACAAGGGATGCAGTCAAAACAGCACACAGGTTCCCCCTTTTTTCTGGCCATGCGGGTACCTGGAGGACAGCTCTCACTGCACACTGAGCGGGGTGGCTATAGGGAGGAAACTAAATCTGTAACTATATTATTGCACACTACTTACATGTATAATCAAAAACTGGGGAAATTGTCTGAATAAGCAAAAGTGACCTTTTTTAATTTAATGTTCCAGAAGATTTTATCGTCATCAATTGTGAGTTCTTCACCTTTGTGGTCGGACCTCTTGACCTCACCCACATTCTGAACTTTGGTTCTTCCATCAGGGAGCCACAGCCAGTTGACAATATCGCAGATTGGTAAGGCATCACCATTCTCATCAAATGAGACTTCATCACCAAATGGTGTGGTTAAGTTCACCTGTTGCAAATAATTTACAAGCTATAGATGGATTATAACAATAAAAACAAACAGCAGCTGTCTTGAAAAAATAAAAGGTGGAATGTATATTGATAACAAACCTGCCATGGCTCCAGTGTTTGCACAGTTGAACAGCTGTGTCCACTGAAATGCCCTCTCCCTGGCTTACACTGCAGTATGTTATCGAGTGCATGTGCCAGAGCATATACAGCCTTATAAATATTATACTCAGGCCTGAGGTTAGAAACATCCAAAAACTCGGACTCCACACTTTCAATATCTTCCTGTCCAGTGCAGAGAGCACCCCCAGCTTCCACCTGGCTAGATAGATCAAATTTACATTGGAACATGTATTCCCAAAAATGTCTCACCTGAAATACATTAGTAATAAGTCACTATTAACAGAAAATATGAAGGGATTCTTGGAATTTTAGATTAAATCAACATTAAATTTACCATGCTATTTCCATAGCTGCCACTTTGATTTTGGTCAGGACGTATTTGTAGGAGGAATTCCCTGAACCCTGGTATTTCACCTCGGCGGACAGCCATGCTCAGTGTGCCACTGAGAAATGGCATAAAACGGGGTTTCTGTAGCAGAGTAGTTGCTGTCCAAGAGTCACTTGCTATCCACTGCTGCCCTGTCACATTCTGCCTCACCACCTACATTGAGCAATGTATAAAATATATGTTTTATATTTCTGTTCAAGTCTGATGTTGTAATTGTCATGTGCTTTTTAGCAAATATTATTTTGCTAACAACAATTAAGTATTAATCAAGTACTAAGTGCAAAACATCCAATTTAACACAAGTAATGTTAAATAGTATATGTGTCGTCTGCATATGTTCAGAAAGAAGTCCTTATGATGTAAGGTAAATAACCACCTCAATCTTTTCAAATGTGATAGGTGGTTTGAGCTTACAACAAGATTAATTTGTAAACACTTACTAGTAGTGAAGAATTAAAATAATTTATCATGATACATTTTTAAAACAATGGATTTCTATCTATAATTCATGTAGATCTCATGTGAAAACACGAGAATCTGATCTGTTGATGTCTCTATCAAATGTACAATTCCCTAAATCCTGGCTCACAGTAGAGGTCTGTCTTCGCGTTGAAATCACAATACAATATGTTACCGTTACCAAATCTTTCAGTTTGATGAATGAAAAGTTGTAAATTATCGTCAAGTCATAATTAATGTCTTTTACAAGCCCAACCTCTTCCATGAGGTTAAGTGAGTGAGCCTCATGTGCGAAGACCATGACAACACGAGCTGTGGATTTCTTCATTATTTCCACAATTCTCCTTAGTTTAACTGGTTCATTGTCCCTGGGCAAAACCTCTAAGTAAGCCAGACAACCTTCGCCAGAGTCTGCCAGGTCGGATATGAAGGACTGGGCAACATAGAATCCATAGTCATCATCACTGACAAGCAAGCCGACCCAAGTCCAGCCAAAATGTTTCAGAATCTGAATCATAGCACGCACCTAAGTGAATACATTGATGTGGGGAGATTAGTGCATAAACAAATATATTTTCATAAAATGACCTATAACACTAAATTAAATGAATGCAGCTGAAATTATTATTTACACATACTTCACAACGGAATCATAATTAATTAATGCTGTTAAGCGAAAAAGAAAATGTTTGTGTCATGAGGGACAATTTCTACAAGCTTGCTGGACTTCCTGAAACAGCCAAAGTTTGCACTTCTCAACTTGAAAATAATTATTCACCTGGAAAGCATCACTTGGGATTGTTCTAAAGAAGGATGGAAACCGTTTTCGATCACTCAGGCAGGAACATGTGGAAAAATAACTCACCTACAAAGTGATATACAGTTTAAACGCAATTAACCCATATCACTAATAACAATAATATGTCACTTTATTTTAAATGGCATACATTCAAATGCTGTATAAATAAGTCCAACAATACAAATATAGGAGATAGAAAACTTACAATGGGCATTTTGTATAAACCTAGCACACTGGAGATGGCAATAGATGATGTTGAGAATGAATCACCAACAATGCCCATGACTGGAGGGGTTCCTAAACAGTCCTGCTGAAGCAGAAACTGCTCCTCTTGGCCACTTGCCAGTGATAATGCACCACTGAATCCAACAACAAGTGCACCACAATTGTCATATAGACTGTATCCCAGAGTCACATTAGGTAGCAGATCGGACTTGTTGTTGATCTCATTAATAGCAAAGGCCATGCTCATGGCTTGCCTGAACCCTAGAGTATCAAAGCTAACACAAAAAGTATCACTATTAACTAAAAAGTAATATGGCTGTATGAAAACTGGGTACTCATGCAAAAGACTTTTAAAACTATGTATATGATAATTAATTCACATTTGCAATAATATGCTTTTTCAATTGATATCATTATTATTTCAAGAAAACATCACTAAAAGTGTACAGTAAGAACACAAACATTTTCTCCCTCACAAAAGGTTGATGCCGTCTGCTGTGTTTGTGTATCTTACCCTTTGCAGCTGGCCTGTTGTGGCTCTGTGGTAAATGTCTGCACAGGAAAGACAGACGTGTAGTGGACCTCAAACAGCCCACCAAAAACTACATCGCCAGTCTTGTGCATTTCATTAAGCTCAAACTTTCTCCATAATTTACATGATGAGGGAAAAGATGAATAGGCAGTGTATAAAGTTAGGGAGGAGAAAAAAATCAAGGTAAGATATGGACACATGATGATATGTGTAATATGAAAAGCTTCCATGACTGCCCTCCTCTCCTCACAACTATTATTCTACAGGCTTGTGTAAATTTATAAGGAGGGCTATGTCATCCCCTTTGCATGCTTTCTGTCATTGTAAAATCATTTTCACCACCCATTAGGGCTACAGGGGCAGGATAATAATAATACACACAAACTTAAGTGAGTTGATGCAACTCACACACACGCAGTTAAGTAAACAACATGCTATTTCAGCAAGTGTTTAAGCAAAGCACAAACCAAATCCCTTTTCTATTTATTTTACTTTATTTCAACAACCCCCTAACCCCCCCTTGATATTAGAAGTTTAAAACACACAATATAAAACGTTATTTACTCCATGATAGAGCCAATCTACTCTCCAAGACAAACTTTAAATGATTTGGAATATGTGAAAGAAATGTGTATTACTCTTCAAAATACGAGGGAATGTAGTTTTTTTATTTATTTATTTATTTACTTTTTATAGAACATATTTAATTCGTTTGCTTCAATTTGATAAATCAGAACAAATGGCCCATGAACAAAAAATGACCAAATTGCTTTATTTGCAGATTAGTTGTTGTTTAAAATCCCAAAACTTAAAATTGTTTAAATTAAATATGAACATTTTCTTGAAAGAATAAGCTAGTTCTGTTCTGTTTTCAGACAGGCCGCAGACCCTACTAACATCTTTGGGTATAGAACTCCTCCTATCATACACAAATCCACTGATAATTTGCATTTATCACTAGCTAAGACAAACTTTAAATGATTTGAAATATGTGAAATGAACATGAATTATTCTTCAAAATCTGAGGGAATGGATTTTTTTTTTTTTTTTTTTTTGCTTTTTGTAGAATATATTTAATATGTTTGCATTAATTTGATAAATCAGAAAAAATGGCCCATGAAAAAAAACAACTAAATTGATGACAATTTGTTGTTGTTTAAAATCCCAAAACTCAAAATTGTTTAAATTAAATATGAACATTTTCTTGTTTTCGTCTTCTGTTTTCACACAGGCTACACACCCCACTGGCCTCTTTGTGTATAGCACTCCTCCTATCATACACAAATCCACTGAGAATTTGCATTTAGCACTAGCTAGCTAGTCAGTGCATGGATATTGAGTCTGTGTCTCACCATACATAAGACAGTAAGGCCACTTTCCTATTTTTTTTCTCCAGCGATGGCAAGTTTGTCAACTGATTTCATTTTCTCCTCGAATAGAGTCAGAACCTCCAGAGGTCTGTCAGGTTGAATCATTCTCCAGCATAACCTTATCCATTTTTGGAGTATAGACCTGTGGATATTAGCAGATAGCTAGGACTATTTGATAGGTTCGGAAAAGCAGTCTTAAGACTAGAATAACAGACCACAGACCATGAGGCGAGTTGGAACTGCTGGCAAAATGATATTATTCTCAAAACAGAAGTCGACAATACACACAGAGTATGGTGCCAGAGAACATATATCAGAGGAGTGTTTTTTTTATATTATTTTTGGCCTTAATGGCTTTATTGAAGCCTCCTTGAACCAGCACCTTGGAGGGGTTTGAGCACCTGAATGATCCTAGGAGCTATGTTGTCCGGGGCTTAATGCCCCTGGTAGGGTCTCCCAAGGTAAACAGGTCCTAGGTGACAGGTCAGACTAAGACCGGTTCAAAAACCTCTAATGACAGAGATAATATCAAGGATGCGTACGTTGCCCAGATTGGCGTCACTGGGGCCCCACCCTGGAGCCAGGCCTGGGGTTGGGGCTCGCAGGCGAGCGCCTGGTGGCCGGGTTTTTGCCCATGGGACCCGGCCGGGCGCAGCCCGAAGGAGCGACGTGGGCCCGCCCTCCAGTGAGCTCACCACTTGCAGGAGGGTCCAGAAGGGGCAGGTGCGGTGTGATTTGGGTGTGGGTCGTGGGCGGAGGCCCCGGCGACCCAATCCCCGGACGGTGACTCTAGCCATGGGGACATGGAATGTCACCTCACTGTCGGGGAAAGAGCCTGAGCTGGTGCGAGAGGTTGAGCGGTACCGGCTAGAGATAGTCGGGCTCGCCTCTACGCACAGTCTGGGCTCTGGAACCGAACTCCTTGAGAGAGGCTGGACTCTCTTCTATTCTGGAGTTGCCCGTGGTGAGAGGCGGCGAGCTGGTGTGGGCTTGCTTATAGCTCCTTGGCTTAGCCGCCATGTGTTGGAGTTTACCCCAGTGAACGAGAGGGTTGTTTCCCTGCGCCTTCGGGTCGGGGATAGGTCTCTCACTATTGTTTGGGCTTATGGACCGAACAGCAGTGTAGAGTACCCGGCCTTCTTGGAGTCCCTGGGAGGGGTACTGGAGAGTGCTCCAACCAGAGACTACGTCTTTCTACTGAGGGACTTCAATGCTCACGTGGGCAGCGACAGTGTTACCGGGAGGGATGTGATTGGGAGGAATGGCCTCGCCGATCGGAACCAGAGTAATGTTTTGTTACTGGACTTCTGTGCCAGTCACAGTTTGTCCATAACGAACACCATGTTCAAGCATAAGTGTGTCCATATGTGCACGTGGCACCGGGACACCCTAGGCCGGAGGTCAATGATCGATTTTGTGGTCGTGTCATCTGACCTCCGGCCGCATGTTTTGGACACTCGGGTGAAGAGAGGGGCTGAGCTGTCAACTGATCACCACCTGGTGGTGAGTCGGATCCGCTGGCAGGGGAGGAAGCTGGACAGACCTGGCAGACCCAAACGTATTGTGAGGGTCTGCTGGGAACGTCTGGCAGAACCCTCTGTCAGGGAGGCCTTCAACTCCCACCTCAGGGAGAGCTTAGACCTGATCCCGAGGGAGGCTGGGGACATTGAGTCCGAATGGACCATGTTCTCCACCTCTATTGTTGACGCGGCTGTCCAGAGCTGTGGCCGTAAGGTCTCCGGTGCCTGTCGTGGTGGCAATCCCCGAACCCGGTGGTGGGATGCTGTCAAGCTGAAGAAGGAGTCCTATCGAGCCTGGTTGGCCCGGGGGACTCCTGAAGAAGCTGATGGGTAGCGGCAGGCCAAGCGAGCGGCAGCACGGGCAGTCGCGGAAGCAAAAACTTGGGTCTGGGAAAAGTTTGGGGAGGCCATGGAGGAGGACTATCGGTCGGCCTCGAGGAAATTCTGGCAAACCATCCGGCGCCTCAGGAGGGGGAAGCAGTCCTCCACCAACACTGTTTACAGTGGAGGTGGGGAGCTGATGACCTCGACTGGGGACATTGTCAGGCGGTGGAAGGAATACTTCGAGGATCACCTCAATCCCACTGACATAGAGGAAGCAGAGGCTGGGGACTCAGATGTTGACTCATTCATCACCCAAGCCGAAGTCACTGAAGTAGTCGGGAAGCTCCTCAGTGGTATAGCACGGGGGGTGGATGAGATCCACCCTGAGTACCTCAAGTCTCTGGATGTTGTGGGGCTGTCTTGGTTGAAACATCTCTGCAACATTGCATGGCAGTCGGGGACAGTGCCTCTGGACTGGCAGACCGGGGTGGTGGTCACCCTATTTAAAAAGGGGGATGTGTTCCAACTATCGGGGGATCACACTCCTCAGCCTCCCTGGGAAAGTCTATTCCAGGGTACTGGAGAGGAGAATTTGGCTGATAGCCGAACCTCGGATCCAGGAGGAACAATGCGGTTTTTGTCCGGGCCGCGGAACACTGGACCAGCTCCATACCCTCCGCAGGGTGCTCGAGGATTCATGGGAGTTTGCCCAACCAGTCCGCATGTGTTTTGTGGACTTGGAGAAGGCATTCGACCGTGTCCCTCGTGGCATTCTGTGGGAGGTGCTCCGGGAGTATGGGTTTGGGGGCCCTCTGATAAGGGCCGTACGGTCCCTGTACGACCAGAGCAGGAGCTTGGTCCGCATTGCCGGCGGTAAGTCAGACCTGTTTCCGGTGCATGTTGGACTCCAGCAGGGCTGCCCTTTGTCACCGGTTCTGTTCATTATTTTTATGGCCAGAATTTCTAGGCGCAGCCACAGGCCGGAAGGGATCTGGTTCGGGAGCCACAGGATTTCATCTCTGCTTTTCACGGATGATGTGGTCTTGTTGGCTCCTTCGAGCCAGGGCCTCCAGCATGTCCTGGGACGGTTTGCAGCCAAGTGTGAAGTGGCTGGGATGAGAATCAGCACCTCCAAGTCCGAGGCCATGGTTCTCGACCGGAAAAAGGTGGCTTGTCCCCTTGGGGGAGAGCTACTGCCTCAGGTGGAGGAGTTTAAGTATCTTGGGGTCTTGTTCACGAGTGACGGAAGGATGGAGCATGAGATTGACCGCAGTCATGCGGTCATTATATCAGTCTGTCATGGTGAAGAGAGAGCTGAGTCGAAAGGCAAAGCTCTTGATTTACCGGTCAATCTACGTTCCTACCCTCATCTATGGTCATGAACTTTGGGTCATGACCGAAAGAATAAGATCCCGGATACAAGCGGCTGAAATGAGTTTCCTCTGCAGGGTGGCGGGGCGCTCCCTTAGAGATAGGGTGAGGAGCTCTGTCACCCGGGAGGAGCTCGGAGTAGAGCCACTGCTCCTCCACATCGAGAGGAGCCAGTTGAGGTGGCTCGGGCATCTGTTTCGGATGCCCCCGGGACGCCTCCCTCGGGAGGTGTTCCTGGCATGTCCCACCGGGAGGAGACCCCGAGGAAGACCCAGGACACGCTGGAGTGACTATGTTGCCCAGCTGGCCTGGGAACGCCTTGGGATCCTCCCAGAAGAGCAGGAGGAAGTGTCTGGGGAGAGGAAAGTCTGGGTGTTCCTGCTCAGGCAGCTGCTCCCGCGACCCGGCCCCCAGATAAGCGGATGAGAATGGATGGATGGATGGGCTTTATTGACAGTACAGCTGAAGAGGTTGACAGGAAACAGAGTTAGACCACACAACAGTTTGCATTGCCAATTTAGCACAAAATAAATGAAAATGTAAAATGAAACTTAACACAACCATACTCAACTTTCACAGATTGATATCAATCAATAAACTCAAATTTCCACAACTCTGTGATTAAAATCAGTCCTTGATAGGTCCTTTAAAAGAAAGAAAAGTCCAAATGACAAAGTGACGTCAGTCAGATGAGACGCATTTACCGTAGTAACTGTGAACCGGCGGAAAGAGTAGAACAGAGAGACAGTTGAAACTTGAAGAAATCAACAAGTTACATTAGCAGGCTATGATCAATTATGGTGCGTCACGGCATCGATGCATATTCGTCCATGTCCGCATTGTGATGCATCAAAATGATTCCACCCCCCTACTCTCCAGTACGTGGTGCTGCAGCTGCCTGATTGGCTGTTACCACTGCACGTGTTAAAGGAATAGTACACAAAGTAAAATAGCAGAACTGAATTATAAATTACTTTTTAGTTATTGTAAATTGTAAATGTACTTAATTACTAATTTACTCATTGTATTCAATAATCATGTAACCTGTCACATATTTATTGGTTTAAGACTGTATCAACCCAGGTTACAGGAGCCTCTGACAAGGTCACGCAGAGGCCGGCAACCTACAGATGCCACAAGCACTGCACAGTGACCATTGCCCCGTCAGTGAATAAAAAAGTGACAATAATTAATCAAGAATCTGTTTCATACATAGACATTTTATTGTTCATAGTTTCTTTTGAATGTGTTCTTTACAGTATAAATGAGTTAAACAGATTACCAATTTGACAAATATTAGCAGTTTCAAATGCATTTCACTGCTGAATGAATTGAAAAGAGATATTGATTTCAACTAGTTGAACATTTTATTGTAAAATGTCTTTTATGACTTTGTGGTACCTCGACTCATGATTGCTTTCTTTGTGTTCCTCTCTGGTCTCAATAGGATTATGAAGCATTTTGGTCCAAAGAGTGCCAACAAGAGGCCAAAACTGGATGCTAAGATGGCAAATACCTCCACTGCATCTGCATATTTGCCTGGAGAGTTGACATAAGCAGGGACAAAGGCCACCCACACAGCACAGAAGATCAGCATGCTGAAGGTGATGAGTTTGGCCTCATTAAAGTTGTCTGGAAGGTTCCTTGCCAGAAATGCTAAGAGGAAGCTAAGAGTGGCCAGTAAGCCAATGTAGCCCAGTAACACTGCAAAACCAATTGTGGATCCAACTACACACTCGTAAACTATTTTGTCATTGTGGTATTGAGTGTTTTTATGGGGAGCTGGTGAGGAGGAGACAAGCCAAGCAGTGCAAATAGCTGCCTGGATAGAAGTGAGAACCATAACTGTCCCTCTCTGTTGCATTGCACCAAACCACTTCAGACTGTCTCCACCTCCTGGCTTGGAGGCCTTGAACACAGCCAGAACCACCATGGTTTTTACCAAAATACATGAGACGCAAAGCACAAAACTAATCCCAAATGCTGCATGTCTCAGCTGGCATGTCCACAGTCTGGGGCGACCAATAAACAACAGTGAACAGAGAAAGCATAGCTTAAGTGACACCAGGAGTAGGAAACTCAGTTCTGAATTGTTGGCGCGTACTATAGGTGTACTGCGATGATAGATAAAGATGCCCAGGACAACAGCACAAATAAATGTGCCCAACAATGATGTGGTTGTCAAACAGATACCCAGAGGCTCATGGTAAGAGAGAAACTCTGTTTTCTTAGGAACACAGTGGTCACGCTGAGGGCTGGACCAGAAGTCCTCTGGGCAACTGGTGCACTCCATGGAGTCTGAAAAGCAGGTGAGAAGGATCCTTGCTGTAGTATACAGTTTTTGTCCTTAAAGTAAATTAATATATTGAAATATGAACACCCACCAGCCTTGTTGCTGATCTTTCCCTCAGAACAAGGGATGCAGTCAAAACAGCACACAGGTTCCCCTTTCTTTCTGGCCATGCGGGTACCTGGAGGACAGCTCTCACTGCACACTGACCGGGGTGGCTATAGGCAGAAAATAAAACTATTACTCTATGTTATGATGCAATTTTGTAGATCCACAGTCCTAAAAATGAGAGGTGTCTGAAAAAGCAGAAATTACTTTGTTTGATTCAAAGTTCCAGAAGATTTTATCTTCATCAATTATGAGTTCTTCAGCTTTAGTAGCCGACCTCTTAACCTCTCCTACATTCTGAATTTTCGTTCTTCCATCAGGGAGCTGCAGCCAGTTCATGACATCATATATTGGTAAGGCATCGCCATTCTCATCAAATGACACTTGGTCACCAAATGATGTGGTGAAATTGACCTGTTGCAAATAATTTACAATCTAGAGATGGATCATAAACATGTAAATAAGAACATTAGTATTGTCTAATACTCTACATAAACAGAGAAGTATTAGATTGCAAAATGATTTACTACAAAATCAAGGCATTTTCATCTTTCTTTTATCTTAGTATTGAGACAACCTGAAATATATGCTATTATTTTGTTTAGCAGGTATTTTAAAATGAATATAGGTGTAGTGTAAATTGATATCACACCTGCCATGGCTCCAGTGTCTGCAAAGTGGCACAGCTTTGTCCACTGAAAGGGCCTCTCCCTGGCTCACACTGCAGCATATCATGAAGTGCATAGGCCAGAGCATAGACAGCCTTGTAAACATTGTACTCTGGCCTGAGATTAGAAAGATCCAAAAACTCAGTCTCCACACTTTCAATATCTTCCTTACCAGTACAACGTGTTCCACCAACTTCTGCCCAATCTGCTGGGTCAAATTTACATTGAAACGTGTATTCCCAAAACTGTCTCACCTGAAATATAGTGTATTATATAGTCTTATTTGACATAAAAGAAATTATTATTATTATTATTATTATTATTATTATTATTATTATTATTATTATTATTATTATTCAGTAACTTTATATGGTAAAATGTAAATCTCACTAAGCTATTTCCATAGTTGTCATTGTCAGGACGCATTTGTAGGAGGAATTCCCTGAACCCTGTTATTTCTCCTCGGCGGATGGCAATGCTCAGTGTGCCTCTCAGGTACGGCATGAGCCGGGGTGTTTGTAGTGCAGCAGCTGATGTCCAAGCTTCACTTGCTATCCACTGCTGTCCTGTCACATTCTGCCTCACAACCTATGTAGAGCAGTGTATAAAATATAGGTTTCAGACTTTTGTTTCGAAAAGGCAGTCTGCTTCATAGCAGATATTTTATACACCAATTATTCTCTATGGCATGCATTGCAAGATGTCCAGTTTAATATTTCAGTCTGCTTAATGTCTATGTTAAAACCTGTAGTCAATGACCTCTACTTATCACAACACAATATGTTACTTTAACTGAATGGTAAAATATATGGTTGTTTTATAATATTAAATTCCAATAAAGTTCTATTTCAAGCCCAACCTCATCCATGAGATGAATCATGTGACCTTCATGTGCAAACACCATGACCACACGAGCTGTGGATTTTTTTATCACGTCCACAATCATCTTTAGTCCTGCTTGGTCATTGTCCCAGGGTAAAACCTCTAAGTAAGCCAGACAACCTCCACCAGACTCAGTCAGGTCTGATTGGAAGGATCGGGCAGCGTGGAGTCCATAGTCGTCATCACTGACCAACAGGCCAACCCAAGTCCAACCAAAGCGTTTCAGAATCTGAATCATAGCACGCACCTAAGTGAATACATTGTTGTGAAGGGATTAGTACAGAGATGAGTGTTTTCTCTTGTAGTGACATGCCACCAACCTCAATAATTGCAGCACAGATTATATGATTAATAGGCTTCCCTATTAAATCACAGTCATTTAATACCATGAACAGGAAAGACAAGGTTTTGGCCATGAGGGATTTTTTTTATAACCTAGCCATACTGCCTGAAACTAACATATAGTTTGCAGTTCTCAACTTACTGACTCACCTGGAAAGCGTCACTTGGGATTGTTCTAAAGAAGGATGGAAACCGCTTCCGATCACTCAGGCAGGAACATGTGGAAAAATAACTCACCTATAAAGAAGCATACAGTATAGATTGATGTCAGCCTTGTCAAAATATGTTCAGGTTTCAGCAATGTATCACTTATTAAGTGGTATTTGTTCAAATGAAGTAGACACAAGTCCAACAATACAAACATAGGAGATAGGAAACTTACAATGGGCATTTTGTATAAACCTAGCACACTGGAGATTGCAATAGAAGATGTAGAGAATGAATCACCCACAATCCCCAGGACTGGAGGGCTTCCTACACAGTTCTGTTGAAGCAGAAACTGCCTCTCTTGACCACTCGCTAGTGATAATGCACCACTGAATCCAATAACAAGTGCACCACAATTATCATAAAGACTGTATCCCAGAGTCACATTAGGTAGCAGATTGGCGTTCTTGTTGATTTCATCAATAGCATAGATCATGCTCATGGCTTGCCTCAACCCTGGAGTGTCAAAGCTAACACACAAAATATTAATTTTAACAAAAAAGTAATATGGCTCTGTAAAAATCTGGGTAGAAATGAAAAAAAAAAACAAAAAACAAAAACAAAAAAACCTAAAACTGTCAGTGACATATTACAAAGTGACAATGACATATATTTTATGTATGAAAAGTATCAGTGAAACTGTCAGTGAAACTGTCACACAAAGTCATATTACTAATATTTCATAAGCATTTTTGCACAGTGATATTTTCTAGCTTCAATTAATTATTTAATCATACAGCACATTTTACAGGGATTGATGTTGTCTGCTGTAGGTCTGTGCAACTTACCCTTTGCAGCTTGCCTGCTCTGGCTCAGACGTAAATGTCTGCTCAGGGAAGACAGAGTTGTAGTGGACCTCAAAAAGCCCACCGAGAACCACATCGCCAGGCTTGTGCATTTCATTAAGATTAAACCTTCCCCATAATTTACAAGATGACAGAAAAGAGGAAGAAGCAAAGCAAAAAGAGGAGGAAGAGAAAATAAACAAGATCAAGTAGATGCAAACATATGAGTCAATAAAAGCTCCCATAACTGCCCTCCTTCCTTTACAGCTATTACTTTTCTTCATACAAGGTTACTTAATTTATATGCAGGGCTAGGTCACCTTTGCACCATTTGTCATGATGTTTCATCATTAACACCAGCTGTTTGTGTATGGGCTAAGGGGGAAGGACATAATACATGCATAAAGTAACTTCTGTTACAATAACACGTGAAAAAAACGTAAATGTAAAAATTCTTTGCCAAATTAAAACAGTTTTCAGCGAATATAATCCACAAACCATACACAAAGTAATTCAATCTTGTTTGTTATTTAAATAACAATTTCACAATTGATTGATTTTAGTTTGCCAGATTTACACCGGGCCTGAAACTAGCCTCTTGGCTAATTCTCTCAAGGTCTTCAAAATTCATTAGAATGTCATCAGGTAAAAAAGATGAAATAACACAGAATGAGTTCCACATGAACGTTTCTTTATTTCTTTGAGTCTCTTCTAAATGTATTATTTATAGTAAAAACATTCCTGAAGTTAAACAACAGCTTACTTTTTTTATATAATGTATATTGGAAAGTCCATGGAAGGTATCTATTGACTCAATGCTGAATATTGGTCCAAACAAGTTGATCATTTTACTTTAACTGTTACTTTTATGACTTGGAGGTGCCCCGGCCCATGATTGCTTTTTTTGTGTTCCTCTCTGGTCTCAATAGGATTATGAAGCATTTTGGTCCAAAGAGTGCCAACAAGAGGCCAAAACTGGATGCTAAGATGGCAAATACTTCCACCGCATCTGCATATTTGCCTGGAGAGTTGACATAAGCAGGGACAAAGGCCACCCACACAGCACAGAAGATCAGCATGCTGAAGGTGATGAGTTTGGCCTCATTAAAGTTGTCTGGAAGATTCCTTGCCAGAAAAGCCAACAGGAAGCTAAGAGTGGCCAGTAAGCCAATGTAGCCCAGTAACACTGCAAAACCAATTGTGGATCCAACTACACACTCATAAACTATTTTGTCATTGTGGTATTGAGTGTTTTTATGGGGAGCTGGTGAGGAGGAGACAAGCCAAGCAGTGCAAATAGCTGCCTGGATAGAAGTGAGAACCATAACTGTCCCTCTCTGTTGCATTGCACCAAACCACTTCAGACTGTCTCCACCTCCTGGCTTAGAGGCCTTGAACACAGCCAGAACCACCATGGTTTTTACCAAAATACATGAGACGCAAAGCACAAAGCTGATCCCAAATGCTGCATGTCTCAGCTGGCAGGTCCACAGTCTGGGGCGACCAATAAACAACAGTGAACAGAGAAAGCATAGCTTAAGTGACACCAGGAGTAGGAAACTCAGTTCTGAATTGTTGGCGCGTACTATAGGTGTACTGCGATGATAGATAAAAATGCCCAGGACAACAGCACAAATAAATGTGCCCAACAATGATGTGGTTGTCAAACAGATACCCAGAGGCTCATGGTAAGAGAGAAACTCTGTTTTCTTAGGAACACAGTGGTCACGCTGAGGGCTGGACCAGAAGTCCTCTGGGCAACTGGTGCACTCCATGGAGTCTGAAAAGCAGGTGAGAAGGATCCTTGCTGTAGTATACAGTTTTTGTCCTTAAAGTAAATTAATATATTGAAATATGAACACCCACCAGCCTTGTTGCTGATCTTTCCCTCAGAACAAGGGATGCAGTCAAAACAGCACACAGGTTCCCCTTTCTTTCTGGCCATGCGGGTACCTGGAGGACAGCTCTCACTGCACACTGACCGGGGTGGCTATAGGCAGAAAATAAAACTATTACTCTATGTTATGATGCAATTTTGTAGATCCACAGTCCTAAAAATGAGAGGTGTCTGAAAAAGCAGAAATTACTTTGTTTGATTCAAAGTTCCAGAAGATTTTATCTTCATCAATTATGAGTTCTTCAGCTTTAGTAGCCGACCTCTTAACCTCTCCTACATTCTGAATTTTCGTTCTTCCATCAGGGAGCTGCAGCCAGTTCATGACATCATATATTGGTAAGGCATCGCCATTCTCATCAAATGACACTTGGTCACCAAATGATGTGGTGAAATTGACCTGTTGCAAATAATTTACAATCTAGAGATGGATCATAAACATGTAAATAAGAACATTAGTATTGTCTAATACTCTACATAAACAGAGAAGTATTAGATTGCAAAATGATTTACTACAAAATCAAGGCATTTTCATCTTTCTTTTATCTTAGTATTGAGACAACCTGAAATATATGCTATTATTTTGTTTAGCAGGTATTTTAAAATGAATATAGGTGTAGTGTAAATTGATATCACACCTGCCATGGCTCCAGTGTCTGCAAAGTGGCACAGCTTTGTCCACTGAAAGGGCCTCTCCCTGGCTCACACTGCAGCATATCATGAAGTGCATAGGCCAGAGCATAGACAGCCTTGTAAACATTGTACTCTGGCCTGAGATTAGAAAGATCCAAAAACTCAGTCTCCACGCTTTCAATATCTTCCTTACCAGTACAACTTGTTCCACCAACTTCTGCCCAACCTGCTGGGTCAAATTTACATTGAAACGTGTATTCCCAAAACTGTCTCACCTGAAATATAGTGTATTATATAGTCTCATTTGACATAAATGAAATTATTATTATTATTAT
This sequence comes from Acanthopagrus latus, assembly GCF_904848185.1. Lineage (NCBI taxonomy): Eukaryota > Metazoa > Chordata > Actinopteri > Spariformes > Sparidae > Acanthopagrus > Acanthopagrus latus. The sequence goes on from NC_051040.1 coordinate 11,085,518, forward strand.
TATTATTATTATTATTATTATTATTATTATTATTCAGTAACTTTATATGGTAAAATGTAAATCTCACTAAGCTATTTCCATAGTTGTCATTGTCAGGACGCATTTGTAGGAGGAATTCCCTGAACCCTGTTATTTCTCCTCGGCGGATGGCAATGCCCAGTGTGCCTCTCAGGTACGGCATGAGCCGGGGTGTTTGTAGTACAGCAGCTGATGTCCAAGCTTCACTTGCTATCCACTGCTGTCCTGTCACATTCTGCCTCACAACCTATGTAGAGCAGTGTATAAAATATAGTTTTCAGACTTTTGTTTCGAAAAGGCATTCTGCTTCATAGCAGATATTTTATACACCAATTATTCTCTATGGCATGCATTGCAAGATGTCCAATTTAATATTTTAGTCTGCTTAATGTCTATGTTAAAACCTGTAGTCAATGACCTCTACTTATCACAACACAATATGTTACTTTAACTGAATGGTAAAATATATGGTTGTTTTATAATATTAAATTCCAATAAAGTTATATTTCAAGCCCAACCTCATCCATGAGATGAATCATGTGACCTTCATGTGCAAACACCATGACCACACGAGCTGTGGATTTTTTTATCACATCCACAATCATCTTTAGTCCTGCTTGGTCATTGTCCCAGGGTAAAACCTCTAAGTAAGCCAGACAACCTCCACCAGACTCAGTCAGGTCTGATTGGAAGGATCGGGCAACGTGGAGTCCATAGTCGTCATCACTGACCAGCAGGCCAACCCAAGTCCAACCAAAGCGTTTCAGAATCTGAATCATAGCACGCACCTAAGTGAATACATTGTTGTGAAGGGATTAGTACAGAGATGAGTGTTTTCTCTTGTAGTGACATGCCACCAACCTCAATAATTGCAGCACAGATTATATGATTAATAGGCTTCCCTATTAAATCACAGTCATTTAATACCATGAACAGGAAAGACAAGGTTTTGGCCATGAGGGAATTTTTTTTTATAACCTAGCCATACTGCCTGAAACTAACATATAGTTTGCAATTCTCAACTTACTGACTCACCTGGAAAGCGTCACTTGGGATTGTTCTAAAGAAGGATGGAAACCGCTTCCGATCACTCAGGCAGGAACATGTGGAAAAATAACTCACCTATAAAGAAGCATACAGTATAGATTGATGTCAGCCTTGTCAAAATATGTTCAGGTTTCAGCAATGTATCACTTATTAAGTGGCATTTGTTCAAATGAAGTAGACACAAGTCCAACAATACAAACATAGGAGATAGGAAACTTACAATGGGCATTTTGTATAAACCTAGCACACTGGAGATTGCAATAGAAGATGTAGAGAATGAATCACCCACAATCCCCAGGACTGGAGGGCTTCCTACACAGTTCTGTTGAAGCAGAAACTGCCTCTCTCGACCACTCGCTAGTGATAATGCACCACTGAATCCAATAACAAGTGCACCACAATTATCATAAAGACTGTATCCCAGAGTCACATTAGGTAGCAGATTGGCGTTCTTGTTGATTTCATCAATAGCATAGATCATGCTCATGGCTTGCCTCAACCCTGGAGTGTCAAAGCTAACACACAAAATATTAATTTTAACAAAAAAGTAATATGGCTCTGTAAAAATCTGGGTAGAAATGAAAAAAAAAACAAAAAACAAAAACAAAAAACCTAAAACTGTCAGTGACATATTACAAAGTGACAATGACATATATTTTATGTATGAAAAGTATCAGTGAAACTGTCAGTGAAACTGTCACACAAAGTCATATTACTAATGTTTCATAAGCATTTTTGCACAGTGATATTTTCTAGCTTCAATTAATTATTTAATCATACAGCACATTTTACAGGGATTGATGCTGTCTGCTGTAGGTCTGTGCAACTTACCCTTTGCAGCTTGCCTGCTCTGGCTCAGACGTAAATGTCTGCTCAGGGAAGACAGAGCTGTAGTGGACCTCAAAAAGCCCACCGAGAACCACATCGCCAGGCTTGTGCATTTCATTAAGATTAAACCTTCCCCATAATTTACAAGATGACAGAAAAGAGGAAGAAGCAAAGCAAAAAGAGGAGGAAGAGATCATAAACAAGATCAAGTAGATACAAACATATGAGTCAATAAAAGCTCCCATAACTGCCCTCCTTCCTTCACAGCTATTACTTTTCTTCATACAAGGTTACTTAATTTATATGCAGGGCTAGGTCACCTTTGCACCATTTGTCATGATGTTTCATCATTAACACCAGCTGTTTGTGTATGGGCTAAGGGGGAAGGACATAATACATGCATAAAGTAACTTCTGTTACAATAACACGTGAAAAAAACATAAATGTAAAAATTCTTTGCCAAATCAAAACATTTTTCAGCGAATATAATCCACAAACCATACACAAAGTAATTCAATCTTGTTTGTTATTTAAATAACAATTTCACAATTGATTGATTTTAGTTTGCCAGATTTACACCGGGCCTGAAACTAGCCTCTTGGCTAATTCTTTCAAAATCCATTAGAATGTCATCAGGTAAAAAAGATGAAATAACACAGAATGAGTTCCACATGAACATTTCTTTATTGCTTTGAGTCTCTTCTAAATGTATTATTTATAGTAAAAACATTCCTGAAGTTAAACAACAGCTTACTTTTTTTATATAATGTACATTGGAAAGTCCATGGAAGGTATCAATTGACTTAATGCTGAATATTGGTCCAAACAAGTTGATCATTTTACTTTAACTGTTACTTTTATGACTTGGAGGTGCCCCGGCCCATGATTGCTTTCTTTGTGTTCCTCTCTGGTCTCAGCAGGATTATGTAACATTTTGGTCCAAACAGTGCCAACAAGAGGCCAAAACTTGAGGCCAAGATAGCAAATACTTCCACCGCATCCGCATATTTGCCTGGAGAGTTGACATACGCAGGGACAAAGGCCACCCACACAGCACAGAAGATCAGCATGCTGAAAGTGATGAGTTTGGCCTCATTAAAGTTGTCTGGAAGATTCCTTGCCAGAAATGCCAACAGGAAGCTAAGGGTTGCTAGTAAGCCAATGTAACCCAGTAACACTGCAAAACCAACTGTGGACCCAACTACACACTCATAAACTATCTTGTCATTGTGGTACTGAGTGTTTTTATGAGGAGTTGGTGAGGCAGAGACAAGCCAAGCAGTGCAAATAGCTGCCTGGATAGAAGTAAGAACCATAACTGTCCCTCTCTGCTGCATTGCCCCAAACCATTTCAGACTGGCTCCCCCTCCTGGCTTGGAGGCCTTGAACACAGCCAGAACCACCATGGTTTTTACCAAAATACATGAGACAGAAAGCACAAAGCTGATCCCAAATGCTGCATGTCTCAGCTGGCATGTCCACAGTCTGGGACGGCCAATAAACAGCAGTGAACAGAGAAAGCATAGCTTAAGTGACACCAGGAGTAGGAAACTCAGTTCTGAATTATTTGCGCGTACCATAGGTGTTTGTCGGTGATAGGTAAATATGCCCAGGGTGATAACACAGAAAAATGTCCCCAACAGCGATGCAGCTGTCAAGCAGATACCCAGAGGCTCATGGTAGGAGAGAAATTCTGTCTTCTTAGGAACACAGTGGTCACGCTGGGGGCTGGACCAGAAGTCCTCAGGACAGCTGGTGCACTCCATGGAGTCTATGAAAAGGGAAACATGATGAAGTACATTTTTGATGAACAATCTCTATAATGTAAAAGAAAAATATTGAGAATGAGCACCCACCAGTCTTATTGCTGATCTTTCCCTCAGAACAAGGGATGCAGTCAAAACAGCACACAGGTTCCCCCTTTTTTCTGGCCATGCGGGTACCTGGAGGACAGCTGTCACTGCACACTGAGCGGGGTGGCTATCGGGAGGAAACTAAATCTGTAACTATATTATTGTACACTACTTACATGTATAATCAAAAACTGTGGAAATTGTCTGGATAAGCAAAAGTGACCTTGTTTAATTTAATGTTCCAGAAGATTTTATCCTCATCAATTGTGAGTTCTTCACTTTTGTGGTCAGATCTCTTGACCTCACCCACATTCTGAACTTTAGTTCTTCCATCAGGGAGCCACAGCCAGTTGACAATATCATAGATTGGTAAGGCATCACCATTCTCATCAAATGAGACTTGATCACCAAATGGTGTGGTGAAGTTGACCTTTTGCAAGTAATGTACAACCTACAAATGGATGATATAAAGTAAAATATATGAATGTTGAGCACAATGGAGTCCATCCAAAGGGAGGTTTATCCAACTGTTAAACGATAATCCAAAAATATCAGGACCTATTTACATCTTTTCAAAGATAAACATCACTAACCTGAATTTCAGGCTTATTTATACTAATACTTTCATAATCAAAATTAAATTAAAATCAGTATGAGGTATGTACTTCAAAGTGTAGCAGCTGTTTTCAAAACAGAAAAAGGTGGACTGTAAATTGATATCACACCTGCCATGGCTCCAGTGTTTGCAAAGTGGCACAGCTGTGCCCGCTGAAGGGCCCTCTCCCTGGCTCACACTGCAGCATGTCACTGAGCGCATGTGCCAGAGTATAAACAGCTTTGTAAATATTATACTCAGGCCTGAGATTAGAGAGATCCAAAAACTCACTGTCCACACTTTTGATATCTTCCTCTCCAGTGCACAGTGCTCCTCCAGCTTCCAGCCAACCTGCTGGAAGTGGTGCAAATCTACACTGAAATGTGTATTCCCAAAACCGCCTCACCTTAAAAATGGAGTGTATGTACAAAAATAATAATGACAGCAATCACAAAATATTTCTCACTGTTATTTAGTTATGATACAATTTTAAGATTTAACGTTTTACCATGTTATTTGCATTGTCATTTTGGCCAGGGCGTATTTGTAAGAGGAAATCCCCTAGCCCTGGTATTTCTCCTCGGCGGATGGCAATGCCAAGTGTGCCACTTAGGTATGGCATGAGATGGGCTGTTTGGAGGACAGTAGCTGATGTCCAGGCTTCACTGGCTATCCACTGCCGGCCAGTCACATTCTGCCTCACCACCTGTGTATAAAATATTAGACAAGCGCTCTAATCTCTGCGGACTAAGATGAAGAAGCATTCATTATTAAGGGCTCTCTCAAAAAGCATAACTGATGTTTACAACAAGCTTCCATTTTTTGGTAAATTTCCCTTTATAACCCAACAAATTCAATATAATTATTAAAATAATTAATTATAATGTTTCACTCTTTATGAGATGTCCGTTTAAATCCATTAATGACCTGATGACAATTTTCAGGGAGCTGAAATTTGATTTAATTGATTGAAACTGATGATCATTGATATGCTTTTGTTGGATCATCATGCTGTCTTTGTAAAAATCATAGATGTCTAAATATTTAATACTATGTTTAATTCAAACCTCTTCCATTAGATGAATCATGTGGAACTCATGTGCAAACACCATGATCACGCGAGCCGTAGATGTCTTTATCAAATGTACAATCCTCCTGAGTTCACTTGGGTCACTGTCCCAGGGCAAAACCTCTAAGTAGGCCAGACAACCTCCACCAGACTGAACCAGGTCAGATTGGAAGGATCGAGCAACATGGAGTCCATAGTCATCATCACTGACCAGCAGGCCGACCCAAGTCCAGCCAAAATGCTGTAATATCTGAATCATAGCACTCACCTAAGCGAATGGTGTGGAAAAATAATTGAACAGAAAATTACATATTTTAAAATTGCATACACAACAAACCAATATAACGTATACTATTTATATTTTAAAGTTTCACAATGAAATCTCAAGTTATTAATCCTATTAAGAGAACAGAAAAGGTTTTCGTCATGATGGACCATTTCTACAAGCTTGCTGTACTGCCTGAAACAAACATAGTTTGCAGTTCTCAATTTAGTGATTTACCTGGAAAGCATCACTTGGAATTGTTCTAAAAAAGGATGGAAACCGCTGCCGATCACTCAGGCAGGAACATGTGGAAAAATAACTTACCTGTAAAGAAACACACCATATGAGCTCAAATTGTTGATGTCATGTAACTCAGACCCAGTGGGGATTTTTATATTATTTCACTAATGTATTAAAGATAGCAAAAATACTACACAAGCAAAGATATGATAGGAAACTTACAATTGGCATTTTGTATAAACCTAGCACATTGGAGGTAGCAATAGAAAACGTAGACGGGGAATCACCCACAATGCCCAGGACTGGAGGGCTCCCTACACAGTTCTGTCGAAGCAGAAACTGCTCTTCTCGGCCACTTGCCAATGATAATCCACCACTGAATCCAACAACAAGTGCACCACAATTATCATAAAGACTGTATCCCAGAGTCACATTAGGTAGCAGATTGGAGTTCTTGTTGATTTCATCAATAGTAAAGGCCATGGTCATGGCATGCCTGAACCCTAAAGTGTCAAAGCTAACACACAAAGTATTGCTATTAACCAGTAAAATGCAATATGGCATCGTGGGAACTGAGTAGATTTGTACACAAAAAAAAAAAAAAAATATATATATATATATATATATCTACAGTTATGTAATAACAATACACAGTCACAAGTGTACATTATATAGATGTATTTTAACATTTCAAAACCATTACTAAAACTGTCACAAAAAGCTAAATATAATGTTTCATTAGAATTTCTGCACATTAGATTTTATGTCTTACCCTTTGCAACTGGGCTGTTGTGGTTGTGAGGTAAATGTCCACTCAGGAAAAACAGAGCTGTAGTGGACTTCAAACAGCCCACCCAAAACCACGTTGCCAGGTTTGTGCATTTCAATGTGATAAAACTTTCTCCATAAATGACAGGATAAGGCAAAAGATGAAGATGCAGAATAAAAAGAGGAGATGGAGAAAAAGAGGAAATACGAGTCAAGAAAAGCTCCCATAACTGCCCTCCTCCCTTACAACTGATCTCACAACTGCTTCCATTTGTCATTCAAGGTTACTTCAATTTATAAGCATCCAGGGCTATGTCATCCCCTTTGTATTTTTTCCATCATGGTTATACTTTTTAATCCCCAAAGAGGGATGAAACTGCCATAAATAAAGATATAAATAAATGGTTTGATAATTAAAATGAAATATGCCATGAATCCACTAAAGTAATATTTAAATAAATGCAATTAATTGATTTTAAATTTAGTTTGTATTTATGTTTACGGATTTCTGCCTCATTATACAAGTTTCAGTCACAAATGATCATATTTTTCTTCAAAAATCAAATGGGATTGCGGTCCACATAATCAGAGGTTGTGTTACAAAAAAAGTTTTTGTAAGTCTTTAAATACATTTAATATGTTTACCACTTCTTGCTAAGTTAGTCAAATGGTATTAACTATGCAGAGATTGTCTAGTTATGAGACACTTCATGAATGTAACCCAAAACTGCTGCATCAAAACAATCTTATGTTGCTTAATGCTGAATAAAATACTGTGTGACAGTATTGAGAGGAAATATCCATTAATAGTGCTTACAGACTGTAGGTTTCAGTGGATAAAAAGAATGCCTTAGACATTTTGACTGTCATGCTGTTCAACCTTTCATGGATTTGTTTGTCTTATTCAGATCCATTATAGAAGTCTGCAACCTGAACCTGAGCCCTACAGAACCTGAGGCCTGACCTTGGGAGAGGGCTCAAGTTGGGCCAGATTCTGTGCTCACCACTCTTCCTGCTGCATGTGACTTGTTGTTTGCAAGTAGCGATTTGGCGGGGAAAGTGAGGGAAAAGATCTAGTTCAGTGTCAGGCATGGAAGAACTGAGGCACAAGATAATGAAAGGGGAGCTGATTAAAATCCCAAACGAGAATGGGGAAATTAGTCTGTTGGAGTACTTCAACTTGATTGTCAAGTGTGACACCCGAGAATACACAGTAAATGTGCATAGTTGCCATTGCAATGAGATTATAAAATATGATAGCAAGAAGAATGGGGCATCCTCCCTCCTTTGGGTTTAGACTCGGGTGCGGGATTCAAATGTTGCATTACAGTTGGTCTTATTGTCGGGTAAGGCCTATAAGGCATGAGCAGTTCAGGGGCATGGCTTAATTTTCAAGCCTGTGTAGACCACTACTCCCTAAATGTTTCCCTGAATGTGTCTGACTTAAATTAATTTTCAATATTATTATAAAAGCATATGATGGTGTTGATGTCGCTCACTGCTGATCACTTACTTCAGTTAAAGTAGCTACCTAAAAGTTAAAATGGTAATTAATAGGGAACCTGTTTGAATGACTACAAAAGCCACCTAAAAAGTGGTCTCATTTCATCTGTGAGATTTAGTCAGGTGTACACTCAGGCCTTTAATAGACATAAGGGCAATGAAGTAGAAAAAAAAATATATATTTTTTTGATTTCTTGCAGTTTCTTTTTAATTTCCTCTTTACAGAACAAATATCTCCAAAGTTAAAAAGCAGGTTACTTATTTGATGTATATTGGCCATCCCATCAGCAAATCACTACTGAATGGCTGTCTCAGACCAGTTGATCATGTTACTTCAACTGCTGCTTTCATGACATGCTTGTACCTCGACCCATAATTGCCTTCTTTGTGTTCCTCTCTGGTCTCAGCAGGATTATGTAACATTTTGGTCCAAACAGTGCCACCAAGAGACCAAAACTGGAGGCAAGGATGGCAAATACCTCCACTGCATCTGCATATTTACCCGGTGAGTTAACATAAGCAGGGATAAAGGCCACCCACACAGCACAGAAGATCAGCATGCTGAAAGTGATGAGTTTGGCCTCATTAAAGTTGTCTGGAAGATTCCTTGCTAGAAATGCTAACAGGAAGCTTAGGGTAGCCAGTAAGCCAATGTAACCCAGTAACACTGCAAAACCAATTGTGGATCCTACTACACACTCATAAACTATCTTGTCATTGTGGTATTGAGTGTTTTTATGTGGAGTTGGTGAGGCAGAGACAAGCCAAGCAGTGCAAATAGCTGCCTGGATAGAAGTAAGAACCATAACTGTCCCTCTCTGCTGCATTGCACCAAACCATTTCAGACTGGCTCCCCCTCCTGGCTTGGAGGCCTTGAACACAGCCAGAACCACCATGGTTTTTACCAAAATACATGAGACAGAAAGCACAAAGCTGATCCCAAATGCTGCATGTCTCAGTTGGCAAGTCCATAGTTTGGGATGGCCAATAAACAGCAGCGAACAAAGGAAACATAACTTAAGTGACACCAGGAGCAGGAAACTTAGTTCTGAATTGTTAGCACGTACAATGGGTGTACTGCGATGATAGGTAAAGATGCCCAGGACAACAGCACAGACGAATGTACCTAGCAATGAGGCAGTTGTCAAGCAGATACCCAGAGGCTCATGGTAGGAGAGAAACTCTGTTTTCTTAGGAACACAGTGGTCGTGCTGAGGGCTGGACCAGAAGTCCTCTGGACAGCTGGTACACTCCAAGGAGTCTGGAAACACGGGAAAGTTATTTTTTAAAAACATTTCCCCCTTTTTTTCCATGCCTTTCTGTTGCTATTACAGCAACAAGGACATCATCCCTCCCACCTTGATGTGGAATTGGGCAACACTATCATGAGATAAAGCCAGAGTTCAGCAGTACTGGGCATACAACAACCTCAACACCAACTGAACACCCACAGTGGATTAAAGTACTGAACACAAACTGATGCTCCACAACAAATCATCACATTTTTAATTGATACCAACCAGTTGCATTGCTGACCTTTCCCTCAGAGCACGGAATGCAGTCAAAACAGCACATAGGCTGTCCCCTTTTCCTTGCCATGCGGGTACCTGGGGGGCAGCTCTCGCTGCAAACTGACCTGGGTGGCTAGAAAGAAAGCATAGTGAAAAGAAATCATTGTTATCTACAACATTTGATGCTGCTATTGCATGTTATACTCAAGCAAATACAACACTGATAAGAAGCAACCTCTTGTAATTCAAAGTTCCAGAAGATTTTGTCTTCATCAATTGTGAGCTCTTCACCTTTGGAAACAGACTTTTTAACCTCACCCACATTCTGAACTTTAGTTCTTCCATCAGGGAGTTGCAGCCAGTTCATCACATCATATATTGGTAAGGCCTCACCATTCTCATCAAAAGACACTTGGTCACCAATTGGTGTGGTGAAATTGACCTTTTCAAGGTAATACATAAGCTGCAAATGGGAGAGATACAACAGGCTTATAATGTGCAGTGTTCCTGGTTGGGAATCTGTTTGCATCTTTTTGGCTACATGTATCCACTGATTACATTTCTTCTCAGATGGAGTCTCCACTTTAAGTCACTTTGGACACTGCTGACATGACAACAGTGTGATGTGCACACTGTCTTGTCATATGGCTCTGTCTTTTGTTTGTGACAGGCTTCCTTGACTGATAGAAAGGGATAGGAGTAATCTCACCTTACATGTTTTTACAACTGCTTGCCTATGCTCTATGGTGAGCCAGGGGTGTGGGACATGTTTGTTTTATGGTGTTGAACCCTCCAGGGTTAGATGGTCCCACCTAGTTCCAGAAGTGTGTTAAGTCTTTTGGGTTGAGTTCCTTATTTCTGCTCTGAAGTAGTCATAGTTGTAATATGTTGTAGAACTGTGGTGCCTAACTTAAAGCTGTTCAAGATCAATGGGCAAGTTCCAAGGACATGTCACATCAGGGCATGCATTCATTGAGCTCCACCCACTTTACCCATAGATAAAATGAATTTTATGATTTGGTAACCCTCATTCCATAGCATAGGCGGAGCCTATTACTTATGGATGCTGCTGCTCCCAGGCTGCTTGCTAGAGGTTGTCTGATGGCAGACTGCAGACACACTGCATCATGTACTGTGGCATAATTAATCTGTAGAAAAGCCGTTGATGACAGCTTGCATAAGTGGAAATTTTCAGTGGACAAATACATGTTTGTGATTGGAGAGAATCAATATCCACAGAGTCCATTAGAGGGCTCCAGATGTACTCAAATAACTTGGGTTACCATATCGTAAGCTTCATTCTCAAAAAATTGATATTAAACTTCAAGAATGTTGATAGCAGGCATAATTAACTACGTACTACCTAACAGAATAAACAGCTTTTTCCATGATGATCCACTCTCTCAACAATGAAATCAGTAAGTACCTCTAGGTGTAGCAACTATATTTAAAACAGTACCAGGAATGTTAATTGATATCACACCTGCCATGGATCCATTTTTTGCAAAGTTGCACAACTTTGCCCTCTGAAAGGCCCTTTTCCAGGTGTACAGTGAAGCATGTCATTGAGGGCGTATGCCAGAGCATACACAGCCTTGTAAATATTATACTCTGGCCTGAGTTCTGATGCATCCAAATAGTCAGTCTCCACATTCCCTAGATTTTCATGTCCAGTACATAATGCTCCACCAGATTCCACCCAACCTGCTGGGGGGGGTGCAAATCTACACTGAAAGGTGAATTCCCAAAACTGCCTCACCTGGAATGTATTTAAAATCACTTGATTACAGATATGATATCAATATATTTTTCTGACAATTCGCCATTAGACCACAAGGTTTTACTCTTACCATGCTGTTTTCATAGTCATTGCTGTGGTGCTGGTCAGGATTAATTCTTAACAGAAAATCCCTGAGTCCTGGTATTTTTCCACAACGGATAGCAATGCCCAGTGTGCCTGCCAGATATGGCATGAAGGCAGTGGTATGAAGTCCCTCAACTAATGTCCAAGCTTCACTGGCAATCCACTGCAGGCCTGTTACATTCTGCCTCACCACCTGGGTGGATGACATTAAAAATATCTTCTGTGAAACGATGACAATCTGCATTGTGCTATGTAATAACATATGAATGCACATAACAATTTTCTGCTGTTTTCTTTTGTTATAAAAGCATGGACATGATGATTACATTTTCACAGCAAGGTGATTCATTTAAATCACCATTTATGTATTTTGATCTGTATTCAAAGAAGTGAGTTATAGAAAAGAAGTACAAAGAGCACACAGGACTGGTAAACGTAGAACACAGGTTTACGGATATAAATAGGTATCTGCATAAATGTTGCATTATTAGAGTTTTGGGCAAGAATATATAGTTAAGCCACACCATTTTTTTTAATGTAAAATAATAAGAAAATAATAATTAAGCACACAATCAGGTGTTATTACATGAATTTCGAAGAAAGAAATATGGTATCATGCTTTGGATTGAGGTCTCTTATATATTTTTTTCTTTCCTCCTCTCAACAAGGAATTCCTTGTAAAATTAAAAAAAAAAAAAAAAAAAAAGATATATCATTGCATTATCATCCCCCAACCTCCGTCATGAGTTGAGTCATCTGCATCTGATGTGCAAACACAATGACCACACGAGCTGTGGATTTTGTCATCACATCCACAATCATCTTATATTCATTTGGTTCATTGCCCCAGGGCAAAATCTCTGAGTAGGCCAGACATCCTCCACCTGACTGAGCCAGGTTGGATTGGAAGGATCGGGCAGCATGGAGCCCATAGTCATCATCACTGACCAGCAGGCCAACCCAAGTCCAGTTGAAGTGTTTAAGAATCTGAATCATAGCACGCACCTAAGTGTATCCAGAGTTGAGGGATTAGAGTTCAGGCTAAAATACTGCGATCATAATTAATTTATCCCATTATGTTTAAATCCGTAAATACATATGTTGCATCAATGATGCACAGAGTAAGTATAGTTCATACCAACAGGATTGGCAGGACTTATTTTCAGGTTTACTGTACTATGTTGAGACATATATGCAGTTATTATTTAATATGGTAATAGCATTTCACCTGGAAAGCATCACTTGGGATTGTTCTGAAGAAGGATGGATACCTTTGCCGATCACTCAGGCAAGAACATGTGGCAAAATAACTAACCTATAATGAAACACACATTATGCACACAGGTTGCGCATCTCATGTGAGTTAGTAGAAACATTTAATATATTATGCTCATTTAAAAAAAACAAATAATCAATTCAAGTACAGCACTAGAAAAGCACACAATGACTTAAAGACACCAAACTTACGATGGGCAGTTTGAACAAACCCAGAACATTGGAGGTGGCGATAGAAAAAGTTGAGAATGGATCCCCCACAATCCCTATAACTGGAGGAGTCCCTAAACAGTTCTCCTGAAGCAGAAACTGCTCCTCTCGGCCGCTTGCCAATGACAACGCAGCACTGAAACCAATACCAAGTGTAGCACAGTTGTCATATAGACTGTATCCCAGAGTCACATTAGGTAGCAGATTGGAGTTCTTGTTGATCTCATCAATTGTATAGGCCATGGTCATGGCATGCCTGAACCCTGGGGGGTCAAAGCTAACACACAAAGTATCACTATTAACCAATTAAATATAAGACAGTATTTTGTGCATTTTATCTGCTACGTGTGTGAGATTTACCCTTGGCAGTTGGGCTGATGTGGCTCTGCGATGAAGGTTAGCTCAGGGAATACAGAGGTGTAGTGTACCTCAAACAGCCCACCTAGAATTACATCACCGGCCTTGTGCATCCCATTGAGATGAAACTGCCTCCGTAATTTACAAGATGGAGAAAGATTGGAAGACTCAGAGAAGAAAAAAGAGGAAGAACGGAAGATCAGATAGACACAGAAGAACAAATATTTGACAAGAAAGTCCCCCATAACTGCCCTCCTCCCTTTGCTCCTGTACATAATCTTCATGCACAAGTACTTTTATACTGCAGGGCTATGTCATCTCTTTTCGACAATGTTTAATTGTTTACACCAGCTTCCAGGGATTGGGCAGCAAGGAGGGATGGGCTTAACACATTTCAAAGAATACTGTCCCACATCAATTCCACATAACTAGGTATTCAGGTAAATGTATGCCCTAAACCATATTACATATATTGTGAATGACTCTCATGTACATGGTCTTTTGCATTAAGGATCAATAGCCCATTTTAACTCACTGTCTCTAAGATACTAGAATCAGGTTAGTGTGTTAATGAATATTAATGTGGCAATTGTGCCTTTTTACATCACACTCACATATGATAAATTATTGAACTGAAAAATATAAAAACAGCATCATCCATTCTATAATACATTTGGTTGGCAAAAAGGAAATGGGAACATTACACTGAATAAATGCTTGTATCCTTGAAAACTAATTATTTGAATAGAATATGAAACCCAGATACAAGTTAAATTTTTGTCAAATATTGATTCTGCAAACACATGGAGAGTCTTACTTAAATCTCAGTCTATAAATGCCAAACTGTGCCAAGTAGAAATAAACACCTGAAAACTTTATTTTTTAGAGGAAATGAAAAATAGAATTAAACGATTATAAATCCAAAGGTTATTGTAACCTCGAGGGTCAGATGGTCTCTTAACTAGATTCATCTGGGAAAAAAATCAGTTTACAAAAGGGCAAGCCCTTTCAAAAAATACTTTGTCGGCAAATGGACGAACCATCTATCCATCACTGTCACTAAAATGGGGTAACTTCTAACAATCAGATTAACATGTCACGAAGCGGTTTGCTATTTATGTGCCATCCCATGAAATCACATTAGTATGAGCTACTGAAACTGTCATGTAGTCATTATTTTCCATCTCAAGATATTGAGTAGGATTGTACTGTATGATTGACACATTCATAATGTGCAGTCGTTTCAACATAGTTGTCATGTCATGTCATTATCCGTAACCGCTTATCCCTTTCCATGGGGTCGCGGGGTGTTGCTGCTGGAGCTAATCCCAGACTTGTCTCAGGGTGAGGGCAGGGTACTCCCTGGATAAGTCGCCAGGTCATCGCAGGGCCCTCACTAGTGAGCAATGTGGGGTTCAGTATCTCGCTCAAGGACACTTCAACATGCAGCTCAGCCTTGCCCGGAGCTGGGATTTGAACCAGTGACCTTCTGATCACTGGTCGACCTGCTCTACCCGCTGAGCTACAGCCACCCGTTTCAACATAGTTTTTTGAGTATTTTAAAATCACCTTGAATGTAATCAGCAAAAATAGGCAATGATGAAAATTATGACAAACAACAGAAAGTTCTTAAATAATGTTTAAGCATATCTTCTACTTTCTTTTTTACATTACTACATACAGGCTGCTTATTGTGTCATTTCATGAGCATATCACAGTTGAAACAAATGCAGACAAAAATACAGAAAAAATACACAATCAATACAGACTTAAACTTAAACTAATCACATTTACTGGAGTCACTTTTATGACGTGCTTGTACCTCGACCCATGATTGCTTTCTTTGTGTTCCTCTCAGGTCTCAGCAGGATAATGAAACATTTGGGTCCAAACAGTGCCACCAAGAGACCAAAACTGGAGGCCAGGATGGCAAATACCTCCACTGCATCTGCATATTTGCCTGGTGAGTTGACATAAGCAGGGACAAAGGCCACCCACACAGCACAGAAGATCAGCATGCTGAAGGTGATGAGTTTTGCATCATTAAAGTTGTCTGGAAGGTTCCGTGCCAGAAATGCAAACAGGAAGCTAAGGATAGCCAGTAAGCCAATGTAACCCAGTAACACTGCAAAACCAATTGTAGACCCAGCTACACACTCATAAACTATCTTGTCATTGTGGTATTGGGTGTTTTTATGAGGAGCTGGTGAGGCAGACATGAGCCAAGCAGTGCAGATTGCTACTTGGATTGATGTAAGAGCAATAACTGTCCCTCTCTGCTGCATTGCACCAAACCACTTCAGACTGGCTCCACCTCCTGGCTTGGAGGCCTTGAACACAGCTACAACCACAACTGTTTTCACCAGGATGCAAGAGACACAAAGCACAAAGCTGATCCCAAATGCCGCATGTCTCAGCTGACATGTCCACAGTCTTGGACGGCCGATAAACAGTAGTGAGCACAGGAAACATAACTTAAGTGACACCAAGAGTAGGAAACTCAGTTCTGAATTGTTGGCACGTACCATAGGTGTACCATGATGATAGGTGAAGATACCCAGGACAATAGCACAGATAAATGTGCCCAACAATGACGCAACTGTCAAGCAGATACCCAGAGGCTCGTGGTAGGAGAGAAACTCTATTTTCTTGGGAACACAGTGGTCACGCTGGGGGCTGGACCAGAAGTCCTTAGGACAGCTGGTGCACTCTGTGGAGTCTGAAAACAAGGTAAGAATTAATATTTTTTTCTGCGTATTTCCCCATCCTTTCTTTTGCCTTTTGTGTTCCTGTTTAAACAAAGAAACACCATCATTCTAATCTTTAAACACTGTCACAGATTTGGCACCACTACCAGAGATGGAAACTCAAGTTTCTGGAATAGTGGGCATGTGCTTTCTGTAAACACCACTTGGGCACCCACAGTGGGTTACATTCCTGAATACAGATTATTACTCCACAACAAATCATCACATTTTTCATTGACACCAACCAGTTTCATTGCTGATCTTTCCCTCTGAGCACGGGATGCAGTCAAAGCAGCACACAGGCTGTCCCCTTTTCCTGGCTGTACGGGTACCTGGGGGGCAGCTTTCACTGCAAATTGACAGGGGTGGCTGCAAGGATTGTCAGGATTATATCATGGTTACTCTAAACTGTGTGTTTTTGTTATTGTGTCATACTGTGGAAAGGTAAGGGCAACAATAAACAAAAATAACCTGTTTAGAATCGAAGTTCCAGAAGATTTTGTCCTCATCAATTGTGAGTTCTTCACCTTTGAAGGCCGACCTCTTGACCTCACCCACATTCTGAACTTTAGTTCTTCCATCAGGGAGCCACAGCCAGTTCATGACATCATAGATTGGTAAGGCATCACCATTCTCATCAAAAGACACTTGATCACCAAACGATGTTGTAAAGTTGACTTTTTCCAAGTAATGCATGAGCTACAAAAGGTTATAATACATAAGAATAGTATATCACTAAAGGCAGTATCTGTTTTCAAAAACTAAATAGGTTATGTGTAAACTGATGTCACACCTGCCATGGCTCCAGTCCCTGCAAAACAGCACAGCTGTTTCGACTGAAAGGGCCTTTCCCTGGCTCACACTGCAACATGTTATCAAGGGCATAGGCCAGTGCATACACAGCCTTGTAAACGTTATACTCAGGCCTGAGATTGGACACATCCAAAAACTCAGTCTCCATATTCTCCAGGTCTTCATCACCAGTGCACAGTGTTGCACCAGCCTCAACCCAACCTGCTGGAGGTGGTGCAAATCTACACTGAAAGGTGTTTTCCCAGAACAGTCTGATCTGAAATGTATTTATAACAGTCTCAAATTAAATAACAAGATTTTTTTAAAATTACAGATCTCATTTTAAGGTCACAATCATACCAGGCTATTCCCATTGTTATTGCTGTCATGCAGGTCAGGACGTAATCCCAACAGAAAATCCCTGAGCCCTGGTATTTCTCCTCGGCGAATGGCAATTCCCAGTGTGCCACCAAGGTATGGCATGAGGCGAGGGGTCTGGAGCACAGCCGCTGCTGTCCAAGCTTCACTGGCCAGCCACTGCAGGCCTGTCACATTCTGCCTCACCACCTGTTAATTGCACCTCATGAAAGTTTTATTCTGCGTTATGTGAACTACTTTGTAGGACTGAGTAAAGGACAATTTCATATGATTTTAATGCAATATAACAAATATTTTGTCAAAACAGCTGAGTTACATTTAGAAATAAAGTATTGTGAGAAAACATTAAGAATTGTTGAGGTTACAGTGCAGTTCTTGAGAATTCATCAGTCTGGTCTACCAGCTTTTAGGTTGACTCGAGAAGCATGATGTTTATTCATGCACAGTGAAATTTTAAATACTCTTTTTTTCTCAGTGTTCTAATTTTACAAATCAGTCATCATAATCAAATGTGGTGTACACATAGATACCTCTTCCATGAGTTGAATCATATGGATCTGATGTGCAAACACAATGACCACACGAGCTGTGGATTTCTTCATCACTTCGACGATCCTCTTTAGTTCTGCTGTGTTGTCACCCCAGGTCAAAATCTCTGAGTAGGACAGACAACCTCCACCAGACTGAGCCAAGTCTGATTGAAAGGATCGGGCAACGTGGAGTCCATAATCATCATCACTCACCAGCAGACCAGCCCAGGTCCAGCCAAAGCGTTTTAGAATCTGAATCATTGCACGAACCTTAAATACAGGGTGAAGTGTAAAGGTTTAAGTCAGTGGAAACTTACTTATCCATGTCTCACACGATGCCATTTTAGTCTTTCTTCTAAATCCATCTCGTTTCCATGCACTTTTCTGCACAAGACAAAAGATTTATTTTTCGATGCTCACTACATTTCGTTTGAAACATATTTTGTATTTGTTACCTGGAAAGCATCACTTGGGATTGTTCTGAAGAAAGATGGAAACCTCTGGCGATTGCTCAGGCAGGAACATGTGGCATAATAACTCACCTATAGAGAAATATACATTGTACACCCAGATTGTGCTTCTCATGCAAGTTAGTAGTGTGTAATTTAAAAAGTCTATAATAAAGAACATATCTGCATACTAAATACATGCTTGTTGGAGATGCTGGACTTGAGATTTTAAGTATATGCCAAATATGCCCTTATTTAAAAAAAGAGATAAAAAATGCAGTTCATTCAAATACAGCACATCTATAGCACAGGCAAGACTGAAGGAAGGAAACTTACAATGGGCAATTTGAATAAACCTAGCACATCAGAGGTTGCAATAGAAAATGTTGAGAAGGAATCCCCCACGATCCCTAGGACTGGAGGGGTCCCCAAACAATTCTCCTGAAGCAAAAACTGCTCTTCTTTACCACTTGCCAGTGACAATGCAGCACTAAATCCAATTACAAGTGTAGCACAGTTGTCATAAAGACTGTATCCCAGAGTCACATTAGGAAGCAGATCCGGGTTCGTGTTGATCTCATTAATAGCAAAGGCCATCGACATGGCATGCCTGAATCCTGGAGGGTCTAAGCTAACACACAAAATATCACCATTAACCACAAACAAACAGCACGTTTTAAATGATAATCTACACAGATCCGTGGTCTTTGCTGTGTGAGACTTACCCTTGGCATCTGAGCTGGTTTGGCTCTGATGTGAATGTCAACTCAGGGAAGACAGAGGTGTAGTGGACTTGAAACAGTCCACCCAGAATCACATCACCAGGCTTGTGCATCCCATTCAGATAGAACTTCTTCCTTACTTTACAAAATGAGAAAAGAGGGGATGGCTCTGTCATGAAAAGAAAGGAAGAGAAAACAGTCAAGATCAGATAGACATACAAGAACAGAAATGAGTCTAGGAATGCTGCCATTACTGTCCTCCTCCCTCTACCAGACTCTCACCTTCATGCATGGTTACTTAATTTTATACGAAGGGCAATGTCATCTACTGCGGTGGTTTTCGTCATCATCTCACACCACCCATAAGGACACAAGTTGTCAAGTGGGGGGTGGGTAAAGGCATCTAGAAATAGCTGTCAAGACATAATATAATAACATCATTTATGTGCTATATATACATATTTTTTTCATTTCTTATCATAATTACATATTTTTGGTACAAACAGAAAAGGGTCCTCAAGTCACATAGATGCAAATCCATCTTGACGCCAAACAGGAAGTCAAAAATTAATAAATAAATGAATAAATAAATGGCTACTTGAAAGCGTGTTCTCTGATGATTCTCTAATGGTGTCAAATTAACAAACACAGGCCACCACACTTTGTATCTGACATCTTTCATGTCCATGTTGCAGCTCTAGTCCCAATGTTGATACCATAGGCAGTCAAACAATAAATACACCTATTGTTCACTGATCCCTACATGGGTATGTGACAGCCTCATGTCACCAGTGTTCTTAGCAACCTTCACATGGTTAAAGCTCCTGACAAAGCATGCAAGAATTTAAATATGCTCCTCTATGAAGAGTGATCAAGCTTTTACAAGGCTCCCTGTGCACATAGAACAGTTCTACTGTAGAACTGTAGTTCTATGTACACATGCAGCCTATATTTTTGATTCTTCTTTTTCATGATATATAGCAGTGACTTCGATTTTTGTTTCTTTTTAATGCATTTGTTACCATATGCTATGATTCTATTATGATCCTGTTCTGGGTTGTAGTTGCAACCATTTAAACTACAGAGCTGTGATTATTGACATACAGTCTCTGAGTTAGACAAAATGTCCACTAGGTGGTAGCAGCAGAGTTTACAGTATACCTGGTGGCACCTTGCATTTGGGAATCAGGCAGACAGCACATATGCACACATGAGTATGCAAGACAAGTTACCTTATCAGATATTTTATCAAATTGTATGACTGTAGTGACTTACTTTAACACACATCGCACTGAGCAACACTAAATTACCAAATTCAAATGCACTCATCAGACCAAATATAATACATTATTTGCTACTACTACTGCTAATAATAGTAATAATAATAATAATAATAATAATAATAATAATAATAATAATAATAATAATAATAATAATAATAATAATGTTTTCTTTAAAAAAATGCATATATCTATACACATAAACACACATACATAGTCAGAATGTAGAGAGACTGAACTTTAAAGGGGTACTGTGTCGTTTTGCAGAAAGAAATTCAAACTCAGAATTGTCGTATTTGCAATATGATTGAGGTAATAATACAAACTCAGAAATATTTATCTTCTCCATAACTGAATAAACAAGTTGTTCTTAAGAGTAAGAGAGACACTAGAAAAGTGGCAGGGTCTGCCAAATATAAACAAAGTAAAACAGTATGAAATTGTGTTGTCTTTGGTATGCCTGAACCCTGGGGGGTCAAAGCTAACACACAAAGCATCACTATTAACCAATGTAGCCGTGTGGCCCTTATTTTCATTCATTCATATGCAGACATTAAAATGTTTATGTTAATAAATAATAGTTCATGAAGTGTACATATGTTTAAAATGTGTCAGATTATAACATGTTAAAGCATTCATACTATAAACAGTTAAACGTCAGAGAGAAAATAACAGTGGTGTTAGTTCTATAAATCATTCATAGTTGGTTGTCTGCACAAATACCCAAAGACCACATTTGTTTGTGGGGCAGTGAAGCATCTTTTATTCTCTCATCTCTGTTGGTATGTCTGTCGTCCTTAACCAATCCTGTGCTCACCTTGTCCAAGGAGGAGGTGCTTAGCGTCACCTACATGATGCTGTAAGGTTAGCGACAGCAGAAGCGGCCTAAGTGGCATCTGAACAGGATAGCTGTAACGCTAAAAGTATAGTAACAACACTCCTAACTTCCAAGACTGACAGAGAGTCGTCCTGTGGTTGATGTGCGTGAACTCTGAGAAGCTGCCAGAGGACCGGATATTTGCCATAAGAGGGAGAGAGTGAGGACCGGGAGAGCCCTGGACCGTTGGAGAGAGACTGTAGCTGCTGTACTTGATCATTGGTTCACTGCAGCGTGTGCTGCACCCCACATTCCCTTGCCACTGAAATTGCACCTTGCCCTTTGCCCATCCCCCTTCCCCAATCTTCATCTCTGACTGTTGTGGACTTGTGAGTACTCTTCTAACACCGTGCACATGCTTTTTTTTTGTTTATGCTGGGTAACCAGTGAACTGGCCATTTGTTTCTGGCCTCAACGCTCACAAGCTTCGACCGGGCCTGCAACGTTTTCTTTTATTTACTTTTAATAGCCCGGTGTGAATATGTGTGTGGGCTGTGGACATTTGAATTATCTGGTCATTTTGATTTTTCCTTTTCTCTGTGTGTTCATCACAGGTCATTTGTAAACCTACTAGAGCATGAAGGAGAGTTTTGAACACTGTTATCAGTGCACAGTCAAAGGTCAAGAGTGAACCAGTTAACTAATTTTCAACTGATCAATTTGTGACTTTGTAATAAAGAAGTCTTGTTTCTACTAAATCCTGTGTTGTAATTGTAAAGGTGATACTTTTTGGTTAAATAAGTGATAAAACAGGTTAAATTGAACTTAAAGGGGAAGTACCACATTTTGTGTTTACTTCTTAATAATTATTGGAGGCACCGCCAAGTTATTTTTCATCACTATCACACTTATCGCAGGTACATAGCGCCATCTTTAGACAAACTCAGGCCCCGTCCCATTGCACTACAATACCCTAATTGTTTATCAATCAGTATTTACTAGCTACCTGGGACTGGGGTTACACCAGTTAAATGTAAGGCAGTATTTTGTGCATTTTATCTGCTATGTGTGTGAGATTTACCCTTGGCAGCTGGGCTGATGTGGCTCTGCGATGAAGGTTAGCTCAGGGAATACAGAGGTGTAGTGTACCTCAAACAGCCCACCTAGAATTACATCACCGGCCTTGTGCATCCCACTGAGATGAAACTGCCTCCATAATTTACAAGATGGAGAAAGATTGGAAGACTCAGAGAAGAAAAAAGAGGAAGAACACAAGATCAGATAGACACATAAGAACAAATATTTGACAAGAACGTCCCCCATAACTGCCCTCCTCCCTTTGCTCCTGTACATAATCTTCATGCACAAGTACTTTTATACTGCAGGGCTAGGTCATCTCTTTTCATCAATGTTTAATTGTTTACACCAGCTTCCAGGGATTGGGCAGCAAGGAGGGATGGGCTTAACACATTTCAAAGAATACTGTCCCACATCAATGCCACATAACTAGGTATTCAGGTAAATGTATGCCCTAAACCATATTACATATATTGTGAATGACTCTCATGTACATGGTCTTTTGCATTAAGGATCATTACCCCTTTTTTTTTTTATTCACTGTCTCTAAGATACTAGAATCAGGTTAGTGTGTTAATGAATATTAATGTGGCAATTGTGCCTTTTTACATCACACTCACATATGAAAAATTATTGAACTGAAAAATATAAAAACAGCCTCATCCATCCTATAATACATTTGGTTGGCAAAAAGAAAATGGGAAAATTACACTGAATAAATACTTGTATTCTTGAAAACTAATTATATGAATAGAATATGAAACCCAGATACAAGTCAAATTTTTGTCAAATATTGATTCTGCGAACACATGGAGAGTCTTACTTAAATCTCAGTCTATAAATGCCAGACTGTGCCAAGTAGAAATAAACACCTGAAAACTTTATTTTTTAGAGGAAATGAAAAATAGAATTAAACGATTATAAATCCAAAGGTTATTGTAACCTCAAGGGTCAGATGGTTTCTTCGGTTTACAAAAGGGCAAGCCCTTTCAAAAAATACTTTGTAGGCAAATGGACGAACCATCTATCCATCACTGTCACTAAGATGGAGTAACGTCTAACAATCAGATTAAAATGTCACAAAGCAGGTTGCTATTTATGTGCCATCCCATGAAATCACATTAGTATGAGCTACTGCAACTGTCATAATGTCATTATTTTTCATCTCAAGATATTGAGTAGGATTGTACTGTATGATTGACACATTCACATTGTGCAGTTGTTTCAACATAGTTTTTTGAGTATTTTAAAATCACCTTGAATGTAATCAGCCAAAACAGGCAATGATGAAAATTATGACAAACAACAGAAATCTGAGTTGTTAAATAATGTTTAAATATATCTTCTAGTTTATTTTTTACATTTACAAAGGCTGCTTATTGTGTCATTTCATGGGCATATCACAGTTGAAACAAATGGAGGCAAAAATACAGAAAAAAAAAACACAATCAATACAGACTTAAAGAAACTAATCACATTTACTGGAGTCACTTTTATGACATGCTTGTACCTCGACCCATGATTGCTTTCTTTGTGTTCCTCTCAGGTCTCAGCAGGATAATGAAACATTTGGGTCCAAACAGTGCCACCAAGAGACCAAAACTGGAGGCCAGGATGGCAAATACCTCCACTGCATCTGCATATTTACCTGGTGAATTGACATAAGCAGGGACAAAGGCCACCCACACAGCACAGAAGATCAGCATGCTGAAGGTGATGAGTTTGGCCTCATTAAAGTTGTCTGGAAGGTTCCGTGCCAGAAATGCAAACAGGAAGCTAAGGATAGCCAGTAAGCCAATGTAACCCAGTAACACTGCAAAACCAATTGTAGACCCAGCTACACACTCATAAACTATCTTGTCATTGTGGTATTGGGTGTTTTTATTAGGAGCTGGTGAGGCAGACATGAGCCAAGCAGTGCAGATTGCTACTTGGATTGATGTAAGAGCAAAAACTGTCCCTCTCTGCTGCATTGCACCAAACCACTTCAGACTGGCTCCACCTCCTGGCTTGGAGGCCTTGAACACAGCTACAACCACAACTGTTTTCACCAGGATGCAAGAGACACAAAGCACAAAGCTGATCCCAAATGCTGCATGTCTCAGCTGACATGTCCACAGTCTTGGACGGCCGATAAACAGTAGTGAGCACAGGAAACATAACTTAAGTGACACCAAGAGTAGGAAACTCAGTTCTGAATTGTTGGCACGTACCATAGGTGTACCACGATGATAGGTGAAGATACCCAGGACAATAGCACAGATAAATGTGCCCAACAATGACGCAACTGTCAAGCAGATACCCAGAGGCTCGTGGTAGGAGAGAAACTCTATTTTCTTGGGAACACAGTGGTCACGCTGGGGGCTGGACCAGAAGTCCTTAGGACAGCTGGTACACTCCATGGAGTCTGAAAACAAGGTAAGAATTAATATTTTTTTCTGCGTATTTCCCCATCCTTTCTTTTGCCTTTTATGTTCCTGTTTAAACAAAGAAACATCATCATTCTAACCTTTAAACACTGTCACTGATGTACAATTTGGCACCACTACCGGCGATGGAACCCAAGTTTCTGCAATAGTGGGCATGTACTTTCCGTAAACACCACTTGGGCACCCACAGTGGGTTACATTCCTGAATACAGATTATTACTCCACAACAAATCATCACATTTTTCATTGATACCAACCAGTTTCATTGCTGATCTTTCCCTCTGAGCAAGGGATGCAGTCAAAGCAGCACGCAGGCTGTCCCCTTTTCCTGGCTGTACGGGTACCTGGGGGGCAGCTCTCACTGCAAATTGACAGGGGTGGCTGCAAGGATTGTCAGGATTATATCATGGTTACTCTAAATTGTGTGTTTTTGTTATTGTGTCATACTGTGGAAAGGTAAGGGCAACAATAAACAAAAATAACCTGTTTAGAGTCATAGTTCCAGAATATTTTGTCTTCATCAATTGTGAGTTCTTCACCTTTGAAGGCCAAACTCTTGACCTCACCCACATTCTGAACTTCCGTTCTTCCATCAGGGAGCCACAGCCAGTTCATGACATCATAGATTGGTAAGGCATCACCATTCTCATCAAATGACACTTGATCACCAAATGATGTTGTAAAGTTGACTTTTTCCAAGTAATGCATGAGCTACAAAAGGTTATAATGCATAAGAATAGTATATAGCTGAAGGCAGTATCTGTTTTCAAAAACTAAATAGGTTATGTGTAAACTGATGTCACACCTGCCATGGCTCCAGTCCCTGCAAAACAGCACAGCTGTTTCGACTGAAAGGGCCTTTCCCTGGCTCACAATGCAACATGTCATCAAGGGCATAGGCCAGTGCATACACAGCCTTGTAAATGTTATACTCAGGCCTGAGATTGGAAACATCCAAAAACTCAGTCTCCATATTCTCCAGGTCTTCATCACCAGTGCACAGTGTTGCACCAGCCTCAACCCAACCTGCTGGAGGTGGTGCAAATCTACACTGAAAGGTGTTTTCCCAGAACAGTCTGATCTGAAATGTATTTATAACAGTCTCAAATTAAATAACAAGATTTTTTTAAAATTACAGATCTCATTTTAAGGTCACAATCATACCAGGCTATTCCCATTGTTATTGCTGTCATGCAGGTCAGGACGTAATCCCAACAGAAAATCCCTGAGCCCTGGTATTTCTCCTCGGCGAATGGCAATTCCCAGTGTGCCACCAAGGTATGGCATGAGGCGAGGGGTCTGGAGCACAGCCGCTGCTGTCCAAGCTTCACTGGCCAGCCACTGCAGGCCTGTCACATTCTGCCTCACCACCTGTTAATTGCACCTCATGAAAGTTTTATTCTGCGTTATGTGAACTACTTTGTAGGACTGAGTAAAGGACAATTTCATATGATTTTAATGCAATATAACAAATATTTTGTCAAAACAGCTGAGTTACATTTAGAAACAAAGTATTGTGAAACATTTTAAATACTCTTTTTGTTTTTCTCAGTGTTCTAATTTTACAACTAAGTCATCAAAATGTGGTGTACACATAGATACCTCTTCCATGAGTTGAATCATGTGGATCTGATGTGCAAACACGATGACCACACGAGCTGTGGATTTCTTCATCACTTCGACGATCCTCTTTAGTTCTGCTGTGTTGTCACCCCAGGGCAAAATCTCTGAGTAGGACAGACAACCTCCACCAGACTGAGCCAAGTCTGATCGAAAGGATCGGGCAACGTGGAGTCCATAATCATCATCACTCACCAGCAGACCGGCCCAGGTCCAGCCAAAGCGTTTTAGAATCTGAATCATTGCACGAACCTTAAATACAGGGTGAAGTGTAAAGGTTTAAGTCAGTGGAAACTTACTTATCCATGTCTCACACGATGCCATTTTACTCTTTCTTCTAAATCCATCTTGTTTCCATGCACTTTTCTGCACAAGACAAAAGATTTAATTTTCAATGCTCACTGCATTTCATTTGAAATATATTTTCTAGTTGTTACCTGGAAAGCATCACTTGGGATTGTTCTGAAGAAAGATGGAAACCTCTGGCGATTGCTCAGGCAGGAACATGTGGCATAATAACTCACCTATAGAGAAATATACATTGTACACCCAGATTGTGCTTCTCATGTAAGTTAGTAGTGTGTAATTTAAAAAGTCTATAATAAAGAACATGTCTGCATACTAAATACATGCTTGTTGGAGATGCTGGACTTGAGATTTTAAGTATATGCCAAATATGCCCCCATTAGAAAAAAAAAAATGCAGTTCATTCAAATACAGCACATCTGTAGCACAGGCAAGACTGAAGGAAGGAAACTTACAATGGGCAATTTGAATAAACCTAGCACATCAGAGGTTGCAATAGAAAATGTCGAGAAGGAATCCCCCACAATCCCTAGGACTGGAGGGGTCCCCAAACAATTCTCCTGAAGCAAAAACTGCTCTTCTTTACCACTTGCCAGTGACAATGCAGCACTAAATCCAGTTACAAGTGTAGCACAGTTGTCATAAAGACTGTATCCCAGAGTCACATTAGGAAGCAGATCCGGGTTCTTGTTGATCTCATCAATAGCAAAGGCCATCGACATGGCATGCCTGAATCCTGGAGGGTCAAAGCTAACACACAAAATATCACCATTAACCACAAACAAACAGCACATTTTAAATGATAATCTACACAGATCCGTGGTCTTTGCTGTGTGAGACTTACCCTTGGCATCTGAGCTGGTTTGGCTCTGATGTGAATGTCAACTCGGGGAAGACAGAGGTGTAGTGGACTTCAAACAGTCCACCCAGAATCACATCACCAGGCTTGTGCATCCCATTCAGATAGAACTTCTTCCTTACTTTACAAGAAGAGAAAAGAGGGGATGGCTCTGTCATGAAAAGGAAGGAAGAGAAAACAATCACGACCAGATAGACATACAAGAAGAGAAATGAGTCTAGGAATGCTGCCATTACTGTCCTCCTCCCTCTACCAGACTCTCACCTTCATGCATGGTTACTTAATTTTATACGAAGGGCAATGTCATCTACTGCGGTGGTTTTCGTCATCATCTCACACCACCCATAAGGGCACAAGTTGTCAAGTGGGGGGTGGGTAAAGGCATCTAGAAATAGCTGTATATATATATATATATATACAGCTATTTCAGCTATATATTTCATTTCTTATCAGAATTACATATTTTTGGTACAAACAGAAAAGGGTCCTCAAGTCACATAGATGCAAATCCATCTTGACACCAAACAGGAAGCCAAAAATGAATAAATAAATGAATAAATAAATGGCTACTTGAAAGCGTGTTCTCTGATGATTATCTAATGGTGTCAAATTAACAAACACAGGCCACCACACTTTGTATCTGACATCTTTCAGGTCCATTTTGCAGCTCTAGTCCCAATGTTGATACCACAGGCAGTCAAACAATAAATACTCCTATTGTTCACTGATCCCTACATGGGTATGTGACAGCCTCATGTCACCAGTGTTCTTAGCAACCTTCACATGGTTAAAGCTCCTGACAAAGCATGTAAGAATTTAAACATGCTCCTCTATGAAGAGTGATCAAGCTTTTACAAGGCTCCCTGTGCACATAGAACTGTAGTTCTATGTACACATGCAGCCTATATTTTTGATTCTTCTTTTTCATGATATATAGCAGTGACTTTGAGTTTTGTTTCTTTTTAATGCATTTGTTACCATATGCTATGATTCTATTATGATCCTGTTCTGGGTTGTAGTTGCAACCATTTAAACTACAGAGCTGTGATTATTGACATACAGTCTCTGAGTTAGACAAAATGTCCACTAGGTGGTAGCAGCAGAGTTTACAGTATACCTGGTGGCACCTTGCATTTGGGAATCAGGCAGACAGCACATATGCACACATGAGTATGCAAGACAAGTTACCTTATCAGATATTTTATCAAATTGTATGACTGTAGTGACTTACTTTAACACACATCGCACTGAGCAACACTAAATTACCACATTCAAATGCACTCATCAGACTAAATATAATGTAAATATAATACATTGTTTGCTACTACTACTGCTAATAATAATAATATTAACAATACTAATAATACTAATAATAATAATAATAACGTTTTCTTTAAAAAAAAATGCATATATCTATACACATAAACACACATACATAGTCAGAATGTAGAGAGGGTGAACTTTAAAGGGGCACTGTGTCATTTTGCAGAAAGAAATTAAAACTCAGAATTGTCATATTTACAATATGTAATAATACAAACTCAGAAAAATTTATCTTCCCCATAACTGAATTAACAAGTTGTTCTCAAGAGGAAGAGAGACACTAGAAAAGTGGCAGGGTCTGCCACATATAAACAAAGTAAAACAGTATGAAATTGTGTTGTCTTTCAAGGTCAGTTTGTTTATTGAGTTTATTCGGTCATTAAACAAAGAGACTTTATTTATCAAGTTTGTTGTGGCATTTAAAAAAATAAAAAAATAAAAATCAGTCAATGAAGACTGTGCCCATCTGATTAGCCTCAACGTTAGAAGTGAACTCACCAGACACTAGTTATTATTTTTACAGATATCATAGCTGATCAATATATCATGTGATTTATTTAAAACAATCAATTAAAGCTGTAATATGAACAAAACAAAGACAAAATAAGGGACATAGTTAAAAAGATTTACAATGGTGACGTTACAGGAAGAGAAAAAGACAGGATCATGGATGAAAGAGATTTGGAGGGCATCCTCTCTCTGATGTGCAGTAAGCTGACACACAGGAGAAGGAGGGAAGTTTAGTCTGAAAATCTATATAAACCAGTGAAAACACACATCAGTATGCCCATAAACAGACAGTTGAGGGATGAAGATCTCTGCTTTACTTATTGGCCTGATCCTGCCTCTGGGTTTGTGTGAGCTCAACTCAGCTCTGAAAAAAGGGGTTGTGCTTACAGAGGATAGGTCTGGTGCTGGGGTCAGCACTAAGGCCTTATCTGTCAAATGTAAACTCCAGGGTACCACTCGTCTACCTGCATTCTCAATGGATGGTGACTACATTATCGGGGGTATTTTCTCTATACACTACTACATGCACACAGTGAAGCACAACTATACCACCATGCCTGAGCCACCAAGGTGCACAGGGAGGTTAGTAAGAGGCAGAGCTTGTGGATAAAAATACTGTTGTATGGAGATAGAAGTGTTTTGATTTGTATATGTATTGTATTTGTACATATTATAAGAAATGCTGAGAAACAAAAGAATTTGGGCATTGGAAATGAAGGTGTTATAGAGGGTGCGACTATGTGAACATTTTCATAGGTGTTTTTTAATTTAAAAAAAGGGTTTAACAGTTTATTAACGAACAAATAACATTTTTAAAATAACTTTTCTACTTAATCATGCATTAATATTCCTGTAAATTTTAGACGGATATATGACGCTGTGTTTTCACTTTTGACAGACAGTAACTTAAGACTGTGACGTACATTTGGCCCACAAACTCTCAGTCGTGGTCCATTACTATAAATTGCAGCTCTCGTTTATTGTGTTTCTTCCGCTGAAAGTCTGAATTGTCCTCATTATGTAAATTTTAACAGTGACATTATGGTTTGTGTGTAGCATGGACTCTCGTGAACTGCGCTTCTCGCGCGCCATGGTCTTCGCCATCGAGGAGATTAACAACAGCACAGAGCTGCTGCCAGGCATCACACTCGGTTATGAGATCCACGACTCGTGCGCCTCAGTGCCCGTGGCGGTCCAAGTGGCATCCCAGTTTTCAAATGGGCTGGATCCGGTGTTTTACACCGGCGACAACTGCTCGCAAGCAGGCATGGTGATGGCCATGGTCGGTGAGTCTGGATCAACGCCATCAATCAGCATGTCGCGCATCCTCGGGTCCTTTAATATTGCTCAGGTAGATATTTAAAATTCCGGCAAACTATGTGTTTAATGTCCAATGTCTGTTTTTTTTTCGGTCCTGCTAAATCATTAAAACGTTGTATTGCCTTAGGTGAGCCACTTTGCCACTTGTGCATGCCTGTCTGATAAGCAGCAGTACCCGAATTTCTTCAGAACAATCCCCAGTGACCAGTTCCAGGCTGACGCGCTGGCCAAGCTGGTGAAACACTTTGGCTGGACTTGGATAGGTGCTGTCCATTCAGATTCAGACTATGGCAATAACGGCATGGCGTCTTTCCTGCAGGCGGCGCAGAAGGAGGGGATCTGTGTGGAATACTCTGAATCTTTCTATCGGACCCACCCACGTAGCAGGATCCAGAGAGTAGCAGACGTTATCCGCAGGTTTCTCTAAATCACTAACCCTATATATATATATATATATATATATATATATATATATATATATATATATATATATATATATATATATATATATATATATATATATATATATAGGGTTAGTAAATTGTTTTATTATTCTTATTATTATTCTTATTATTCTTATTATTATTGTTGTTGTTGTTGTTGTTGTTGTTAGCGTCAGCATCACTATCATCATCATCATGATCATCATGATCTCTGTGTCACGATGATTATTTCTCTGATATTTAGCACATACATTCGTTCTATCTGTCAGTTTGTTTTAACAATGCTGATACTTATATTTGTATAATATCTTTCATTTAAATGTCTCTTCAGATCGACAGCTGTGGTTGTTGTGGCATTTGTAGCCTCTGGAGACATGAGGATCCTGCTACAGGAGCTGTCACACAAACCTCCTCCACCTCGCCAGTGGATAGGCAGTGAGTCCTGGGTAACTGACCCAGATATGCTGAGGTTCAACTTCTGTGCCGGAGCCATTGGATTCGGCATTGAGCAATCTGTCATCCCAGGTCTAAGAGAATTCTTGCTGGATCTCTCGCCTACAGAAGTAGCTGCCTCTCCATTGCTTACTGAGTTCTGGGAGGATGCATTCAACTGCAGGCTGGGAAAAAGTGAGAAAGTTGTGTTTATTTGTTACATAGCTGAAATTCACAGCGGAGCCCTTTGTCGTTGTGTTGTTTTGCTGATTGTCTGTTTGAGAGGAGCTTCCTGTGCCATAAAGTTATCAGCTATTTTAAAGTGAAATCAAACCCAGCTGCACAGCTGCTGAAATATATATTCCGATGTGGTACGGCCATGCAATGGATACAAATTCAGAAACGTATCTGTCACCTCAAATTTGTCATTTATAACCCCCCAGAAAAAGGTTAGCAGTGCTTTGTCGGTCTGGTCTGTGCTTTCATCAAGCACCACAGAGTATGCAGTGAAACCTGCAAAAGCTGTTCATAAATGTTACTTGATAACTCACTTATCTGCATTGCCTCTGTTTTTGCCGAAAGAGAAATAGACATAGGATACATGGGATACATAGGACATAGGATACATAGGAGACATAGGACATAGGATACATAGGAGACATAGGACATAGGATATCAGCGACTGCAACATGCAATTCTTCAGAAACTGCCATTCAGTGAATGGTCTTCCTATTCTGGTGATTAGTTCACTCACCACATATCTTACTTGAACTGCATAATAGAGACAGGATTTACACTGAACTCCACAAGAAAAATTAGGAATTGCCACGTGTCTTAAAACTGTCTGTGTCCATCATCAGCTTTTCTTTTTGGTTTGAAAAGAGACATCTCTGATTTTCACAGGCAAACAACTACAACACTGATCTGGCTCTCGTCTCATCTAAAAACTGCACGGACACATGCTGGCACCTGTGACCTTTGACCATTACGTATTTTGCATCACATGAAATTAATTTCTTAAAAACACAATTGTTTTTTTTTTTTTTTTTTTTTATGTCAATGGCATGAAGGGGTAGTTTAAACTGGTGTGAAACAATTAAAGAAATAATTTAAAAAAGGCAGAATTACATTATATTTTTGACATCAGGATGCAGGCTGGATGGAAGTGGAGGGTGGGCCAGAATTGGCCTGGGGACCAGGAGTTTGAGACCCCTGGTTTGGACCCACTTCATCCCCCTTTGAAGATTGTGTATGAACTTAGCTTACTTTAATGCTGATCATCTGATTTGTATTAGTGTGAGTTATTAGTAAAAAAATACCATCCTCTGTTTCTCTGTGCTTTAAGGTGCAGCTATAGATGAGAGAGTGTGTGATGGAAGTGAAGACATACAGACGCTGCAGCGCCCGTACACTGACACATCTCAGCTCCGTGTCACTAACATGGCGTACAAGGCTGTTTATGCAATAGCTCATGCCATTCATAATGAAGTGTGTCAGGACACACATTCTACAGCTCAGTGTGATAAATTCACCAGGATAGAGTCAAAACAAGTCAGTAGAAATGAATAGGTGAACATTCCAATGTTTGTTTCAACTGTTATTTCATTTTTAAGATAACATGTCAATTACACTTAACTAATACTGATAAATACCTATACTTAATACTAACTATATTATACTTCTTTTCTTTTCCTCATTCTTCATCATCACAGGTTCTTACTCAACTTAAGAAACTGAATTTTACCAAAAATGGTTATGATGTGTCATTTGATGCCAACGGGGATCCTGTGGCCAGATATGAGCTGGTTAACTGGCAAAAAAGTGAGAGTGGCAGCATTGAGATGGTGACAGTAGGGCACTATGATGCATCACTGCCAGACGGCCAGGAGTTTCACATCAACAGGAACCTCACCTGGGTGGATAGTGACACACAAGTATGCAACCGGAAGGGATTTATCTAACAAATTCATATTTAAAATGGAATTATCCAAAAACAGAGGACAGAAAAAATCTATGACTCTAATATGATCTTGGTTGGTATCTTCGAAAGTGTCAATATTTTCAGGAAGTGAAAATGTTTCCTTGCTGAGCATAGACTCTAATATAACCACTAGATTTGTCTAACTCTGACTGTTGGAGCTTCATTTTAATTTCAGCTGAACTTTAGATGAGCTAAAATTTATGCCGTGGATTTAAAGTTACATTGAAATGACTGTAGGAAGGGATTTCTTCACAGCCAGTATAAGCAACATGAATCCTTACAAAGCAAAGACAAATCTAGAAATGTTTATATCTTATGTAACAGGTGCCTGTGTCAGTGTGCAGTGACAGCTGTCCTCCAGGAACTCGTAAAGTGCTGCAAAAAGGGAAACCCATCTGCTGTTATGATTGTATACCATGTCCTGACGGAAAAATCAGCAATAATACAGGTGACACTGTTTGTTATGATTCATGTAGAACATGAATGTATGAGTATATTACTGCTAAAAGCCATTTATTACGTATTGTTTCAGATTCCCCTGATTGTTTCTCTTGCCCAAAAGAGTTCTGGCCTAATACAGAGAGAGACACTTGTCTCCCCAAGCCCGTGGAGTTTCTTTCTTTTGATGAGGTCCTAGGAATCATCCTGGCAGCATTTTCAGTTGGTGGTGCCTGTCTTGCCATCATAACAGCGGCTGTGTTCTTTCGTCACAGATCATCCCCCATTGTCAGGGCCAACAACTCTGAGCTGAGCTTCCTGCTGCTCTTCTCCCTGACTCTGTGTTTCTTATGTTCATTAACTTTCATTGGAGCACCCTCTGATTGGTCCTGCATGCTGCGCCACACAGCATTTGGGATCACCTTTGTCCTCTGTATCTCTTGTGTTCTTGGAAAAACTATGGTGGTGCTAATGGCCTTCAGATCTACACTCCCAGGTAGTAATGTCATGAAATGGTTTGGTCCTCCACAGCAAAGAATGACTGTGGTGTCTTTCACATTTATTCAAGTTTTGATATGTGCTATTTGGTTGGGTCTTAGTCCCCCCTTTCCAATGAAAAACCTGACTATATATAAGGAGAGAATCATCCTGGAGTGTGCATTAGGCTCAGCTGTTGGATTTTGGGTTGTTCTTGGGTACATAGGCCTACTGGCTGTCTTTTGCTTTGTGTTAGCTGTCCTAGCAAGGAAACTACCTGATCATTTTAACGAAGCCAAGTTGATCACCTTCAGCATGCTGGTATTCTGTGCAGTCTGGATCACCTTTATCCCAGCATATGTCAGCTCTCCTGGAAAATTTACTGTGGCTGTGGAGATATTTGCCATTCTGGCCTCCAGTTTTGGAATGATACTGTGTATATTTGCTCCAAAGTGTTACATCATATTGTTTAAGCCAGAGAAGAACACCAAGAAACATTTAATGAACAAAAATTAATCCTTAGACATCTGAGGTTTGGAACTTGTTAGAATGGAACACACAGCATAGAGCTTGGACTCTGCATATTTAATGCTGTCTTCCTTTATTTCATTTAAATCTTTTCATTTAAATGAAATCTTTTTCTTGACAGAGATATCATTTAGAATGCTCTTGTAATATGTTATTTTCTTTGTTCACTAAATAAAACAGTTATTCATAAACAGTGTGAGACTGATTTCTGTGTCGAGTTTTTGAAATTATTTCAAGCATATGTAAGTTGAACACAAAAAAACAACAACATTAAACACATGCATTTTGAGGCCTTAATTCTAGCATGAGCTAAAAACAAAGCAATGTTGGGTTGCAGTTAGAACAAAATAAGGACAATGCCATTGTTTCCAATGATTGATAGCAATTCATGAATGACCCATATCTTATGCTGTACTCCCCCTGATGAATCGTAAGCTGACGCATAGTAGAAAGGGGGACGTTTTTGTCTAAAAATCTATTTAACCCAGTGCAAATACACAGACACACGCACGATATGCTCACATGCAGACACTTGGGATGGAGATCTCAGCTATCTTTATTGGCCTGTTCCTGTCTCTAAGTTTGTGCGAGCTGAACTCAGCTCTGAAACAAAGCACTGGGCTTACAGAG
This sequence comes from Acanthopagrus latus, assembly GCF_904848185.1. Lineage (NCBI taxonomy): Eukaryota > Metazoa > Chordata > Actinopteri > Spariformes > Sparidae > Acanthopagrus > Acanthopagrus latus. Next base: position 11,121,009 of record NC_051040.1, read on the forward strand.
GAAAAGTGTTGTGCTGGGGTCAGCAGTGAGGCCTCATCTGTGTTATGTAAACTACGGGGTACCACTCGTCTACCTGTATTCTCAATGGATGGTGACTATGTTATTGGTGGTGTTTTTGCCATTCACCACTACACGCACACACCGGTGCATAATTACACCACCATGCCTGAGCCACTAAAGTGCACAGGGAGGTTAGTAAGAGGGCAAAGTGGTGGATACGAGGATGTTATACTATATGGGGTTAGACATGTTTTGCTTTATATGATGCTTCAAAGCTTTTGTGTAATATTTAAAATGTTGGCAAACATATGTTGCATTACCAAGATAAAAAACAAGAGACAAATTAAGCCATTTTTGAACTACATGTTCACTATTTTTAAATATGTGCATTATGGACTGATATCTAATCCTGCATTGTGAATTCTGCTTGTTACTCTGTAATGTAAATTTGAAGATTTGAACAATTAAATTAGTTTCTTTGTGCAGCATGGACACTCGCGAACTGCGTTTCTCCCGTGCAATGGTCTTCGCCATTGAGGAGATAAACAACAGCACAGAGCTGCTGCCAGGGATCAAACTTGGTTATCAGATCCACGACTCGTGTACCACAGTGCCTGTGGCTATGCATGTGACATTTCAGCTTTCAAATGGCCTGGACCCGGTGTTTAACACTGGTGACAACTGCTCGCAAGCTGGTAAGGTAATGGCCATTGTTGGTGAGTCTGAGTCCACGCCATCCATCAGCATGTCGCGCATCATTGGACCCTTCAACATTCCTCAAGTAAATATTATGAATTTGTTCCAAACCATTTCAGTGTCCCCTAGTGCTGATTTTTTTTTCTTTCCTGTAAATTTATTACAATGCTGAATTCCTTCAGGTGAGCTACTTTGCCACTTGTGCATGCCTGTCTGATAAGCAGCAGTACCCAAGTTTCTTCAGAACAATCCCCAGTGACCAGTTCCAGACTGACGCACTCGCCAAGCTGATAAAACATTTTGGCTGGACATGGATAGGTGCTGTCCGTTCAGATTCAGACTATGGCAATAATGGCATGGCATCTTTCCTGCAGGCAGCACGGAAGGAGGGAATCTGTGTTGAATACTCTGAATCTTTACATCGGACTCAACCACGTAGCAGAATACAGAGAGTAGCTGACATTATCCGCAGGTTTCTGCATTACTCTTTGTGCTTTTGTTGCCTGTGCTGTCACTCACCATCTGCAAACAAAACTAGAAAAAAAAACATGTAATGTTCAAACCTAAGATGGGAGACTGTTATCTTAGTGGCAAATTGGTAATGTCGGCCCATATTTTGTCATCAAATTTGTTCTATTACACCATGAGACCAATATACCCTTTTCTCTAATGTTCATTATCTTATTAATCATGTAGCCTAACTCTAATTGTCTTTATCTTAAGAATCATGATAATGTTTTGGTGTAATATAATATTTACTATAATGTCCCTGCAGGTCGACTGCTGTGGTTGTTGTGGCATTTACCGCCTCTGCAGAATTAACACTCCTGCTGGGAGAGCTGTCGCTCAAGCCTTCTCCACCTCGCCAGTGGATAGGCAGTGAATCCTGGGTAACTAACCGAGACATGCTGAAGTTTAACTTCTGTGCTGGAGCCATTGGCTTTGGTATTCAGAAATCTGTCATCCCAGGTCTAAGAGAATACTTGCTAAATCTGTCTCCGACTAAATTGTCTGCCTCTCCAGTGCTCACTGAGTTCTGGGAGGATGCGTTCAACTGCAGGCTGGACAAAAGTGAGAAAGTTGTACATTGTTGACCTTCATAGTCGGGTCCATCTGGTTGGGTTTTGTCGATTGTTTGTTTGAGGGGGCCTCTTGTGTTAAAATGTCAGCTGCTGCTTTAAGATCAAACCTCAGCGACTGAGAGGGAAATGTACCTATATCATAAGAACATAGTGGACATATTTTGTACTTTATAAATGTGACTATGTATGCGATCTATTGGCAAAAAATTAAGACTTGCTTATATAAAAGAAAACAGATAAAAAAAAAAAATTAATTAATTTAAAAAAAAAAACAAAACAAAACAAAAACAGTTGGCTCCACTTTAGGTCTGTTTGATACATTTATTTGAACAATATCTATACACACTGTGGAATCACCAAAGTCTTAATAATGCACCGCAATGGCCCCCTCTCTCAGTATTGTATTGTATTCTTGTTTCTTTTATCTAATTTTATTTAACTTTTGGGGAGGAGGGTCATTTGTCTATTCAGATAACAGGATTATTCTTCCATTTGTATTCAGACGTTTCAAGAATAACTTTGTTAGAACAGCATACATTTTAATTCTAATTCCACTTAAGCAGCGGTTTCTACGAGGCATGTTTTGTGGTTGAAATAAGTGAAACGGAAAGTGAAAAAAGATTAATACAAACATTAGAAAGAATACTAGCATATTGTCTGAGGTCAGTGTGTAATGAATTTAAAGTTTTGGACATTTTTTTGCCACTTGGACTTCACTTCATAACATCAGATTTCTGGTCTGCGTTAACTGGACTTGATATACATAACTGGCAACACAGCATCAATCAGCTTGATTCTACTTGAAAGCAGACAAAAGCATGTCTGCTAAATTGTGTGTAAAATACACAATTATTATAAATAAACCAGAAAAATAAATACATGCATGTTTCAAGGCATGTTTGGCAGTTTAAATAAAATATAAAAATCACTGATTGAAAATAATCATAGTGAAATCATGCATATTGTTAATGATAAAATTATGTTCTCCTTCCTTTGTATTCTTTTAGATGCAGCCAAAGACAAAACTGTGTGTGATGGAACTGAAGACATACAGACGCTACAGAGCCCCTACACTGACACATCTCAGCTCCGAGCAACTAACATGGTGTACAAGGCTGTTTATGCAATAGCACATGCCATTCATAATGCAGTGTGTAAAGATTCTACAGCTCAGTGTGACAAATTCAGGGTGGATTCTGGGATGAAGTCTAATCAGGTCAGTAAAAGTGATTACATATGGACATAATCAATGTCACATTACCACTATAATGTAATTTATTAAATGTTAACATTTTCCTGTCTCTACCTCCTTGTCTAACTTTATTTATCCTCACAGGTTCTTAGTCAGCTCAAGAAAGTGAATTTTTCCCAAAATGGTTATGATGTGTCATTTGATGTCAACGGTGATCCTGTGGCCATATACGAGCTGGTTAACTGGCAACAAAGTGAGAGTGGCAGCATTGAGATGGTGACAGTAGGGCTTTATGATACATCACTGCCAGAGGGCCAGGAGTTATGCATCAGCAGGAATCTCACTTGGATGGATGGTGGCAAACAAGTAAGGAGTCCAACAGCAATAATCTAATACATTAGAATTTCACATTTGGTTATCTAAAAGGGTACACAATTTGCCTGGAACTGGCAATGCAGATGGGTCACTCCATTGTTTGGGCAGGGGGGGATAAAGAGACTGGTCAAAACTAGAACAAAAGTATGAACTAGAATGTTACAGTAACATAGGCTGAACTGCACTAGAAGAAGGGCAGTAAGACAACTGGATGGGCAAAGGTACTAGAAGCTGAGTAAATGGGCAAAACTGGTAGTAATGGCAGTACCACTCACAGGTCCCTGCCAGAGACCAGTGGTAAAGACTGGCTGTTTTGGCGAGCATGCTTGTGGCCATCATGGTGAAAATAATCTGATTTAAGGCTTGCATACTGATATTTAAGATATTAAAAGATAACCTCATCGGTGAGCAAATTTCTCAGCCCGAAAGTGGAGATGTAGTAGACTACATAGTAGACCACCTAATACTAGCACAGAAGAAGCTTTGGGAAGGGCCTCCTCTTATGGCCAAGAAAGTAACAATTTCAATACACATATTGGCTTTTGACTGTTGTTTCTCTCTTAAAATCTGTAATCCTTTTATTCAAGGATCTGTAAAGTACACCAGAATATGTGTGAATATGCTTGTATGTATGTATGTGCCAGGTGCCAGTGTCAGTGTGCAGTGACAGCTGTCGTCCAGGAACTCGGAAGGTACTTCAGAAAGGAAAACCCATCTGCTGTTATGATTGTATACTGTGTCCTGAGGGAGAAATTAGCAATACTACAGGTATGTTTTTTTCGTCTCTTTTTTTTCTTTTTATTTATTTTCTTTATTAAGGCATGTCAACAACATCAACTTTATCACTGCTAAAGGCCTTCTCTTATTTATTTCAGACTCCCTCGATTGTTTCCCTTGCCCCAATGAGTTCTGGCCTAATGCAGAGCGAGACACTTGTTTCCGCAAGCCCGTAGAGTTTCTTTCCTTTGATGAGGTCCTAGGAATCATCCTGGCAGCATTCTCACTTGGTGGTGCCTGTCTTGCCATTGTAACAGCGGCCATCTTTTTTCGTCATAGGACATCCCCGATTGTTAGGGCCAACAACTCTGAGCTGAGCTTCCTGCTGCTCTTCTCACTGACACTATGTTTCTTATGTTCATTAACTTTCATTGGAGCACCCTCTGATTGGTCCTGCAAGCTGCGCCACACAGCTTTTGGGATCACCTTCGTCCTCTGCATCTCTTGCGTCCTTGGAAAAACTATAGTTGTGTTAATGGCCTTCAGAGCTACACTCCCAGGTTGTAAGGTTATGAAATGGTTCGGCCCTCTACAGCAAAGGATAACTGTAGTATCTTTCACATTTATTCAAGTTTTAATATGTACAATTTGGTTGTGTCTCAGGCCTCCTTTTCGAATGGAAAACCGAACTATATACAAGGAGAGAATCATCCTGGAGTGTGCATTAGGATCAGCTATTGGATTCTGGGCTGTACTTGGGTACATAGGCCTTCTGGCTCTCTTTTGCTTAGTGTTAGCTGTCCTCGCTCGGAAACTACCTGATAACTTTAATGAGGCCAAACTGATCACCTTCAGCATGCTGATATTTTGCGCTGTGTGGATCACCTTTATCCCAGCGTATGTCAGCTCTCCTGGGAAATTTACTGTGGCAGTGGAGATATTTGCCATTCTGGCTTCCAGTTTTGGACTTATACTGTGTATATTTGCTCCAAAGTGTTACATCATATTGCTCAAGCCAGAGAAGAACACCAAGAAACATTTAATGAACAAAAATGAATCCTAGGATATCTGAGGTTTGGCAAGAGTTCATACGTAACATTCAATATAGAACTTACCACTTTAATGGGTGGCCTGTCCTACCTGTCCCGAAATGTGTCAAATAAATGTCTTTGTCAGACCCAATGAAAAATTGAAAGAATTAACATTTTTGAAGATTCACTATTGACATCCAGGTGACTTTCTTCTATGTGTTAAAATGAACGTCTTTACAACACATCTTTTAAAAGATGCCTTTTTAACGTTCACTTTCTAACATTCTACTGACATCCTCACAGGGTTCAAATGCCTTAGGACTAAACGACCATTTCCACTTTATTTTGTTTATTTAATCTAATTTCAACACCTATTTTATTTTACAGTACTGTCAATTCATGACTGTTGAACCCGTATTAGAAGATGTCCAAAACAGGTTCTGGATAGATGTCAAGATATTTAGGCAACGCAAGGCAAGTTTATATGTATAGCACAATTCAGTCACAAGGCAACCTATATTTGACCTATGTTTCATGTCTATAAACATACAAGACAGGTCCTTGTCAGATGCTCAGATACCCATCCTATAGTCCAAAGACATTAAAGGGACTCCCTATCCAGACATGTATATATAAACCTTGTGATGCACGTCCATAGATGTCCAAAAGGGGTCCTTGTCTGCAATCCAAATTAACTAGTTCTGAACACCCATGAGACATACAAAAGTGGGCCTGGACAGACAGATGTTAAACATCAATGAGCATCCCCCTGACGTCACATGTTTGCTTGGGTCGGCTGAATGAGGCCTTTACACAACCTCAGTCAAGCCCTTTGGTTCCTCTTTAAGTTGATTATTTACACGATTGAATTGTTTATGTCTGTTGCTAAGTAGAAAATCACTGTTTAAGCAGAGAGATTTTACAAGAATGAAACTGAACAAGCAATGCAGGGGCATTTTTTCCCCGTATATGTGATTATATAATGTTTTTTGCCAGTTAAGAAAATTGATAAATAAAAAATTGTTTTAAGTTGTTAAGGTTGTTTTAATGTATTTGAATTTCAAGCTCTACCAGTCAGACAAGGTCAATTAATTCCAAGTGTGTAGTAATGTGTTCAGTGTCAACATTTTTATATTTTTTTGTTTAAATGAATCATAGTGGAACAACTTTTTTTTAAATAACCTATTAAAGATGTGAATTTATTAAACTGTGTGTACAAACATATGTAATCTGAGTCTGAATAATAAAAAATAAGATTCAGAAAAAATTCTTGATGTCACCCACAATAATACAAACTTCAGTTCATCAAAGGCCAAGTGGAATCTGCTCTATGACGTATAGCTAGATGATGCACAGTAGAAGGAGGGAAGCTTTCGTCTGTTAAATCTATATAAAGCACTCAAATCACACACACAGTATGCTCACATGCAGACACATGAGTGATGGAAATCTCCCCTCTCTTTATTGGCCTGATCCTTTCTCTGAGTTTGTGTGAGTTGAACTCAGGTCTCAAACAAAGTGCTGGGCTTACAGAGGAAAGATCTGGTGCTGGGGTCAGCAGTGAGGCCTCCTCTGTGAAATGTAAACTGCAAGGTACCGCTCGTCTACCTGCATTCTCAATGGATGGTGACTATGTTATTGGTGGTGTTTTTGCCATTCACCATTACAAGCAGACGCCGGTGCATAATTACACCGTCATGCCCGAGCCACTAAAGTGCACAGGGAGGTTAGTAAGAGGGCCGAGTGTTGGATAAGATGATGTTATAATATATGGGGTTACACATGTTTTGCTTTGTATGATGTTTTAAAGCTTTTGTGTGAAATTTAAAATCTTTGCAAATGTATGTTTCATTACCAGGAGAAGAAAAAAAATGAAGCTACTTTCAAATGAACACACTTTTGTGCATTCTGCACTGATATCTGATCCTGTGTTTTGAATTCTACTAGTCACTATGTGGTTACATTTTATTCACAGATGCAATGCAGCCATCAGTGATAATTCCCATGAACAGCAGTTCTGCTTCATTGTGTTTTATCTGTTAACAATTTGTCCTCATCACATGTAGATTTGAACATTTAAATCTGTCTGTGTGCAGCCTTGATCCTCGTGAGCTGCGCTTCTCACGCGCAATGGTCTTTGCCATCGAGGAGATAAACAACAGCACAGAGCTGCTGCCAGGGATAAGACTTGGTTATCAGATCCACGACTCGTGTACCACAGTGCCTGTGGCTATTCATGTAACATTTCAGCTTTCAAATGGCCTGGACCCGGTGTTTAACACTGGTGACAATTGCTCACAAGCTGGTAAGGTAATGGCTATTGTTGGTGAGTCTGAGTCTACAATAACCATCAGCATGTCGCGTGTCATCGGCCCCTTCAACATTCCTCAAGTAAATGCTATGAGTTTGTTTCAAACTATTTCTTCAGTATTGGCCAGTTCAGATTTTTCTTCCTGTCCTGTAAATTTATCACAATGCTGAATTCCTTTAGGTGAGCTACTTTGCCACTTGTGCATGCCTGTCTGATAAGCAGCAGTACCCAAGTTTCTTCAGAACGATTCCCAGTGACCAGTTCCAGACTGAAGCGCTTGCCAAGCTGATAAAACATTTCGGCTGGACTTGGATAGGTGCTGTCCGGTCAGATTCAGACTATGGCAATAATGGCATGGCCTCTTTCCTGGATGCAGCACAGAAGGAGGGGATCTGTGTGGAATACTCTGAATCTTTACATCGGACCTACTCACGTAGCAGAATACAGAGAGTAGCTGACATTATCCGCAGGTTTCTAAGTGCTTTTGTTGCCTGTGCTGTCGCTGACCATACGCACACAAAACCACAAAAAAACATGTAATGTTCAAACTTAAGACAGGAGACTGTTTGATTATCTTAATGGCAAATTAGGAATGAAGGCCTGTATTTCTTCATCAAGTTTGTTCTATTATCTGATGACCCTATATACAGCACACAAATAATAATGTTATCTCTCATATTTATTATTTTATTAATCAGGTAGCCAACCTAATTTTCTATAGCTTAATAACCTTGATAATGTTTCATTATAATATAATTTTCACTATAATGTCTCTGCAGGTCGACAGCTGTGGTTGTTGTGGCATTTGTAGCATCTGGAGACATGAGGATCCTGCTACAGGAGCTGTCACACAAACCTCCTCCACCTCGCCAGTGGATAGGCAGTGAGTCTTGGGTAACTGACCAAGGTATGCTGAAGTTCAACTTCTGTGTCGGAGCAATCGGATTCAGCATTGAGCGATCTGTCATCCCAGGTCTAAGAGAATACTTGCTCGATCTGTCTCCAACTAAACTGTCTGCCTCTCCAGTGCTCACGGAGTTCTGGGAGGATGCGTTCAACTGCAGGCTGGGAAAAAGTGAGAAAGTTGTACATTGCTGATATTTGTAGTCGGGTCAATTTCGTTGGGTTTTGTTGTTTGTCTGTTTGAGGGGGCCTCCTGTGTTAAATGGTCAGCAGCTGCTTTAAGATCAAACCTCAGCTGCTGAGAGGGAAATGTATTGATACCATACGAACACAGTGGGCATATTTTGTCCTTTATTAATGTGAATAATTATGTGATTATATCTTTTGGCAACAACTAAAAGTATTGCTTATATAAAAGTAAATAAATTAAATCAGTTGGCCCTACTTTTAAGTCTGTTTTTTAGATTCATTAGAACAAATATTGATAGACACTGTGGAATCACCAAACTCTTAAAAATGCAACACAATGGCCATTGTGCTCTTAGTATTGTCTTGTATTTTTGTTTCTTTTATTATTTTTTCTTTAACATATGGGGAGATGGTCTGTTGTCTATTCATATGACAGCAATATTCTTCTATTTCTGTTTTGATATTTGAAGAATAACTTTGCTAGAACAACACCAGTTTTAAATATATGAGTTTCAACAAGCAAGTTTTGTGGTAGAGATAAGTTAAAAGGAAAGCAAAAAATAATAATACACATATAACAAAGAATAATATCACATTCTCTGAGATTTTTTTTTTAAAATCTGCAGTCATTAGAACATCAGAGGTCAGTATGTAATTAATTCAAAAGTTGTAGAAATCGTTTGTGCCTTCAAGTCTTCACATCATAACATCTGATTACTGATCCATGTTAACTGCACTTGGTATACATCACCTCAAACACAGCATGAATCAGGAAAGTGAGGAGAGTAGATGAAAGCATGTCTGCAAAATTGTATGTAAAGTAAGCATTACTCATAAATAAATCAGAAAAAATATAGAAATGCAGATATAGAAATGTTTTAAGGTATGTTCGGCAGTTTAAATAAAACACAGACATGATAAATATGAATAAGAATAGAAAATAATTTAAATATAATCATAATAATATCATGTATATCATCAAAGATAAAAGCATATTCTCCTTCCTTTGTGTGCTTTTAGATGCGGCCAAAGACGAAACTGTGTGTGATGGAACTGAAGACATACAGACACTACAGAGCCCGTACACTGACACATCTCAACTCCGGGCCACTAACATGGTTTACAAGGCTGTTTATGCAATAGCACATGCCATTCATGATGCAGCATGTGAGGACGCAAATTCTACAGCTCACTGTGACAAATTCACTAGGATGGAGTCCAAACAGGTCGATGAAATTGATTACATGAACATAATCAATGTCATGCTACCACTATAATGTAATTCAAAAAATGTAGGTCAATGTTTTCCCATCTCTACCTCCTTGTCTAACTTTACTTATCCTGACAGGTTCTTAACCAGCTCAAGAAAGTGAATTTTTCCAAAAATGGTTATGATGTGTCATTTGATGCCAATGGGGATCCTGTGGCCAGATACGAGCTGATTAACTGGCAACAAAGTGAGAGTGGCAGCATTGAGATGGTGACAGTAGGGCTTTATGATGCATCACTGCCAGTGGGCCAGGAGTTTCACATCAACAGGAATCTCACTTGGATGGATGGTGGCACACATGCAAGTACCCCAACCAAATTAAATTATGTAATTACTATATTAGAATTATACATTTGGTTATCTAAAGGGGTACAAAATTTGCCTTGACACTGGAAAATGCAGATGGGTCACTCCAAAGTTTGGGGAGGAGTGTGTATGAGGGCGGGTCCCTTCTGGAGGCCATAGACAAAGCCTGAAATCCCCCTGGAGGTCAGGTTGGTGAGAGGTGAAGTGGAACCACTCTGGAGGTCAGGCTGTTGAAAGGTCTGCTGATGTGTCAGCACAGGTTGCCAAGGGTTCAGGGAGCTTCAGCTTGCTGTCAAGAAGGATGATGAATAGGGGCTTTGGAGAAGGTGGCATCTGTGCCTCTAAACTGGAAATCAGAAGCAAGAGTTGGCTGGTCTGCCAATGTGGAAACAGGAAGAGGGGTCAGCCGGATAAATGGGGAAACAGCAGCAGACATCAGCCAAACTGATGACTGGCAACCAGCAGCAAAAAACTCTGGAATTAGGTAGATGTCAATTTCAGAATCAGGCACAGTCTTTCAACCTAATGTGTCAACCAAACCAGGAGCAGGAGAGTGTCAGCTGGCATGGGAACAGGAGTGGTGTCGACAGGAACAGGCAGTTAGCAACTGAGCATTGGGCAGTCAAGGTTCTGGGTCCCTGGGCAGCAGAAGATCCAGAAAGATGCACAGCCAAAGCACAGGATCCTGGGCAGCTGTTTAATATATTTATATATGTAGAGATGTGGTAGACAGTAAGCACTGTGACATAAGTACCTCCATCTATGAACAAGAGTAATTGTTACAGGAAGAAAGTAAATAAAAACAATCTTGAAAATGTGCAAACCAATCCTTTTATCACCTGCATAGAACACCAGAATATGTGTGATGTTGTTTCCATGTATGTACCAGGTGCCTGTGTCAGTGTGCAGTGACAGCTGTCGTCCAGGAACTCGTAAAGTGCTTCAGAAAGGAAAACCCATCTGCTGTTATGACTGTATACCTTGTCCTGAAGGAGAGATTAGCAATACTACAGGCAAGTTTTCCTTTTTTCTTTTCTTTTACTTTTTTAAAGGCATGTCTACAATATCAACTTTATTATTGCTGAAAGCTCCCCGATTAATTTCAGATCTTCCAATGTATGTCTACAGAATCAACTATAATATAGCTAAAAGCCCTTTTCCACCTATTTTTTTCAGATTCCCCTGATTGTTTCCCTTGCCCCAAAGAATTCTGGCCAAATGAAGAGAGATACAGTTGTTTCCCTAAGCCTGTGGAGTATCTTTCTTTTGACGAGGTTCTAGGAATCATCCTGGCTGCATTCTCAGTTGGTGGTGCCTGTCTTGCCATTTTAACAGCGGCTATCTTCTTTCGTCACAGGACATCCCCAATTGTCAGGGCCAACAACTCTGAGCTGAGCTTCCTGCTGCTTTTCTCACTGACACTATGTTTTTTATGTTCATTAACATTCATCGGAGCACCCTCTGATTGGTCCTGCAAGCTGCGGCACACAGCTTTTGGGATCACCTTCGTTCTCTGCATCTCTTGTGTTCTTGGGAAAACTATAGTCGTGTTAATGGCTTTCAAAGCTACACTGCCAGGTAGTAATGTGATGAAATGGTTCGGCCCTCTACAGCAAAGGATGACTGTGGTATCATTCACGTTTATTCAAGTTTTAATATGTACTATTTGGTTGTGTCTTAGTCCTCCTTTTCGATTAGAAAACCTAACTATATATAAGGAGAGAATCATCCTAGAGTGTGCATTAGGATCAGCTATTGGATTCTGGGTTGTACTTGGGTATATAGGTCTGCTGGCTCTTTTTTGCTTAGTGTTAGCCGTCCTAGCCCGGAAACTACCTGATAATTTTAATGAAGCCAAACTGATCACCTTCAGCATGCTGATATTTTGTGCAGTGTGGATCACCTTTATCCCAGCGTATGTCAGCTCTCCTGGGAAATTTACTGTGGCAGTGGAGATATTTGCCATTCTGGCTTCCAGTTTCGGACTTATACTGTGTATATTTGCTCCAAAGTGTTACATCATATTGCTCAAGCCAGAGAAGAACACCAAGAAACATTTAATGAACAAAAATGAATCCAAGGACATCTGAGGTTTGGCAATAGTTCATACGTAACATTCAGTATAGAATTGACTCCTTTTATAGGTGGCCTTAAGATTAAAGTCTTTACAATGTCTTTTTTAAAAGGCATTTTAGTGACATCCTCACAGAGTTCAAATGCCTCAGAACTAAACTGCCATTTTCACTTTATTTTCTTTATTTAGTCTAATTTCAACACCTATTTTATTTTACAGTACTGTCAATTCCTGACTGTTGAACCCGTATTAGAAGATGTCCAAAATAGGTTCTGGATAGATGTCAAGATATTTAGGCAACGCAAGGCAAGTTTATTTGTATAGCACAATTCAGTCACAAGGGAACTCAAAGTGCTTTTCAGTGGCATAAAAAATTACATTAAAACAAGTAAAAAAAAAAATAGGAAAGTAGGCTACAATAGAATATGTTTAAAAGGTTCAAGACTAGGAAATGAAAGTCACAGTGCAGAACCCTGCTGGAAATAAATTAAGAAATAAATTAAGATAGCGGAAGGAAGATTTCAAATGCTGTGTTATGTCTTGCAGGGTTTTGTCATTGATTGGATCAAATTGTTTAATAGTATTAGAGTTGGTTTTAGATGGGCGCATGGACAACACACCTCCTGTATCTGGTACTGTGGCACTGACCACTTATCTAACTTTCTGAATTTTGGCAGTGAAGAAGGATGCAAATTCATTTGCAAATTCATTACACACCCTGGTAGATACATGTTCACAGGTTACTGGAACAGGAGGGTTTTTTAAAGTGGCAGACTGGTCATGTGCACTATCATAGTTTCTGTCAAGAAATCTTAGAAGGAGAAGGACCGCCTTGACTTTTTCACTTCTAAATTCAACATGTAAAGTCTCTCTTTTTTTCAAATTTCAAAGTGAACCTGGAGATTTCTTTTTCGCGACCTGCGCCCTGCTATTCAACATTGCTTTTATTCTATTTTGACCAGCATGGCATTCGAGATTCGAGATTTTTTTCTTATGGGAGACCACCTTCATTTTAGGGGTGCAATGGCATCAATGACATTTGCAATTTTAGAACTGAAATGATTGCAAGGTCAGTGACAGAGAACCTGGAAAAGGGAGGCATGGAAGAGAAAGCCTCAATTAATATGTCACTTGTGTTTTCAGTGATGTAGTTTTTTGAGACACCTTCACTTTTTTATGCATTCTAGTCTCACTTACAAAAAATAAGTTAGGAGGGCTTAAGTCAGTGTGAACAGCTGCACAGTTACCTTGGTCTAACCAAGTTTCAGTTAAAAACATACAATTAAGATTGTGTTTAATGATAAAATCATGTATTAAAAAAGATTTTCCAGCCAGAATCAAAACCAACTGTGCAATTTTTTGCAACGGTTTTTGAGGAGGCAACCTGAAGTCCAAGGGGCTCTGGCTTTAATGGGGGAAAACATTAATAATATCAACTTTGTAGCCTGGACCCAGCAGGTATCAGTTAGATATAGAAAGAAATTTAGCTCGCTTGCATGTCCACAGACATCCTAAAAGGATCCTAGCTTGACGTTAAGATATTTAACCTGTTTTGCACATCCATAGGTGTCCAAAAGGGTCCCAAGCCAGACGTTCAGATATTTGACCTGTGTTGCATGTCCACAGACATCTGAGAAGGGTCCTAGTCCAATGTTCAGATACTAACTCACTTTGAATGTCCACAGACACCCAAGCAGTTCACTCTTCAGACATTTAAATATGTCGGTGGTGTTGCATGTCCACAGATGTCCAAGAGGGGCCCTAAGACAGGTACAAATCAGACTAACAGATACCAAACCTATTTTGGACATCCACAGAGGTTCTACAAGTTCCCTATAAAAGACAACAATATTTCAACAATGGTGCAGGTACACAGACGTCCAAATGAGACATTCATTACTAAATCTGTTTGGACCACATCTACAGACATCAAAGAGGGTCTCTAACCAGATGTTTATATTTGACCTGTGTTGCATGTCTATAAACATACAAGACAGGTCCTTGTCAGATGCTCAGATACCCATCCTATAGTCTGAAGACATTACAGGGGCTCCCTAGCCAGACGTGTATATATTAACCTTGTGATGCACGTCCATAGATGTCCAAAAGGGGTCCTTGTCTGCAATCCAAAGTAACTAGTTCTGAACACCCATGAGACATACAAAAGTGGGCCTGGACTGACGGATGTTAAAAATCAATGAGCATCCCCCTGACATCATGTTTGCTGGGGTCGGCTGAATGAGGCCTTTACACAACCTCAGTCAAGCCCGTTGGTTCCTTTTTAGTTATTTATTTACAAGATTGAATTGTTTATGTCTGTTGCTAAGTAGAAAATCACTGTTTAAGCAGAGAGATTTTACAAGAATGAAACTGAACAAGCAATGCAGGGGCATTTTTCCCCCTGTATCTATGATTATATAATGTTTTTTCCCAGTTAAGAAAATTGAAAAATAAAAAAATGTTTTAAGTTGTTAAGGTTGTTGTAATGTATTTGAATTTCAAGCTCTACAAGTTAGACAAGGTCAGTTAATTCAAAGTGTGTAGTAATGTGTTCAGTGTCAACATTTTGATATATATATACACTATATTACCAAAAGTATTCGCTCACCTGCCTTTACTCATTCTATGAACTGAAGTGCCATCCCATTCCTAACTCATAGAATTCAATATGATGTTGGTCCACCTTTTGCAGCTATTACAGCTTCAACTCTTCTGGGAAGACTGTCCACAAGGTTGAGGAGAGTGTTTATAGGAATTTTTGACCATTCTTCCAAAAGCGCATTGGTGAGGTCACACACTGATGTTGGTCGAGAAGGCCTGGCTCTCAGTCTCCGCTCTAATTCATCCCAAAGGTGTTCTATCGGGTTCAGGTCAGGACTCTGTGCAGGCCAGTCAAGTTCATCCACACCAGACTCTGTCATCCACGTCTTTATGGACCTTGCTTTGTGCACTGGTGCACAGTCATGTTGGAAGAGGAAGGGGCCCGCTCCAAACTGTTCCCACAAGGTTGGGAGCATGGAATTGTCCAAAATGTTTTGGTATCCTGAAGCATTCAATGTTCCTTTCACTGGAACTAAGGGGCCAAGCCCAGCTCCTGAAAAACAACCCCATACCATAATTCCTCCTCCACCAAATTTCACAGTTGGCACAATGCAATCTGAAATGTACCGTTCTCCTGGCAACCTCCAAACCCAGACTCGTCCATCAGATTGCCAGATGGAAAAGCGTGATTCATCACTCCAGAGAACGCGTCTCCACTGCTCTAGAGGCCAGTGACGGCGTGCTTTACACCATTGCATCCGACGCCTTGCATTGCACTTGGTGATGTGTGGCTTGGCTGCAGCTGCTCGGCCATGGAAACCCATTCCATGAAGCTCTCTGCGTACTGTACTTGGGCTAATCTGAAGGTCACATGAAGTTTGTAGCTCTCTAGCAATTGACTGTGCAGAAAGTCGGCGACCTCTTTGCACTATGCGCTTCAGCATCCGCTGACCCCTCTCCGTCACTTTACGTGGCCTACCACTTCGTGGCTGAGTTGCTGTTGTTCCCAAACGCTTCCATTTTGTTATAATAGAGCTGACAGTTGACTGTGGAATATTTAGGAGCGAGGAAATTTCACGACTGGATTTGTTGCACAAGTGGCATCCTATGACAGTTCCACGCTGGAATTCACTGAGCTCCTGAGAGCGGCCCATTCTTTCACAAATGTCTTGTTTCACAGTCTGCATGCCTGAGTGCTTGAATTTATACACCTGGGGCCAGGCCAAGTGATTAGAACACCTGATTCTGATCATTTGAATGGGTGAGCGAATACTTTTGGTAATATAGTGTATATATAGATAGATAGATAGATAGATAGATAGATAGATAGATATATATATAGATATATATAGATATATATATATATATATATATATATATATTAAATGAATCATAGTGTAAGAACTTTTTTTCTTTTATTGAGTTTAAATAGCCTGTTAAAGATGTGAATTTAATAAACTGTATGTGTAAACATATGTAATCTGAGTCTGAATAATAAAAAATAAGATTCAGAAAAAATTCTCGATGTCACCCACAATAATACAAACTTCAGTTCATCAAAGACCAAGGGGAATCTGCTCTATGACGTATAGCTGGATGATGCACAGTAGAAGGAGGGAAGCTTTCGTCTGTTAAATCTATATAAAGCACTCAAATCACACACACAGTATGCTCACATGCAGACACATGAGTGATGGAAATCTCCCCTCTCTTTATTGGCCTGATCCTGTCTCTGAGTTTGTGTGAGTTGAACTCAGGTCTCAAACAAAGTGCTGGGCTGACAGAGGAAAGATCTGGTGCTGGGGTCAGCAGTGAGGCCTCCTCTGTGAAATGTAAACTGCAAGGTACCGCTCGTCTACCTGCATTCTCAATGGATGGTGACTATGTTATTGGTGGTGTTTTTGCCATTCACCATTACAAGCAGACGCCGGTGCATAATTACACCGTCATGCCTGAGCCACTAACGTGCACAGGGAGGTTAGTAAAAGAGCCGAGTGTTGGATAAGATGATGTTATAATATATGGGGTTAGACATGTTTTGCTTTATATGATGATTTAAAGCTTTTGTGTGAAATTTAAAATCTTTGCAAATGTATGTTTCATTACCAGGAGAAGAAATATATTAAGCTATTTTCAGACTATTTCAGACTGACTATTTTTGTGCATTCTGCACTGATGTCTGATCCTGTGTTTTGAATTATGCTAGTCACTATGTGATTACATTTTATTCACAGATGCAATGCAGCCATCAGTGATAATTCCCATGAACAGCAGTTCTGCTTCATTGTGTCTTATCTGTTAACAATTTGTCCTCATCACGTGTAGATTTGAACAATTAAGTCTTTCTTTGTGCAGCATTGACTCTCGTGAGCTGCGCTTCTCACGCGCAATGGTCTTTGCCATCGAGGAGATAAACAACAGCACAGAGCTGCTGCCAGGGATCAGACTTGGTTATCAGATCCACGACTCGTGTACCACAGTGCCTGTGGCTATTCATGTAACATTTCAGCTTTCAAATGGCCTGGACCCGGTGTTTAACACTGGTGACAATTGCTCACAAGCTGGTAAGGTAATGGCTATTGTTGGTGAGTCTGAGTCCACAATATCCATCAGCATGTCGCGTGTCATCGGCCCCTTCAACATTCCTCAAGTAAATGCTATGAGTTTGTTTCAAACTATTTCTTCAGTATTGGCCAGTTCAGATTTTTCTTCCTGTCCTGTAAATTTATCACAATGCTGAATTCCTTTAGGTGAGCTACTTTGCCACTTGTGCATGCCTGTCTGATAAGCAGCAGTACCCAAGTTTCTTCAGAACGATTCCCAGTGACCAGTTCCAGACTGAAGCGCTTGCCAAGCTGATAAAACATTTCGGCTGGACTTGGATAGGTGCTGTCCGGTCAGATTCAGACTATGGCAATAATGGCATGGCCTCTTTCCTGGATGCAGCACAGAAGGAGGGGATCTGTGTGGAATACTCTGAATCTTTACATCGGACCCACCCACGAAGTAGAATACAGAGAGTAGCTGACGTTATCCGCAGGTTTCTAAATTACTGTTTGTGATTTTGTTGCCTGTGCTGTCACTGACCATACGCACACAAAACCACAAAAAAACATGTAATATTCAAACTTAAGACAGGAAACTATTTGATTATCTTAATGGCAAATTAGGGATGTAGGCCCATATTTCTTCATCAAGTTTTATTACCTGAAGAGACAACACCCTATATTCAGCACAAAAATAATGATGTTATCACTCATATTTATTATTTTATTAATCTTGCAGCCTAATTCTAATTTTCTATATCTTAAGAATCAGTATATGATTATATGTTTAAGTATAATAACATTTTTACTATAATGTCCCTGCAGGTCGACTGCTGTGGTTATTGTGGCTTTTACTGCTTCTGCAGAATTAACACTCCTGCTGGGAGAGCTGTCGCTCAAGCCTTCTCCACCTCGCCAGTGGATAGGCAGTGAGTCCTGGGTAACTAACCGAGACATGCTGAAGTTTAACTTCTGTGCTGGAGCCATTGGATTTGGCATTCAGAAATCTGTCATTCCAGGTCTAAGAGAATACTTGCTAGATCTGTCTGCAACTAAACTGTCTGCCTCTCCAGTGCTCACGGAGTTCTGGGAGGATGCGTTCAACTGCAGGCTGGGAAAAAGTGAGGAAGTTGTATATTGCTGACATTCATAGTCATGTCAATTTGGTTGGGTTTGGTTGATTGTTTGTTTGAGGGAGCCTCCTGTATTAACATGTCAGCTGCTGCTTTAAGATCAAACCTCAGCTGCTGAGAGGGAAATGTATTGATACCATAGGAACACAGTGGAAATATTTTGTCCTTTATGAATGTGACTAATTATGTGATTATATCTTTGGGCAACAACTAAACGTGTTGCTTATATGAAAGCAAATAGATACAATCAGCTTGCCCTACTTTTAAGTCTGTTTTTTTAGATTCATTAGAACAAATATTGATAGACACTGTGGAATCACCAAACTCTTAAAAAATGCACCACAATGGCCATTGTGCTCTTAGTATTGTATTGTATTTTTGTTTCTTTTATCTTATTTTCTTTAACTTATGGGGAGGTGGGTCTGTTGTCTATTCAGATGACGTAATATTCTTTTATTTCTGTTTTGACATTTGAAGAATGACATTGCAAGAACCACACCAGTTTTAATTCCAGTTCTATCTGAGCAGTAGAATATGAGTTTCAACAACCAAGTTTCGTAGTAGAGATAAGTGAAAAGGAAAGCAAAAAAGAACAATACACACATAACAAAGACAAATATGACATTTTGTGAGATAATTTCTTTATTTGGACTTATTAAAACATCTGATGTCAGTATGTAATTAATTCAAAAGCTGTGGAAATCATTTTTGCCTTTAAGACTTCCCATCATAACATCTGATTACTGATCCATGTTAATTGCACTTGGTATACATCACCTCCAACACAGCATGAATCAGGAAAGTGAGGAAAACAGATGAAAGCATGTCTGCAAAATTACATGTAAAATAAGCATTTCTCATAAGTAAATCAGAAAAAATATAGAAATGCATGTTTTAAGGCATTTTTGGCAGTTTAAATAAAACACAGTAATGAAAAATAGAAATAAAGATAGAAAAGTATTTCAATACAATCATAGTAAAATCATGCATATTGACAAAGATAAAAGCATATTCTCCTTACTTTGTGTGCTTTTAGGTGCAGCTGAAGACGAAACTGTGTGTGATGGAACTGAAGACATACAGACGCTACAGAGCCCGTACACTGACACGTCTCAACTGCGGGCCACTAACATGGTTTACAAGGCTGTTTATGCAATAGCACATGCCATTCATAATGCAGCATGTGAGGACGCAAATTCTACAGCTCACTGTGACAAATTCACTAGGATGGAGTCCAAACAGGTCGATGAAAGTGATTACATGAACATAATCAATGTCATGTTACCACTATAATGTAATTCATAAAATGTAGGTCAACGTTTTCCCATCTCTACCTCCTTGTCTAACTTTACTTGTCCTGACAGGTACTTAACCAGCTCAAGAAAGTGAATTTTTCCAAAAATGGTTATGATGTGTCATTTGATGCCAATGGGGATCCTGTGGCCACATATGAGCTGGTTAACTGGCAACAAAGTGAGAGTGGCAGCATTGAGATGGTGACAGTAGGGCTTTATGATGCATCACTGCCAGTGGGCCAGGAGTTTCACATCAACAGGAATCTCACTTGGATGGATGGTGGCACACATGCAAGTACCCCAACCAAATTGAATTATATAATTACTATATTAGAATTATACATTTGGTTATCTAAAGGGGTACAAAATTTGCCTTGATACTGGAAAATGCAGATGGGTCACTCCAGAGTTTGGGGAGGAGTGTGTATGAGGGCGGGTCCCTTCTGGAGGCCATAGACAAAGCCTGAAATCCCCCTGGAGGTCAGGTTGGTGAGAGGTGAAGTGGAACCACTCTGGAGGTCAGGTTGTTGAAAGGTCTGCTGATGTGTCAGCACAGGTTGCCGAGGGTTCAGGGAGCTTCAGCTTGCTGTCAAGAAGGATGATGAATAGGGGCTTTGGAGAAGGTGGCAGCTGTGCCTCTAAACTGGAAATCAGAAGCAAGTGTTGACTGGACTTCCAATGTGGAAACAGGAAGAGGGGTCAGCCGGATAAATGGGGAAGCAGCAGCAGACATCAGCAGAACTGATGACTGGCAACCAGCAGCAAAAAGCTCAGGAATTAGGTAGATGTCAATTTCAGACTCAGGAACAGTCTTTCAACTGGATGTGTCAACCAAACCAGGAGCAGGAAAGTGTCAGCTGGCATGGGAACAGGAGTGGTGCCAACAGGAACAGGCAGTTAGCAACTGAGCATTGGGCAGTCAAGGTTCTGGGTCCCTGGGCAGCAGAAGATCCAGAAAGATGCACAGCCAAAGCGCAGGATCCTGGGCAGCTGGGACTCAAGCTCACTGGGCAGCAGGACATCCACAGTGTGGGGCATTTGTGAAGATGAGGAGCTGGGCAGCAGAGAGGCTAAACATTGGCATGAGTCCCATTTCCTTCTGAAGGGCTTCCCAGAAAGTGGTTCCAGGCCAGTATGAGTAAGGGGACTATCTGGATCTGTGCTAGCTGAGTGACTTGGCCAGAGGTGAGCTGACTGAAAGCTAACAGACTAGACACTGACAGGCCATAGGCTATTATGTTGCAGGTAAGCTGACTGTGAAGCAAATGAGGCTGCAGTGAGGGGCTGTTTTGGCGATCATGCTTGTGGCCGCCATCTAGCTGATTGAAGGCTTGCATACTCATGTAAAATAAATAAAAACAAACTTGAAAATGTGCAAACCAATCCTTTTATCATCTGCATAGAACACCAGAATATGTGTGATTTGGTTTCTATGTATGTACCAGGTGCCTGTGTCAGTGTGCAGTGACAGCTGTCCTCCAGGAACTCGTAAAGTGCTTCAAAAAGGAAAACCCATCTGCTGTTATGACTGTATACCTTGTCCTGAAGGAGAGATTAGCAATACTACAGGCACGTTTTCCTTTTTTTCTTTTCTTTTACTTTTTTAATTCATGTCTACAATATCAACTTTATTATTGCTGAAAGCTCCCCGATTAATTTCAGATATTCCAATGTATGTCTACAGAATCAACTATAATATAGCTAAAAGCCCTTTTCCACCTATTTTTTTCAGATTCCCCTGATTGTTTCCCTTGCCCCAAGGAATTCTGGCCAAATGAAGAGAGATACAGTTGTTTCCCTAAGCCTGTGGAGTTTCTTTCTTTTGACGAGGTTCTAGGAATCATCCTGGCTGCATTCTCAGTTGGTGGTGCCTGTCTTGCCATTTTAACAGCGGCTGTCTTCTTTCGTCACAGGACATCCCCGATTGTCAGGGCCAACAACTCTGAGCTGAGCTTCCTGCTGCTCTTCTCACTGACACTATGTTTTTTATGTTCATTAACTTTCATTGGAGCACCCTCTGATTGGTCCTGCAAGCTGCGGCACACAGCTTTTGGGATCACCTTCGTCCTCTGCATCTCTTGTGTTCTTGGGAAAACTATAGTCGTGTTAATGGCTTTCAAAGCTACACTGCCAGGTAGTAATGTCATGAAATGGTTCGGCCCTCTACAGCAAAGGATGACTGTGATATCATTCACGTTTATTCAAGTTTTAATATGTACTATTTGGTTGTGTCTTAGTCCTCCTTTTCGATTAGAAAACCTAACTATATATAAGGAGAGAATCATCCTAGAGTGTGCATTAGGATCAGCTATTGGATTCTGGGCTGTACTCGGGTACATAGGTCTACTGGCTCTCTTTTGCTTAGTGTTAGCCGTCCTCGCCCGGAAACTACCTGATAACTTTAATGAGGCCAAACTGATCACCTTCAGCATGCTGATATTTTGTGCTGTGTGGATCACCTTTATCCCAGCGTATGTCAGCTCTCCTGGGAAATTTACTGTGGCAGTGGAGATATTTGCCATTCTGGCTTCCAGTTTTGGACTTATACTGTGTATATTTGCTCCAAAGTGTTACATCATATTGCTCAAGCCAGAGAAGAACACCAAGAAACATTTAATGAACAAAAATGAATCCTAGGACATCTGAGGTTTGGCAATAGTTCATACGTAACATTCAGTATAGAACTGACTCCTTTTATAGGTGGCCTTAAGATTAAAGTCTTTACAATGTCTTTTTTAAAAGGCATTTTAGTGACATCCTCACAGAGTTCACATGCCTCAGAACTAAACTGCCATTTTCACTTTATTTTGTTTATTTAGTCTAATTTCAACACCTGTTTTATTTTACAGTACTGTCAATTCATGACTGTTGAACCCGTATTAGAAGATGTCCAAAATAGGTTCCAGATAGATGTCAAGATATTTAGGCAACACATGGCACGTTTATTTGTATAGCACAATTCAGTCAAAAGGGAACTCAAAGTGCTTTGCAGTGGCATAAAAATGACATTAAAACAAGTTAAAAAAATAGGAAAGTAGGCTAAAATAGAATATGTTTAAAGGTTCAAGACTAGGAAAAGAAAGTCACAGTGCAGAACCCTGCTGGAAATAAATTAAGAAATAAATTAAGATAGCGGAAGGAAGATTTCAAATGCTGTGTTATGTCTTGCAGGGTTTTGTCATTGATTGGATCAAATTGTTTAATAGTATTAGAGTTGGTTTTAGATGGGCACATGGACAACACACCTCCTGTATCTGGTACTGTGGCACTGACCACTTATCTAACTTTCTGAATTTTGGCAGTGAAGAAGGATGCAAATCCATTTGCAAATTCTTTACAATCCCTGGTATATATATATATATATATATATATATATATATATATATATATATATATATATATATATATATATATATATATATATATATATATATATATATATATATATATATATATATTAAATGAATCATAGTGTAACAACTTTTTTTCTTTTAATGAGTTTAAATAACCTGTTAAAGATGTGAATTTAATAAGCTGTGTGTGTAAACATATGTAATGTGAGTCTGAATAATAAAAAATAAGATTCAGAATAATGAAATAATCAATAATGAAAACTTCAGTTCATCAAAGACCAAGGGGAATCTGCTCTATGACGTATAGCTGGCTGATGCACAGTAGAAGGAGAGAAGCTTTCGTCTGTTAAATCTATATAAAGCACTCAAATCACACACACAGTATGCTCACATGCAGACACATGAGTGATGGAAATCTCCCCTCTCTTTATTGGCCTGATCCTGTCTCTGAGTTTGTGTAAGTTGAACTCAGGTCTCAAACAAAGTGCTGGGCTTACAGAGGAAAGGTCTGGTGCTGGGGTCAGCAGTGAGGCCTCCTCTGTGAAATGTAAACTGCAAGGTACCGCTCGTCCACCTGCATTCTCAATGGATGGTGACTATGTTATTGGTGGTGTTTTTGCCATTCACCATTACAAGCAGACGCCGGTGCATAATTACACCGTCATGCCTGAGCCACTAACGTGCACAGGGAGGTTAGTAAGAGAGCCGAGTGTTGGATAAGATGATGTTATAATATATGGGGTTAGACATGTTTTGCTTTTTATGATGTTTTAAAGCTGTTGTGTGAAAGCTATTTTTAGATGAACACACTGACTATTTTTTTGCATTCTGGACTGATGTCTGATCCTGTGTTTTGAAATCTACTAGTCACTATGTGATTACATTTTATTCACAGATGCAATGCAGCCATCAGTGATAATTCCCACGAACAACAGTTCTGCTTCATTGTGTCTTTTCTGTTAACAATTTGTCCTCATCACATGTAGATTTGAACAATCAAGTCTTTCTTTGTGCAGCATTAACTCTCGTGAACTGCGCTTCTCACGCACAACGGTCTTTGCCATCGAGGAGATAAACAACAGCACAGAGCTGCTGCCTGGGATCAGACTTGGTTATCAGATCCACGACTCGTGCGCCACAGTGCCCGTGGCAATGCATGTGACATTTCAGCTTTCAAATGGCCTGGACCCGGTGTTTAACACTGGTGACAATTGCTCGCAAGCTGGTAAGGTAATGGCTATTGTGGGTGAGTCTGAGTCCACAATATCCATCAGCATGTCGCGCGCCATCAGCCCCTTCAACATTCCTCAGGTAAATGCTATGAGTTTGTTTCAAACTATTTCTTCAGTATTGGCCAGTTCAGATTTTTCTTCCTGTCCTGTAAATTTATCATGATGCTGAATTCCTTTAGGTGAGCCACTTTGCCACTTGTGCATGCCTGTCTGATAAGCAGCAGTACCCAAGTTTCTTCAGAACAATCCCCAGTGACCAGTTCCAGACCGAAGCGCTTGCCAAGCTGATAAAACATTTCGGCTGGACTTGGATAGGTGCTGTCCGGTCAGATTCAGACTATGGCAATAATGGCATGGCCTCTTTCCTGCATGCAGCACAGAAGGAGGGGATCTGTGTGGAATACTCTGAATCTTTACATCGGACCCACCCACGAAGTAGAATACAGAGAGTAGCTGACGTTATCCGCAGGTTTCTAAATTACTGTTTGTGATTTTGTTGCCTGTGCTGTCACTGACCATACGCACACAAAACCAGAAAAAAACATGTAATGTTCAAACTTAAGACAGGAGACTATTTGATTATCTTAATGGCGAATTAGGAATGTAGGCCCGTATTTCTTCATCAAGTTTTATTACCTGAAGAGACAACACCCTATATTCAACACAAAAATGATGATGTTATCTCTCGTATTTATTATTTTATTAATCATGCAGCCTAATTCTAATTTTCTATATCTTAAGAATCAGTATATCATCATATGTTTCAGTATGATATAATATTTACTATAATGTCCCTGCAGGTCGACTGCTGTGGTTATTGTGGCTTTTACTGCTTCTGCAGAATTAACACTCCTGCTGGGAGAGCTGTCGCTCAAGCCTTCTCCACCTCGCCAGTGGATAGGCAGTGAGTCCTGGATAACTAACAGAGACATGCTGAAGTTTAACTTCTGTGCTGGAGCCATTGGATTTGGCATTCAGAAATCTGTCATTCCAGGTCTGAGAGAATACTTGCTAGATCTGTCTGCAACAAAACTGTCTGCCTCTCCAGTGCTCACGGAGTTCTGGGAGGATGCGTTCAACTGCAGGCTGGGAAAAAGTGAGAAAGTTGTATATTGCTGACATTCATAGTCATGTCAATTTGGTTGGGTTTTGTTGATTGTTTGTTTGAGGGAGCCTCCTGTGTTAAAATGTCAGCAGCTGCTTTAAGATCAAACCTCAGCTGCTGAGAGGGAAATGTATTGATACCATAGGAACACAGTGGACTTATTTTGTCCTTTATGAATGTGACTAATTATGTGATTATATCTTTTGGCAACAACTGAAAGTGTTGCTTATATGAAAGAGAATAGATACAATCAGCTGGCCCTACTTTTAAGTCTGTTTTTTAGATTCATTAGAAGAAATATTGATAGACACTGTGGAATCACCAAACTCCTAAAAAATGCACCACAATGGCCATTGTGCTCTTAGTATTGTATTGTATTTTTTTTTCTTTTGTCTTATTTTCTTTAACTTATGGGGAGGTGGGTCTGTTGTCTATTCAGATGACGTAATATTCTTTTATTTCTGTTTTGACATTTGAAGAATGACATTGCAAGAACCACACCAGTTTTAATTCCAGTTCTATCTGAGCAGTAGAATATGAGTTTCAACAACCAAGTTTTGTAGTAGAGATAAGTGAAAAGGAAAGCAAAAAAGAACAATACACACATAACAAAGACTAATATGACATTTTGTGAGATAATTTCTTTATTTGGACTTATTAAAACATCTGATGTCAGTATGTAATTAATTCAAAAGCTGTGGAAATCATTTTTGCCTTTAAGACTTCCCATCATAACATCTGATTACTGATCCATGTTAATTGCACTTGGTATACATCACCTCAAACACAGCATGAATCAGGAAAGTGAGGAAAACAGATGAAAGCATGTCTGCAAAATTGCATGTAAAATAAGCATTTCTCATAAGTAAATCAGAAAAAATATAGAAATGCATGTTTTAATGCATTTTTGGCAGTTTAAATAAAACACAGAAATGAAAAATAGAAATAAAGATAGAAAAAGTATTTCAGTATAATCATAGTAAAATCATGCATATTGACAAAGATAAAAGCATATTCTCCTTCATTTGTGTGCTTTTAGATGCAGCCGAAGACGAAACTGTGTGTGATGGAACTGAAGACATACAGACACTACAGAGCCCGTACACTGACACGTCTCAACTGCGGGCCACTAACATGGTTTACAAGGCTGTTTATGCAATAGCACATGCCATTCATAATGCAGCATGTGAGGACGCAAATTCTACAGCTCACTGTGACAAATTCACTAGGATGGAGTCCAAACAGGTCGATGAAAGTGATTACATGAACATAATCAATGTCATGTTACCACTATAATGTAATTCATAAAATGTAGGTCAACGTTTTCCCATCTCTACCTCCTTGTCTAACTTTACTTATCCTGACAGGTTCTTAACCAGCTCAAGAAAGTGAATTTTTCCAAAAATGGTTATGATGTGTCATTTGATGCCAATGGGGATCCTGTGGCCAGATACGAGCTGATTAACTGGCAACAAAGTGAGAGTGGCAGCATTGAGATGGTGACAGTAGGGCTTTATGATGCATCACTGCCAGTGGGCCAGGAGTTTCGCATCAACAGGAATCTCACTTGGATGGATGGTGGCACACATGCAAGTACCCCAACTAAATTAAATTATATAATTACTATATTAGAATTATAAATTTGGTTATATAAAGGGGTACAAAATTTGCCTCGACACTGGAAAACAGTTGCTTCAGGCCAGTATGAGTAAGGGAACTATCTAGATATGTGCTAGCTGAGTGACTAGGCCAGAGGTGAGCTGACTGAAAGCTAACAGACTAGACACTGACAGGCCGTAGGCTATGATGTGGCAGGATAGCTGACTGTGAAGCAAATAAGGCTGCAGCGACGGGCTGTTTTGGCGAGCATGCTTGTGGCTGCCATGGCACAATTTATCTGACTGAAGGCTTGCATACTCATGTTTAATATATTTATATATTCAGCGATGTGGTAGACAGTAAGCACTGTGACATAAGTACCTCCATCTATGAACAAGAGTAATTGTTACAGGAAGAAAATAAATACAAACAATCTTGAAAATGTGCAAATCAATCCTTTTATCACCTGCATAGAACACCAGAATATGTGATGTTGTTTGTATGTATGTACCAGGTGCCTGTGTCAGTGTGCAGTGACAGCTGTCGTCCAGGAACTCGTAAAGTGCTTCAAAAAGGAAAACCCATCTGCTGTTATGACTGTATACCTTGTCCTGAAGGAGAGATTAGCAACACTACAGGCACGTTTTTCTTTTTTCTTTTCTTCTACTTTCTTGAGGCATGTCTACAATATCAACTTTATTAATTGTAAAAGCTCTCCTATTCATTTCAGATTTTCCAATGTATGTCTACAGAATCAACTATAATACAGCTAAAAGCCCTTTTCCACTTATTCTTCCAGACTCCCCTGATTGTTTCCCTTGCCCCAAGGAATTATGGCCAAACAAAGAGAAATACAGTTGTTTCCCTAAGCCTGTGGAGTTTCTTTCTTTTGACGAGGTTCTAGGAATCATCCTGGCTGCATTCTCACTTGGTGGTGCCTGTCTTGCCATTTTAACAGCGGCTATCTTCTTTTGTCACAGAACATCCCCGATTGTCAGGGCCAACAACTCTGAGCTGAGCTTCCTGCTGCTCTTTTCCCTGACTCTATGTTTCTTATGTTCATTAACTTTCATTGGAGCACCCTCTGATTGGTCCTGCAGGCTGCGGCACACAGCTTTTGGGATCACCTTTGTTCTCTGCATCTCTTGTGTTCTTGGGAAAACTATAGTCGTGTTAATGGCTTTCAAAGCTACACTGCCAGGTAGTAATGTGATGAAATGGTTCGGCCCTCTACAGCAAAGGATGACTGTGGTATCATTCACATTCATTCAAGTTTTAATATGTAGTATTTGGTTGTGTCTTAGTCCTCCTTTTCGATTAGAAAATCTAACAATGTATAAGGAGAGAATCATCCTGGAGTGTGCATTAGGATCAGCTATTGGGTTTTGGGCTGTACTTGGGTACATAGGCCTGCTAGCTCTCTTTTGCTTAGTGTTAGCTGTCCTAGCTCGGAAACTACCTGATAATTTTAATGAAGCCAAGCTGATCACCTTCAGCATGCTGATATTTTGTGCAGTCTGGATCACCTTTATCCCAGCGTATGTCAGCTCTCCTGGGAAGTTTACTGTGGCTGTGGAGATATTTGCAATTCTGGCTTCCAGTTTTGGACTTATACTGTGTATCTTTGCTCCAAAGTGTTACATCATATTGTTTAAGCCAGAGAAGAACACCAAGAAACATTTAATGAACAAACATTAATCCAAAGACATCTGAGGTTTGAAAACAGTTTAATATATAACACACAGTATAGAGCAGACCTATTTAAGTGATGGCCTGTCCCACCTGTCTCAAAAAACATAAAATAAACATTCTAATCAAGCTTTCAAAAGATGACCACAGTAGAGCCAATCCAAAAATAGAAACAGTGAAAATTTTTGCAGCACTTTTTTTTAGACACTTATTAAAAGTTCACTATTGAGCTCCAGGTGACTTTCTTATACCATTCAAAATGAAAGTTTTTGTGACTTCTTTTTTAGATATCTTTTAAACGTCCACTCATGACACCATAGTGACATCCTTACAGGGTTCAGAATGAAAGCTGCAATGGATTCTGCTTCGGAGTCAGGCACTTTACCATGTTAGCTATGTAGTAAGTTACTTCAATTTATTCCTCATCTTAATCATCTATGAACAGTATAGACTGAAAGCCTAAGTGCTCAACAGTACTTTTTGATATAATTGCATTATTTATCTTCATTAAAACACCTATTTTAGTTGATTAGTTGATTGGTCCAGATGTTGAACCTGCATTAGTAGACATCCAAACGGTTCTGGATAGACGTCAAGATATTTAGCTCGCTTGCATGCCTAATAAGTGCCCTTGTGTCTTAGTCCTCCCTTTCAATTAGAAAACCTATCTATGTAAGGACAGAATCATCCTGGAGTGTGCATTAAGATCAGGTATTGGGTTTTGGGCTGTGCTTGGGTACATTGGCCTACTGGCTCTAATTTTGCTTAGTGTTAGCTGTCCTAGCCCGGAAATCACTTTTATCCCAGCATATGTCAGCTCTCCTGGGAAGTTTTCTGTGGCAGTGAAGATATTTGCCATTCTGGCTTCCAGTTTTGGACTGATACTTTGTATCTTTGGTTCCAAGTTTTACTTCATATTATTTAAGTCAGAAAAGAACACCAAGAAACATTTAATGAACAAAAATTAATCCAAAGTCATCTGAGGTTTGGGAATAGTAAAGATATAATAAAGCCGTCCAAAAGGGCCAAAGTCATACATTCAGATATTCAACCTATGTTGCAAGTCTACAGATGTCCAAGATGGTCCCTTAATCAGACGTTGTAATATTTAACCTGTGTTGCATGTCCCCAGACATCAAAAAGGGTCAGATAGTAGTATTCCTAGTTAGATGTCCAAATATTAAACTTGTATATCCATGAGACATACAAAAATGGGCTTGGACTGACAGACATTAAAAAGACATAAATATCTCCCTGGCATCACATGGGGTTGGCAGAATGGGCCCTTTCCACAACCTCGTTCCAGCCCTTTGTTCCAGTTTGAGTTTGCTATTTACCCAAATTCATTGTTTATTTATTTTGCCAAGTGCAAAACAGAGAGATTTTACAAAACTGATGAAACTAGTTCTAAGGTTAAAAGTTGCATTGTTTTCCTCCTCAACTTTTGTTTATATAATGTATATTCCAGTTAAGAAAATGAATTAAGAAAGCTGACACTTTTTTTTCAAATCTGTTCCTTATAAAAGAAAGTAGTTGAATGCTTACCACAGTCTCCAGTTAAAATATTAAAATATCTACAGTTGTAGGGTTTTTTGTGGGTGAAATTTTAGTGCTCAGTGTACACATCAAATGTCAAGTGCTAAATTAAAGCTTAATTAATTTGTACAAAAGTGTGTGGTAATGAGTTCCGTATCAACATTTAATTTTTTTTTTTTGTTCAAATGAATCGTAGTGGAACAAAACTTCTGGTGAGTTTTCCAAAATGTGTTTAAATAACGTGCTAAAGATGTGAATTTATTAAACTGTATTTAAAAACAAATGTAATGAGTTCACAAAATAAAAAAAAAGTTTAAAATTCTGACAAAATTAAGATGTATCTGGTGTTTATAGTGGTAACTTGACAAGAGTAGAAAAGAGACAGTGACTCTTAACGGAGGAAATTCTACATGTCACCCATTGAAAACAAACTTCAGCTCATCAAAGACCAAGGGAAATCTGCTCTCTGGTGTGCAGCTGGCTGACGCACAGTAGGAGGGAAGCTTTTCTCTGAAAACCTATATAAACTTGTGCAAACAAAAACACAGTATGCAAATATACAGACACTTGAGTGATGGAGATCTCAGCTCTGTTTATTGATCTGGTTTTGTCTCTTAGTTTGTGTGAGCTGAGCTCAGCTCTGAAACAAAGTGCTGGCCTTACAGATGAAAGGGCTAGTGCTGGGGTCAGCACTGAGGCCTCATTTCTGAAATGTAAACTCCAGGGTACTACTCATCGACCTGTATTCTCAATGGATGGTGACTACACTATTGGGGGTGTTTTTGGCATCCGCTACTACACGCACACACCTGTGCATAACTACACCACCATGCCTGAGCCACTAAAGTGCACAGGGAGGTAAGTAAGTGGAAGAAGTGGTGGATGAGAGAATCTTACAGTATGTGGACACATAAATGATTTGATTTGTATGATGTTTAAAAGGTTTAGTGTGGCATTTACTATTTAGTAGTTTTCTTGGCAGGACAGAAACATCTAATCCTGTATTTAGAATTTTGCTGGTCAGTCTGATCTGAATAAGGTTTACAAATTCCCATGAACTGCAGCTGTGCTTAATTGTGTGTTTTTTGGTGAAACTTAGATTTGTCATCATCACATGAAGATTTTAACAATGTGATGACTGTCTGTGTGCAGAATTAACTTCCGTGTATTGCGCTTCGCGCTCGCAATGGCCTTTGCCATTGAGGAAATTAACAACAGCACAGAGCTGCTGCCAGGCATCAAACTTGGTTATCAGATCCTCGACTCATGCACCACAGTGTCTGTGACGATGCAAGTGGCATTCCAGTTATCAAATGGGCTGGACCCGGTGTTTAACACCACTGACAAGTGCTCGCAATCTGGTATGGTGATGGCTATCGTCGGTGAGGCTGAGTCCACGGCATCAATTATCATGTCACGTGTCCTTGGGCCGTTTAATATCCCTCAAGTAAATATTATTAGTTTGTTGCAAAGTATTTATTTAGTGCAGATATATTTTGTCCTGTTAAATAATTACACTGTTGTTTACCTTTAGGTGAGCTACTTTGCTACTTGTGCATGCCTGTCTGATAAGCAACAGTTTCCAAGTTTCTTCAGAACAATCCCCAGTGACCAGTTCCAGACTGACGCACTGGCCAAGCTGATGAAACACTTTGGCTGGACATGGATAGGTGCTGTCCGTTCAGATTCAGACTATGGCAATAAGGGCATGGCTTCTTTCCTGGACGCAGCACAGAGGGAGGGGATCTGTGTGGAATACTCTGAATCTTTACATCGGACCCACCCACAAAGCAGGATCCAGAGAGTAGCAGACGTTATCCGCAGGTTTTTGTGCTGTCACACATTTGCACACAAAACCACAAAAAATATGTTATGTTTAAACAGAAGCCTTGAGACTATTTAATTACCTTAATCAAGAGAGACAGATACTTAATTAACAGAGAATCCATGAAATTGTATTTTTTTAACACACACACACAAATTACAAATTACAAATTACACAAATAACACATTTTATCCTCTCATATTTATGTCTGATATTTTTATGAGTACAATGAATGAGACTGTACTTTCAATACACCAAATAACCAAGTAGCCTATCTCTGTTTTTGTCTTTATGATAAGAATATTGATAATGCTTATATATATATATATATATATATATATATATATATATATATATATATATATATATATATATATATATATATATATATATATATATATATATATATATATATATACTATTCATAATTTTTACTATAATGTCCCTGCAGGTCGACTGCTGTGGTTATTGTGGCTTTTACTGCTTCTGCAGAATTAAAGCTCCTGCTAGAAGAGCTGTCACTCAAGCCTTCTCCACCTCGCCAGTGGATAGGCAGTGAGTCCTGGATAACTAACCGAGACATGCTGAAGTTCAGCATCTGTGCTGGAGCCATCGGATTTGGCATTCAGAAATCTGTCATCCCAGGTCTGAGAGAATTCTTGCTGGATATGTCTCCCACTGGAGTGGCTGTCTCTCCAGAGCTCACTGAGTTCTGGGAGGATGCGTTCAGCTGTAGGCTGGAAAAAAGTGAGATATTTGTGCAAAGTTGGCATTCGAAGTCTGATCCTTATGGTTGTGTTTCATGTGTTGTCTTTTCTGTTTGAGCGGGGCCTGCTGTGTTTTAAATGTCAGCAGTTGCTTTAAGATCAAACCCAAGATTTCAGATCAAAGGAAAATCTATTGCTAGTAATAAAAAAGGAAAAACTGAAAAAGAAGCTTATATTAAAGTAAACAGATAAAAGCATGTCTGTAAAACAGTTGGTCCCATATTGAAATGTTATGTAACATAAGTCTGTTTTATAAATTGATACAAACAATATGGATATACTTTGTGGAAACACCACCACTATTTTGTTTAAAAATAGATAATCACTAAACTACAATGGTCCTTTATATCAGTTGTATTTTATCTTATCTTTTGGGGAGGGGGGTCTGCTGTCTGTTCAGATAACAGCACTCTTCTTCTATCTCTGTTAAAATATTGCTAAAGCAGCACACTTGTTAATTCCAAGTCACAGGCATCATTGTGCACTTTACACTGAAACAGGAACTTATTTGGATCAACCAATACAACATTTCCAGTGTTTAACTAATGACTTGAATTTTCTTATTTAACTGTTGCTCAGAGATATCTTTCTACCTTTCTGCCCTTTTAATCCATGTTCTGTTTTTGTGAAGGATACAATTATTTTCTAAAAACTAAAAAGCTGAAATACCATCCATCCTTTAAAACTTAAAATTAAATAGAAATCAACGTTTTACATGTTTTACAACAGGACAAAAACTCCTTATCCTGTGTTTTGAATTCATGTGGTCACTGTGATGTAGATTTGGTTCACAGAAGCACTGCAGCTATCACTTACAATTCCCATGAGTTCTGTTTAATTGTGTCTTTTCTGTTAAAACTTTGATTTGTCAACATCACATACAGATTTGATCAATAAAATAAATGTCAGTGTGCACAATTAACTTTTGTGCAGTCCTCCCATCTACCTGACTATACCGAATCAAACTGTTGGGGCAGATGATTCCTAAATTGGAGTAGTAATGTATGGGTTTCTGTAAGGCATGTTTTGTGATTGAAATACATGAATAAGAAAAGGGAAAAGAAATTACAAAAATATGTCCATATTATTGAGAGACAGCAAGATCCCAGTGGCATTGGCAGGTAGTTGCACTGCAGTGGCAGTCCGTGGCATCTCCTGGCACCCGCTCGGCAGTTCAGAAATGAAAAACTATAGTAACACTATAGATACATGACTTTAAAGGCATATGTGGCAGTTTGAATAATAAATAAAAATCATAAAAAAAAATAATTTCAGAAATAATAATAATGTGATATTTTGGTCAAAGCTAAAAGCATGTTTCACTATGTCTGTGTGCTTTCAGGTACAGATGAAACTGTGTGTGATGGAACTGAAGACCTACACACGCTAAAGAACCAGTACACTGACACATCTCAGCTCCGAGTCACTAACATGGTGTACAAGGCTATTTATGCAATAGCACATGCCATTCATAATGCAGTGTGTAAGGACACAAATTCTGGTACTCACTGTGACAAAAACACCAGGACTGAATTCAAACAGGTCAGTCAAAGTGATTAAGATAACAACCCAATGCTATTTTACCACTGCAATGTTACTTATGAAATGAAGGTTACAGTATTCCCTTCTTTACCTCATTATTTGACTTTACTCATCAGGTTCTTGCTCAGCTGAAAAAAGTGAATTTTTCCAAAAATGGCTATGATGTGTCATTTGATGTCAACGGGGATCCTGTGGCTACATATGAGTTGGTTAACTGGCAAAAAAGTGAGAGTGGCAGCATTGAGATGGTGACAGTAGGGCTTTATGATGCATCACTGCCGAAGGGCCAAGAGTTCATCATCAACAGGAACTTCACCTGGGTAGATGGTGGCACACATGTAAGGAGCCCAATGACAATAATCTATCAAAAAAATAAAATAAAATAAAATAGATAAAAGCATGTCTGCAAAACAGTTGATCCAAAGTTTAAATGTATTATAACCTAAATCTGTTTTATAATTTGATACAAACCATATGGATACACATCGTGGAGTCACTAAACATTTAAAAATAGATAATTCAAATTTGATCATCCAAAAGGGTGCAACATTTGATTTGATTTTCAAACCTGCCTCATCCTGCTGTCAGATGTTCCAGGCTTGTCTCTGTACCGGGCATGCTGGGCTAGGGTTACATTAAGAGGCCGCATGTGTCCCCAAAGGACCTGCAGCGGTGAGTGGATGCCTTCATGGTGCTCTGGAGGGAGGCAGTGAACAAAGCTAAGCTGACCACAGTGGCATCCCTCCAGAGAACAAGATAATTTCATTTCATTTCTGTTGTATATTTTGAGCCATTCTAGAACAGGACCTCAACAGCAGGCATACATCAGATGGTCTTCCCCCTGCTTCCTCTACAGTGGACTTCATAGCCAGGTTCAGGAGCTCCTGAAAGTGCTTTTTCTCCAGGCCAGCCCTTCTGGCTTCCCAGAAACTGTCTGCCGCTTCAGAAGAACCCTGGGTCAACCAAGCCTAAAAGGCCTCCTTCCTCCTTCCACAACTGGCCGCGAGTGAGTTTTTAAGTTGCCTCCACGACAGGCACCATTGATCTTTGGGCCATAGCTCCTAGCAGCCACCACGACATTGGAGACATGGAACATGGTCTACTCGGATTCCACATCCTCCCCAGATGCACGATAATTTCTTCACCGTCATAATTTATTTGGGTTTATTTGGGTCTGTCTGGCAGCCTCTCCCACCATCTGTGGATGTATACATCTGAGATTCCAAAACATAAGGCCGCTGATCTGATGATCCAGCCCCAAAATCAATCATTGACCTTTGGCATATGGTGGCCTGGTGCCAAGTACACTTTTGGAATTGCTTGCTGCTTGAACATGGTATTGTTATGGCAAATACGTAACTAGCTTAGATGTCCAATAGCACCACAAATGTTAGATCAGGCAGGCTGTTCCTCCCAATTAGTCCCCTCCAGGTTTCACCTTCAGAATAACTATGCTCAGATGGTCACCACCCAAGGACTCCAAGGCCCCAGGTCACTCAAAGATGTTTTTTGAGTAACCCCCCCCCCCCCCCCCCCCCCACCACCACCACAACTGCCTGGCACCTCTCACCCTGGACAACTCCGATAAAGTACAGAGTCCAACCCCACTATATCTACTTGGTACCTCTCTACCTTACGCACCAGCACCACCACTAGCACCAGCTCCATTTTCCACCAGAGAGTTGACAGTCCTCGTACCGAGAGCCAGTCTTAAACACCCAGTGGTGAGGACACCAATGTCTCTCGCCTCAACTGACACACTGCACCAGACCCCATTTCTCTCCCCTGCAGGTGGCTCCTCCTCAGGGGGGCAGCTCCATGTAGTTAATTTGGGCTAAAACCTGCAAGACGTTTGTTGGCTCTTGTGGAACAGGTTTGAGATGGTGAACGTAAATCTGCTTACTACTTGAGAGAATGCACAGTACACATTCTGGTTCTCCATGAATGCATGAAACAACGCTTCACAGGGAGTTAGAAGACATGACAAGGTGTGAGTTTGTTTGTTTTGTCTACGTGCCAGGTTCCTGTGTCAGTGTGCAGTGACAGCTGTCCTCCAGGAACTCGTAAAGTGCTGCAGAAAGGAAAGCCCATCTGCTGTTATGATTGTATACCATGTCCTGAGGGGGAGATAAGCAATATTACAGGTATGTTTTTTTTTCTTTTCTTTCCCAATGCATGTCTACAGTATCAACTATAATATGTCTAAAAGCCCTTTTCCACTTATTCTTTCAGATTCCCCTGATTGTTTCCCTTGCCCCAAGGAATTCTGGCCAAATGAAGAGAGATACATTTGTTTCCCTAAGCCTGTGGAGTTTCTTTCCTTTGATGAGGTTCTAGGAATCATCCTGGCTGCATTTTCAGTTGGTGGTGCCTGTCTTGCCATTACCATAGCGGCTGTGTTCTTTTGTCACAGGACATCCCCAATTGTCAGGGCAAACAACTCTGAGCTGAGCTTCCTGCTGCTCTTCTCCCTGACTCTATGTTTCTTATGTTCGCTGACTTTCATTGGAGCACCATCTCATTGGTCCTGCAGGCTGCGCCACACAGCTTTTGGGATCACCTTTGTCCTCTGTATCTCTTGTGTTCTCGGAAAAACAATAGTTGTGTTAATGGCTTTCAAAGCTACACTGCCAGGTAGTAATGTCATGAAATGGTTTGGCCCTCTACAGCAAAGGATGACTGTAGTGACTTTAACATTTATTCAAGTTTTAATATGTATTATTTGGTTGTGTCTTAGTCCCCCTTTTCCAATGAAAAACCTAACTACATATAAGGAAAGAATCATCTTGGAGTGTGCATTAGGTTCAGCTGTTGGGTTCTGGGCTGTTCTCAGTTACATAGGTCTACTGGCAGTCTTTTGTTTAGTGTTAGCTGTACTAGCTCGTAAACTACCTGATAATTTTAACGAAGCCAAGCTGATCACCTTCAGCATGCTTATATTCTGTGCAGTCTGGATCACCTTTATCCCAGCGTATGTCAGCTCTCCTGGTAAATTTACTGTGGCTGTGGAGATATTTGCGATTCTGGCTTCCAGTTTTGGACTGATACTGTGTATATTTGCTCCAAAGTGTTACATCATATTGTTCAAGCCAGAAAAGAACACCAAGAAACACTTAATGAACAAAAATGAATCCTAAGACCTCTGACTTGGAAACAATTAACCTATAAAATAACATATAGATCTTATGCTGTGCACATTCATGTCTTCACTTCACAGTTATTTTAGATATTGAAATTTCCACCTTATTGGGCATCACATATTCATATAGTGCATCATAGTGTAGAGCAGGCCATTAGTTATGTCTGTTGTTAAGCACAACAATGCTTGCATTTCATTAACATTTTAGTTTTAACATATGAGAATTGAACCCGCAACCCAGTTTTATTTCTTAAAAGGTGCATTGTTTTTTTCCTATTTCCCATCAACATTTGTACACTGTATACTGTGAATAACGTTAAATTGTGATGATTATTTAATAAACAGAGAAAAAAAACTATTGCTTTTACATATAAATTCTGAGCTTTATGGTCAGACATAAAGATTGTAAAAGCCTGGCCACTTAGCATTTCATTTCCAATCTGGACCTTTGGAAAAAGTAGGTGAACAAGCCTGGCATAGAGTTTAGGCTGTGCACAAAACAGTCTTCAGCTAGATGATTAGAATACAAACAATGTACTTTTCCCACTACGTGTTATATATGTCCAGTTTGTTGATGTAGATAAACAGCCTGCCAAACTCGGTTTTCACAAGTCAGGTCCTTTATTTACAGTTTCCATGTATGATAGGTGAAAGACTTTGAGTAGAACTGTTATAGAAACAAAAGAGAGAGAAAATATCTCTCATTAGCATAAAAACTGTTAATAAGTGACTCAAACACAGGTAGCAATAAGTGGTAATGTTATCCATTAAGATTACAACATGGCACCAATGTCATATACAAAAATGAAAGGAACGTCATTGATGCTAATGTGGTAACAAAAGGCTTGACACCCTATTTAGCATGCTAACAGTCAAACATTAGGCTAAAACACTTCTAGATTAGCATTAATGCTAACGTCAGTTAGCTACTATCAAAACAGGTACACAAAAAAAATGAACTTTTCCTCTGTACAGAAAAGACACTTAAATTTGAGATGCTAAAAAACTATAACTTAAACTATAACTATAACTATAACTTACAGCCATTGCTTTTGAAAGTGTCTAGACAAAGGTTAAGACACAAGGAAAACCTCCATCATATTAATCAGAGCTTTACTTGTTTACAACAACTCGTCTCTATCCCATAATGCATAACATATCTCTTACCTTAGCCTTCAACATAAGAGTACATCATGGATTAATGCAAAGCAATGTAATATTATCACTTTTTTAGATGTAGATAGCATTTTTTAACATTACATGAATTATGGACTCCCTTTTTTATTATATTAAATTAAAGAGGCTGTGGCTGTGAAGATCTGGCTGTGGTGCCAGTTTTGCTTTCCAAAGCACAAATCCAACAGTGACCTTCTTCAGTGGCAGCTCGTATGTACGCTACTTCGCCTATGGCCCAATTTGAGGCATCAGAGAAGACACATAGCTCAGAGTCATGTTGGTACGTAGCAGCAAGGTACCTGAAGACAGCTTAACTCCTGGAGTGTTGCTTTCCAAGCCTCTCACTGGCTCATTCTCTCATCAGAAAGAGGAGCATCCCAGTCTTGAACTCCAATGTAGAGCTCCCACAACAATAATCTACCTCTAACTATCACTGGTGCTGCTAGACCCAATGAATCAAAGATGCTGTTAATGATAGAAAGCACCCCTTGACGGGTGCATGGCTTGTTGGCAACAGCTACTTTGGAAGTAAAGGTGTCTGTTTTTATGTCCCAGCATAATTCCAGGCTCCTCTGGGTTGGCAGAATCTCATTGTCAAGACCTCAGTCCCTGATGCCTGTAGTCAGTTTCTCAGGTTTGAAGGACTGCATCACAGCGACACTGTTCGATGCAATTTTGTGAAGGTTCAGGTTTGACCCTGCAAGTGATGCACAAGTACATTTCAGCAGATCTATGACTGTGGGCTCTGTGAGAAGGGATATCAGTCCATCATCCACACAAAAGTGTCTTTCAACAAACCGTCTTGTGTTTGCTCCAAACTTTGGCTCACCTTCTTGAGCTGTTCTTCAGAGGCAATAGATCATGACCGCTGGGGATGGACTATTGCCAAAGACGTGCATACAATCCTCTTGTACTTCCTTGGACAGGTCATTATCTATATGCCATAGGAATCTCAGATAGTCTCTGTGGTCAGGTCTCACTAGGAATCCATAAAAAACATTTGCTGGATATCAGCACTGACTGCTACAAGTTCCTTCCTGAACCATAGCAATACACCCAGGAGAGTATTATTTAGCTCGGGACCTGTCAGCAAGACTGGGTTAAGTGATACGCCGTGTTGCTGGGCGTTTGAGTCGAATACAACTCGTATTTGTCCTGGCTTCTGGGGGTGATGGGCAGATACCAGCATTCACTGCACTCTCTGCACGCTTATTCTCGAACAGCTTTTCCATGAAGGAGGTGAACTTCTGCTGCATCTCCAGGTTCTAGGTTCAAGAACTCAGACAATGCTCACTCCCTGTTGTTTGGGAGTGGGAGACAGGGGGATTGAAATGGCAAGGGGGCAACCCAATTGTTCATTTCATCCTGATGGACTTCTGCCTCCATGAGTGTCAGAAAGGTTTCATTCTCAAAGGACATAGCACGCTTGTTGTGGTTCTCTGTATGTTCAAACACCTTCAGCCCGAGCTGGTATTCAGCTTTGATGCTTTGATGTATGTGTAGAGAGGCCATTTCTGCACTCCTCGCTGTAGCTTGGTTTCTCCTTTACATCAATGCTGTTATGACAAGGAGTGAAGAGGGATGGTTGACCATTCTGAAGAGTGTGGGTCTTGAAGACACTGACACTTGACTTGTGAGTGTTGTCGATGCAAACTTCATCCACAATTACTCACTCTAAGTCGAGGCGCTGAGCAAAGGGTGCATCGTGGGGCCCATTCACTTGCTGTCTCACCTTGTGCACCCATATCATGTCAGTTCCTAGTAAGATCATCATCTGACCATTGGGGTCCAGCTTGAGAATGTATGGGCAAGGTGTTTTAAGTGAGCATGTGCAAGAATGACCTCTGGTGTTGGTATTTCAGAGTTGTTGGTCATCATGTCATTTCATTCAATGAGAGGTGGGGGATTTACTGTAATTTACTGAGATTACACTGTGCATGCAGCCCATAGGAAAATCTACGACGTGATTTAATCAACGACAACTAGCGAAGGGTGTCATCTCTCTGATGTATAATATTCTGACGTACAGTAGAAGGAGGGCAGATTTGGCATGAAAATCCTTATAAACCAGACCAAACATACAGTATGCCCATATGCAGACACTTGAGGGATGGACATCTCAGTTCTCTTAATT
This sequence comes from Acanthopagrus latus, assembly GCF_904848185.1. NCBI lineage: Eukaryota > Metazoa > Chordata > Actinopteri > Spariformes > Sparidae > Acanthopagrus > Acanthopagrus latus. Next base: position 11,161,767 of record NC_051040.1, read on the forward strand.
AGCCTGATCCTGTCTCTGCATTTGTGTGCATTGAACACAGCCCTTGCTTTGAATAACATAGAAAAAGATCTGAAACAAAGCGCTGGGTTTACAGAGGAAAAGACTGGTGCTGGGGTCAGCAGTGAGGCCCCATCTGTGAAATGTAAACTCCAGGGTACCACTCGTCTACCTGTATTCTCAATGGATGGTGACTACGTTATTGGGGGTGTTTTCTCCATACACACCTACAAACACACAGTGATGCATAACTACACAACCATTCCTGAGCCACAAAGGTGCACAGGGAGGTTAGTAAGAGGGTTGTGGTGGATATGATTATGCTACACAGAATGATTGATGTGTATGATGTGTTCGCAGACATTTTGCAAAGTGTTTCTGTTGAAAGCTCACGCAAAATCTGTGTCATAGACTAAGGGGAAACTGGTTTTAAGACAACTCATGAAATTACCTGTTAATACTGGACCAAAATCCATTCCTTTGTTTTGAAATTTGCTGGTCAATTTACATCCACATTTTGTTCATACGTGCTGTTGAGATTTCATTAATTATATCTTACTGCGAACTGCTGCCCTCCTTGGATGTGTGTTATCTGTTAATATAATGAATTGTCCTTAACATTTCAACTTGACCTGTGACATGATTGTCTGTGTGCAGAATTGACTCCCGTAAACTGCGCTTCTCACGCACAATGGTCTTCACCATCGAGGAAATTAACAACAGCAAAGAGCTGCTGCCAGGCATCAAACTCGGTTATCAGATCCATGATTCATGTGGATCAGTGCCCCTGTCGATGCAAGTGACATTCCAGCTTTCAAATGGCCTTGACCGGGTGATTTACACAAGCAGCAATTGCTCGCATTCTGGTATGGTGATGGCTATTGTTGGTGAGTCCTCATCCACCCGATCCATCAGTATGTCGCACGTCATCGGGCCATTTAAAATTCCTCAAGTAAATATTTTTAATTTCTTTAAAACTGTGGTTTCGATAGGATATAAGCCAGTGCTGACATTTGTTTTTCCTGTTAAAGAGTTACACTTGTTTTTATTTAGGTGAGCCACTTTGCCACTTGTGCATGCCTGTCTGATAAGCAGCGGTACCCAAGTTTCTTCAGAACGATCCCTAGTGACCAATTTCAGGCAGAAGCACTGGCCAAGCTGGTGAAACACTTTGGCTGGACTTGGATAGGTGCTGTCCGCTCATATTCAGACTATGGCAATAATGGCATGGCATATTTCCTGGACGCGGCACACAAGGAGGGGATCTGTGTGGAATACTCTGAATCTTTCTATCGAACCCACCCACGTAGCAGGATCCAGAGAGTAGCTGACGTTATCCGCAGGTTTCTTAATCACTGATTGTACTTTTGTTCCATTTGTTTATATTCACCATCTGCACACACATAATATTGTATGTAGGATTGTTTGATTAGTTCAGTGGCAAATTTGTATAGTTCTGTATTTATTACTAACACTGTTATAAAATGGAATAAGTGCAACCTATACTGTACATTCAAAACACATAAAACTACAGTATTTCTCACATTTGTGTTAATTATCTTGATACCTTATTCAGTCAAATTGAATCACTATAATGTCTCCCCAGGTCGACAGCTGTGGTTATTGTAGCATTTGCAACCTCAACAGAGATGAGGATCCTGTTTGAGGAGCTGTCACTTAAACCTTCTCCACCTCGCCAGTGGATAGGCAGTGAGTCCTGGGTAACTAACCAACAAATGCTGAAGTACAGCTTCTGTGCTGGAGCCATTGGATTTGGCACTGAGAAATCTGTCATCCCAGGTCTGAGAGAATTCTTGCTGGATCTCTCTCCCGCTAAAGTGGCTGCCTCTCCATTGCTTACTGAGTTCTGGGAGGATGCGTTCAGCTGCAGGCTGGGAAAAAGTAAGACATTTATTTAGATTTTTAAACAAAGATGACATTCATAGTTGGGTCCTTTTGGTTGTGTTGTTATGTTGATTGTCTGATTTGAACTTCCTCTGAGGAAAAGTCAGCCACTGATTTGATCAGACCCCAGACTGTCTAATTTGAGTGCATTGAACACAGCCCTATTCTATTGATATTGAAGCAGGAGGTGCACATAAGACACATTTCTCAAAGTAATCTGACTCAGTGCTTTCAGGTCAAGTTATGGCCCTCTCCTGTCTCGTAGAAGATTATTTTTATCAACTTGTCTTCAGTGGTTTCAAACTACCAACACTATAAATCAAAATTCAAGTGCTAAATACAAGCACACAGTAGAAAAAAAAAGTCTCCAGGTTACCGAGTTGATTTATTAAAGTCTAATTTAAAAATCATAATGACCGTTTTTTCAGATAATTTTTTAATTTAATTATGCTGTCAAAGATGAACTGTGTAATTAACCGATAATCATGTTTCATGAATGTGACTAATTATATGAGGAATAGTTTGTGTTACTGTAGTTGCTATACATAAAGATGAAAATAAAAAAGGGCCTGACACAGACTATGCAACTAGGAACGTTTTATACATTCAGTAAAAGGATATATATAAATATATAATCCTTTTACTGAATGTATCAAACATTCCTAGTTGCACATAACACCTTTCACTGTCGCTGTGCTTTCTTTAGATGTAGCCATAGATGGGAGTGTGTATGATGGAACTGAAGACATACAGATGCTACAGAGCCCGTACACCGACACATCTCAGCTCCGAATCACTAACATGGTTTACAAGGCTGTTTATGCAATAGCACACGCCATTCATAATGAAGTGTGTCACGACACAAATTCTACAACTCAGTGTGACAAATTCACCAGGATAGAGTCCAAACAGGTCAGTATGAATTAATAAGACAACACAACACTATTCACTATAATGTTACTATACAAATAAATAAATAAATAAATAAGATACTAATTTGATTTGACAGGTATTTCTCTTCTTTATACTCACAGGTTCTTACTCAGCTGAAGGAAGTTAATTTTTCTAGAAACAGTTATGATGTGTCTTTTGATGCCAACGGGGATCCTGTGGCCAGATATGAGCTGGTTAACTGGCAAAAAAGTGAGAGTGGCAGCATTGAGATGGTGACAGTAGGGCACTATGATGCATCACTGCCAGAGGGTCAGGAGTTCAGCATCAACAGAAACCTCACCTGGTATGAGGGTGGCACACAGGTGAGGAGCTCAGTTAAAATTTGGTGTTTAAAACAGTAAAGATATGTATTTTTGGTTCCTTTTACTCTGTGTGTATATATATATATATATATATATATATATATATATATATATATATATATATATATATATATATATATATATATATATATATATATATATAAAGGTAATGTGTAGTTTTTCAAAAAATCAAGGTGTGAGTAATAACCAATAAGCAATAAGCAATAAGTCCTGGAGAAGGGCTGGACTGCAAGAGGCTGCTATTTGTGGACTTAAATGCTGGGAATGATGGGAAGACCTATAGGGAGGTGTTTTGTGGCATTTGGGTATGGGGGCTTTGCTATCGCATTTTAGCAAATACTGTTTTAAGACTGACTTTAGAAAGTGTAAGCCTATTCTTTAATCCTAAAATCTGCAGAGCACACCTGATTGTGTTTGTATCTATGTACCAGGTGCCTGTGTCAGTGTGCAGTGACAGCTGTCCTCCAGGGACTCGTAAAGTGCTGCAGAAAGGAAAACCCATCTGCTGTTATGACTGTATACCATGTCCTGAGGATCAGATTAGCAATGCTACAGGTATTTTTTTTTTTCTGTGTGATGCACTACTACAAATTCAAATATGACTGCTGAAAGTGCTTTATTTATTTATTTATTTATTTATTTTTCAGATTCCCCTGATTGTTTCCCTTGCCCTAAGGAGTTCTGGCCTAATGAAGACAGAGACACATGTTTCCCTAAGCCTGTAGAGTTTCTTTCCTTTGATGAGGTCCTAGGAATCATCCTGGCTGCTTTCTCAGTTGGTGGTGCCTGTCTTGCCATTATAACAGCGGCTCTGTTCTTTCGTCACAGGACATCCCCGATTGTTAGGGCCAACAACTCTGAGCTGAGCTTCCTGCTGCTCTTCTCCCTGACTCTGTGTTTCTTATGTTCATTAACTTTCATTGGAGCACCCTCTGATTGGTCCTGCAGGCTGCGCCACACAGCATTTGGGATCACCTTCGTCCTCTGCATCTCGTGTGTTCTTGGAAAAACAATAGTCGTGTTAATGGCCTTTAAAGCTACACTCCCAGGTAGTAATGTCATGAAGTGGTTTGGTCCTCTACAGCAACGGATTACTGTAGTGTCTTTAACATTTATTCAAGTTTTAATATGTTCTATTTGGTTATGTCTTAATCCTCCTTTTCCAATGAAAAACCTAATAACTTTTAAAGACAAAGTAATCCTAGAGTGTGCATTAGGATCAGCTGTTGGGTTCTGGGTTGTACTTGGGTACATAGGCCTTCTGGCTGTCTTTTGCTTTGTGTTAGCTGTCCTAGCGCGAAAATTACCAGATAATTTCAATGAAGCCAAGCTGATCACTTTCAGCATGCTGATATTCTGTGCAGTCTGGATCACCTTTATCCCAGCATATGTCAGCTCTCCTGGTAAATTTACTGTGGCTGTGGAGATATTTGCCATTCTGGCCTCCAGTTTTGGACTAATACTCTGTTTATTTGCTCCAAAGTGTTACATCATATTGTTTAAGCCAGAGAGGAACACCAAGAAACATTTAATGAACAAACATCAATCTTAAACATTTGAAGTTTGGAAACAAATTTCAACATACAGTAGAGAGCTTATACTGTGCACATTCAAGACAGTCTTCGCCTCTAAAACCAGCAGCAACCCAGACATTTCAAACAAGAAAAAGGAAATAACTATTACAAAGCCCTTATTCTTCAGTGAGTAAATCATTTAAGGGCAATCATATTTTATATATTTATATAAAACATTCATGGTCAAAAGCTTACATAGGCTTTTTTTGTGAATATGTATGAGTCAAACCTTTGTGTAAAAGCATAATTATGACGAAAGAGGCACTTTTAAGATTTACTACATTTTCATTTTCGGGTCACGCTCATTTTCTCCATGCGAGGGGCACTTTTGCGATAGCATAAAAATCGCTATTTTTAAAACACTAAGAAGCTCGACACAAAATGTAACTTTGCTTGTAGTATCACCAGGGTCTCTACACATGAACACGAGCATTGAGAATATTGTTGGTATACACAGAGTTTAGTAAAAAGAGAGTTTTTGGACAACTCACATTAGCAGAAGTTTCCTCCGCTCGCCGCTGCCGTGCCAGTGAGAAGCGATCTCCGAAACGCAGTGCAACATGGAGGTGAGTTAAGGTGGACCGCTACTAAAGCTTAGTTCCATATAAATGCATTTATAATTTGTTAGCGAAAAAACAATATTGACCTTGAAGTTGAAAAAGGAGCATCATATAAGAAACAGTACAATCAAAAGCCAGAAAAGTTACATGAGATATTGCATGGATAGTTGTTGCTGGAAGACAGTAGCACTCCACCTTAACTCTCCTCAAACTTACGTTGCATTCTGAGATCGATTCTTCTTGGCTGCCGTTCCAGCTGGGAGCTGAACAAGCTACTGCTAAGGTGAGGTTTTAGAAAAACTTTCTTTTTAGCAAACCCTGTGTACAAAAACAATGTTCTCGATGCTTGTAAGTCTCAGTGCTGGGAGGCAAGTAGTTTTATATTTGAATATGTATGTTTATAGCACCTAAACAACAAAAGGCTCAACTCCAAACCAGGCGTCTTAGGCAGTAGTGTTTTCTGTGGGAGTGAGTAACTGCCTTTTGCCTGGATTTTTTACCTTTTACATGCACAAAAATGCTACAAAACAGAGGGGCAGGCAACAACCCACAAAGCATAATATGACCTCTTCTAAAACTGTACTCAAGCACAAGTACACTTACTTTACTAAATACAGCTGAATTATACATAGAACTATGGGTTTCAAAATAATACTTTCTACTTTGTACTTTTGTGAAACCATTGATGGTTAATGTGTTATCAATAGCAGATATTCAATCAAGGTGATTTCTCTGAATCTTCAGTCTAAATTACTCCCAAGAGATGGGATTCAATGACATCATTAACAAACCATTGAAGGTGTGTATTTGTTAGGTCTAAGGTATGAGGGTCAGAAGAAATTAGATAGCTGATGTTTACAGTAATAACATTACAAATGGTGAAAAGTGACAGGGGCAGAAGCAATTAAACAAATAGAATACACTTGGAAGAGTTCATCAAATACTACTGTGTAAAGACATCATCTCTCTGATGTATAGCTGGCTGACGTGCAATAGAGGGAGGGAAGCTTTTGTCTTAATATCTACATAAACCAATCCCAACATGCAGTATGCCTTCATACAGACACTTGAGGATGGAGATTTCAGCTATCGTTATTGGTCTGGTTCTGTTTCTGAGTTTGTGTGAATTGAACTCAGCTCTGGAAGTAAGTGCTGGGCTTACAGAAGAAAAGACTGGTGCTGGGGTCAGCACTGGGGCCTCATCTATGAAATGTAAACTCCAGGGTACCACCCGCCTACCTGTATTCTCAATGGATGGTGACTACACTATTGGGGGTGTTTTCTCCATACACACCTACAAACACACTGTGATGCATAACTACATCACATTGCCTGAGCCGCAAAAGTGCACAGGGAGGTTAGTAAGAAGGTTGTGGTGGATATAAGAATGATGCACATTATTATTGATGTGAATGATGTGAATTTACAAACATGTTGCAAAGCCTTTGTGTCAAAAACTTAAAGAATATCTATGTCATAAACAAACGGAAACTGGTTTAGACTGAAGATGACTCATGGAAATACATGTGCATATTGGACCAACATGTATTCTTTTGTTTTGGATACAGCAAAGTTAGTCTGCGTGAGGATAACAAAAAATAATTTGTATGATGTATGATGTAGCTCCCCTGTAGTACTGGAAACTTTCTATTCAATCAAAATTAAAAAAAAAAAAAAAAAATGTGTTTAAATTTTCCAGGTGAGGTGACTGTTGGGTGTATATTTGGTTCACACACACAGTGCAGCTCTGACTTTTTTCCAGTTCTATGAAATGGTGCTCTCCATTACTGTCTGTCCTCATCATGTAATAATCAATTTTAAAAGTGACATGATTTGTCTGTGTGCAGAATTGACTCCCGTCAACTGCGTTTCTCACACGCAATGGTCTTTGCCATTGAGGAGATTAACAACAGCACAGAGCTGCTGCCAGGCATCAAACTCGGTTATCAGATTCATGACTCATGTGGATCAGTGCCCCTGTCGGTACATGTGACATTTCAGCTTTCAAACAGCCTGGACCCTGTGATTTACACTGGTGACAACTGCTCGCACTCCCGTAAGGTGATGGCTATCGTTGGTGAGTCTTCATCCACCCGATCCATCAGTATGTCGCGCATCATCGGGTCCTTTAACATTCCTCAAGTAAATATTTTTAATTCATGGCAAACTGTGTGTAATAAACTAATAGCCAGTGTTGATTTGTTTGTACATTCCATTAAATCATTTGCTGTAATCTTTAGGTGAGTCACTTTGCCACTTGTGCATGCCTGTCTGATAAACAGCAGTTTCCAAGTTTCTTCAGAACAATCCCTAGTGACCAGTTCCAGGCTGATGCGCTGGCCAAGCTGATAAAACATTTTGGCTGGACTTGGATAGGTGCTGTCCGGTCAGATTCGGACTATGGCAATAATGGCATGGCCAAGTTCCTGGATGCAGCACAGAAGGAGGGGATCTGTGTGGAATACTCTGAATCTTTACATCGGACTCACCCAAGTAGCAGGATCCAGAGAGTAGCTGAAGTTATCCGCAGGTTTCTAGATTTGTGATTGCTTATGTACCCTGTGCTGACACTGATCTGATTATTACTGATTTAATTAATTTAGTGGCAAATTGGAATACTTTTTCATGACTCTTATGTCTTTCTCTCTATTTAATTTATAATCATGTAAACAAAATTTGTGAGACCTGTACTGAACATCCACAAACTACAAACTACTGTATCTCTCATGTTGTTTTGTGTTAAATATCTTGATACTTTTCTTGGTAAAAAAACATAATAGACTATGATGTTTCCCCAGGTCAACAGCTGTGGTTATTGTGGCATTTGCAGCCTCAACAGAAATGAGGCTTCTGCTGGAGGAGCTGTCGCTACAGCCTTTTCCACGTCGCCAGTGGATAGGCAGTGAGTCCTGGGTAACTGACCCAAAATTGCTGAGCTTCAGTTTCTGTGTGGGAGCCATTGGATTTGGCATTGAGCAAGCTGTCATCCCAGGCCTGAGAGAATTCTTGCTGGATCTTTCTCCCTCTAAAGTGGCTGCCTCTCCATTGCTTACTGAGTTCTGGGAGGATGCGTTCAGCTGCAGGCTGGGAGAAAGTGAGAAAGTTGATCAGATTTTTAAACAAGGTGACATTCATAGTTGAGTCCTTGTTGTTGTGTTGTCATGTTGTCATTCCAAGTGGAGCTTCCTCAAAGTCAAGATCAAATCCCAGATTATAGACTACTGAGAAGGAAATCTATTAATACTGAACAAAGACATGAGATGGACATAAGGTGTATTCCTGTAATTAATTTCACTTAATCATTTCAGGCCAACTTTTGGCTTCAGTTGTTTCAAAATATCAACAGTATAGCCCTGAACACAAGCACACAGTCTTCAGTCTACCAAGCTAAATATATATTTGCTAAATATAAGCTGAATATAATTTGGCAATAAAACTAACAGTGTTTTCAGAAAATGTATGTATGTTAAACATGCTATACGGGTGAAGTCAGATTGTAATTGAGGGAAAAGTTGTGGACATTTCTGTCTTTTTTTAATGTGTATGATCATCTGGAAATAGGTAAGTGTTTCTTTGCAACTGCCTTTAAAATAAGCATGGTTTATAATGAATGACAACAATAAAGATAATTTAGTATCAATACATTTTCTCAATCAAAATACAACAAAAAATATATTAAAAAAAAAGAATAATAGTATTGAAAGAATTATCATGTAATATCAGTGTGAATGCCAACAACATTGAGTTCCTCTATCCTTGTTCTTTTTAGGTGCAGTCATCGATGAGAGACTGTGTAATGGAACTGAAGACATTCAGACACTCAACAACCCATATACCGACACATCACAGCTCCGAATTACTAACATGGTTTACAAGGCTGTATATGCAATAGCACATGCCATTCATAATGCAGTGTGTCAGGACACAAATTCTACAGCTCAGTGTGACAAATTTACCAGGATAGAGTCCAAACAGGTCAGTAGAAATTGATAGGTGAACAGTCCAATGCCGTTTTCATTCCTTTTCACTGTATTCGTATGAAAGGAAAAAACAAATAACTCATTTGATTTGACATGTTTTTCTCTTCGCCCTGCGACAAGCTTGCGACTTGAATAGGGTGTACCCTGTCCTCACCCAGAGACAGCTGGGATTGGCTCCAGCAACCCCCCCCCCCCCCGCGACCCCATAAAAGGGATAAAGTGGTTATAGACAATGTGTGGATGGATGGATGTTTTTTTTCTGTTCTTCATCCTCACAGGTTCTAACTAAGCTGAAGAAAGTGAATTTTTCCAGAAATGGTTATGATGTGTCTTTTGATGCCAACGGGGATCCTGTGGCCAGATATGAGCTGGTTAACTGGCAAAAAAGTGAGAGTGGTAGCATTGAGATGGTGACAGTAGGGCACTATGATGCATCACTGCCAGAGGGTCGGGAGTTCCGCATCAACAGAAACCTCACTTGGTTGGAGGGTAGCACACAGGTGAGGAGCCCAATTAAAATGTGGTGTAAAAAACGGTAAAGATATGTGTTTTTTGTTCCTTTTACTCTTTTCCATATTGCCTGTGAAGACCGGCACCATATGACTCAGCTGCCTTGAGGATAGGATCAAGGAGATGGTTTTGTGAAAAATAGGAGGAGAGTTGGTTGTAGACTGCTAATTCCACGGTTTTAGAGAAGGATGAAAGAGATATAGGTCTGCAGTTCCCAATGTCAGATGTGTATAGAGTGGGTTTATTTAGAGGTGGCTTTAATGTGGCTGTCTTCAAAGGAGATAGAATAAGGCCTGAAGTGAGGGAGAAGCTGATCGGGGTGGTGAGGAATGGCAGGATGTCACGTGAGATGTTTTGGAGAAGAGAAAAGGGAGTTGGGTCAAAGGAACAGGTGGTGGCATGGTTTGACATTACAAGTCGAGAGAGAGGGCTGAAGCAGGTAAAGCCATCAGACATGAGGATTGGGGGAGGTACTTTCTGGGTGGGCATAGGACTAAATGAGGAGCTGATGTACTATTCTTTCTTGGTAAAGTAAGTTAGGGGAATCTGTGGATAGCAGTGTGCAAAGAACATTTGGGGAAAGAGCGGAGGGAGAGAAGGATTTTAGGTTATGGCGGGTTGTAACTGTGTGAGGTGTGTGGGCGAGGGTGGTGGTGGACTTCAAAGGGAGAGAGAGAAAGAGAGAGAGAGAGAGAGAAAGAGAGAGAGAGAGACAGCGTGATGGTCTAACACAGTGAGAGGGGTAACAGGGTGTGCAGAGGTACTACAGAGTCATGTGAAGACAAGGTCAAGTTGATTCCCAGTGGCTCGAGAGGGGGGAGGTGAGGTCAAATGTGGAGAAGAAGACAATTAATTCAGATGAGTTCTGCTTCTCTGGGTGGATTGTGAAGTAACCCAGGACAACGAGTGGTGTGCCATCGGCAGAGGAAGAGGCTTAGAAAGGTGTCCGTCTCATCAAAGAATTCACGGAGAGGACCGGGAGGGCAATAGATCACCACAATGTTGAGCTTGAAAGGAAAGGTGACATTCAAATGCATCTGGGTAGGTGGTTCAGGGGAAGGACCTGGTTGGACAAAGTGGGTGAGATGAAGAATTCATTTCCTCCTCCTCAACCCGTTTGTCTCGGGAAGTGTGAGAATGAGTAGGCAGTTTATAGGCCAACAAGAGTGGCAGTGTTTTCTGGGGTGATCCAAGTCTCCATGAGAGCCAGGAAGCGGAGAGTCCACGGGGTGGCATAAGCCCCTTTTAGATAGAAAAGGCGGCACATTTGCAGTAAGGTAAAGGCAGCAATGTGCCGCCTTGTCTATCTAAACGGGAGGCGTAATATTCCCTCTTTTCCAAAAAGCCACCACTGGGGTAGGCATATGTGATGTGAAGCATGAAGTTCAGCGTGAAAAGTGAAGCAGTTCGAAATTGTCTTCAAAATAAGAGCTTTACATTCCACCCCATTGGAGTTTAGAACTGGGTTCTTTGCGGGGGGGGGTTAAGTTTGAAAGTAGCGACTGTTACAGCTACAGTGACCGAGGAGACACTAGCATCTCCCAGATCTCAGTGACTTTCCAGTTGCTCATCTTGATGCCCATGGATAAGGTGATGGACTGACTGCTGTGATCAGCTGTGTGTGGATTGCACAACAGTACACGTCAATGACACCTCTGCCCATCTCATGCAATTGCCGGCACATCGACGGCTCAGATTTTCATAACAATGGAGGTGGAAAAAAGAGTACCCTCCGAGGTGGCAAATTGGTGGACCAAAACAGACCGCCAATTTGCTGCCTTCTGTCTAAATCTGCGGACCTAGCAGCAAAAAAAGTATAAATTCAGCTATAGGCTGAAATGGTGTCCGCCTTTTGACTGCAGACTGCTAACAGTGAAACTGACCTTTGACCTTTCAAATTAAAATGTATTCAATTAAGTGTTTTATCCTGTGAGTGTAAAAGTATAATCAAGAGGAACAGTGGTACCAAGAACACTTTCAAAACACATAGTTTAAGACTTTAAGCCTTAAAATCTACCTAGCACACCAAAATACATTTTAAGTTTGTCAAAAATTGTATGTACCAGGTGCCTGTGTCAGTGTGCAGTGACAGCTGTCCTCCAGGAACTCGTAAAGTGCTGCAGAAAGGAAAACCCATCTGCTGTTACGATTGTATTCCATGTCCTGAAGGAGAGATTAGCAATACTACAGGTATTTTTGTTCTAATTTATATCTACACCTTCAACTGTATTACTACTAAATGCCCGTTTTGATTTATTTTTTCAGATTCCCTGGATTGTTTTCCTTGTCCCAAGGAGTTCTGGCCTAATGCAGAGAGAGACACTTGTTTCCTCAAGTCTGTAGAGTTTCTTTCCTTTGATGAGGTCCTAGGAATCATCCTGGCTGCGATCTCAGTTGGTGGTGCCTGTCTTGCCGTCATAACAGCGGCTGTGTTCTTTCGTTACAGGACATCCCCGATTGTTAGGGCCAACAACTCTGAGCTGAGCTTCCTGCTTCTCTTCTCCCTGACTCTGTGTTTCTTATGTTCATTGACTTTCATTGGAGCACCCTCTGATTGGTCCTGCATGCTGCGCCACACAGCATTTGGGATCACCTTCGTCCTCTGTATCTCCTGTGTTCTTGGAAAAACAATAGTGGTGTTAATGGCCTTCAGAGCTACACTCCCAGGTAGTAATGTCATGAAATGGTTTGGACCTCTACAGCAAAGGATGACTGTAGTATTTTTCACATTCATTCAACTTTTAATATGTGCTATTTGGTTGGGTCTTAGTCCCCCTTTTCCAATGAAAAACATGAGTATATATAAGGAGACAATCATCTTGGAGTGTGCATTAGGATCAGCTTTTGGGTTCTGGGTTGTGCTTGGGTACATAGGCCTACTGGCTGTCTTTTGCTTTGTGTTAGCTGTCCTAGCTCGGAAACTACCTGATAATTTTAATGAAGCCAAGCTGATCACCTTCAGCATGTTGATATTCTGTGCAGTGTGGATCACCTTTATCCCAGCATATGTCAGCTCTCCTGGTAAATTTACTGTGGCAGTGGAGATATTTGCGATTCTGGCCTCCAGTTTTGGACTGATCCTGTGTATATTTGCTCCAAAGTGTTACATTATATTGTTTAAGCCAGAGAAGAACACCAAGAAACATTTAATGAACAAAAATTAATCCTTAAACGTCTGAGGTTTGGAAATTGTTTAAGTGGAACACAGAGTATCGAGCTTCAGCTTTGTACATTTAATGCTGCCTTCATTTAGTTAATTTAAATATCTGTATTTACGTGAAATATTTCTTGTTATGATTTTTTAATAAATAATTTTATTTGTTCAGTAAATAAAATATGTATTCATAAAAACTGTGATACTGATTTCCGTGTCAAGTTTTTGAAATGATTTCCAGTATATGCAAGATGCATTTTTGGGGCTTAATTCTAGTATGAGCTAAAACAAAGCAATGATGGGTTGCAGTTAAAAAAAAAAATACGGACAATAGATGGCATTTACAGTGTTTTATAGCAGTCATGAAAGACCAATATCTAATGCTGTAATCTCCCTGATGAACAGTAAGCTGACACATAGTAGGAGGGATGTGTTTGTCTGAAAATCTATTAAATCCAGTGCAAAGACACACACACACACACACACAACATGTTCACATGCAGACACTTTAGGGATGGAAATCTCAGCTCTCCTTATTTGCCTGATCCTGTCACTGAGTTTGTGTCAGATGAACTCAGCTCTGAAACTAAACACTGGACTCACATTGGAAAAGACTGGTGCCGAGGCCACATCTGTGAAATGTAAACTCCAGGGTGCCACTCGTCTACCTGTGTTCTCATTGGATGGTGACTATATTATAGGGGGTGTTTTCTCCATACACCACTACAAACAGACAGTGATGCATAACTACACCACCATGCCTGAGTTACAAAAGTGCAGAGGGAGGTCAGTAAGATGGAGAATCATGCTGCAAAGCTTTTGGAAAACTTACAGGATGAGAGAAAATATACTTTTTTGATTGAGCTGAATATATTTTTTTCTGTGCACTATGAACTGATTTCTTCTCATATAATGTTTTGAATTGTGCTGCTCATATAATTCTGTGAAGTAAATTCAGCAAAACAAATACAGTGCTGTTCAGTTATATGACTGCAATTGTGTGTTTTCTATCAAACCTGTGATTTGTATTCATCACATTTGGAGTTGGACAGTGACACATTTGTCTGTGTGCAGCATTGACTCTCGTGAACTGCGTTTTGCGCGTGCCATGGTCTTCGCCATCGAGGAGATTAACAACGGCACAGAGCTGCTGCCAGGCATCAAACTCGGTTATCAGATCCACGACTCGTGCACCTCAGTGCCTGTGACGATGCATGTGACATTCCAGATTTCAAACAGCTTAGACCCTGTGTTTTACACTGGTGACAAGTGCTCGCAATTGGGTATGGTGAAGGCTATTGTTGGTGAGTCTGGATCAACGCCATCCATCAGCATGTCACGCATCCTTGGGTCCTTTAACATTCCTCAAGTAAATATAACAGACTACATTTCTAACAACTATGTCTTCAGTGCAGGTCAGTGCTGATTTTTTTTCTGTTCTGTTAAATAATTACAATACTGAATTTCTTTAGGTGAGCCACTTTGCCACTTGTGCATGTCTGTCTGATAAGCAGCAGTATCCGAGTTTCTTCAGAACAATCCCCAGTGACCAGTTCCAGGCTGACGCACTGGCCAAGCTGGTGAAACACTTTGGCTGGACTTGGATAGGCGCTGTCCGATCGGATTCAGACTATGGCAATAATGGCATGGCTTCTTTCCTGGATGCAGCACAGAAGGAGGGGATCTGTGTGGAATACTCTGAATCTTTCCATCGGGCCCACCCACATAGCAGAGTCCAGAGAGTGGCTGATGTTATTCGCAGGTTTCTCAATCAATGATTGTGCTTTTCTTCTTCTTTTTTTTTTTTTTTTTTGTCTGTGCCGACACTGAGCTTCTGCATACAAAAAATTAAAAAAAAAAAAAAAAAAAATCTAAATGAAACAAGCACAGTTTTTATCTTAGAAATTAAGAAGTCACTTCATAATAATTGATGTTAGAAACAGAAATAAAGAGTGTAATACATCATAAACAAGACCAAAAATGAGCTTCTCTCTCATTTTCCCTTGATACTTGTATTGGTCTACTATAATCTCCCTGCAGGTCAACAGCCGTTGTTATCGTGGCATTTACCGCCTCTGCAGAACTGAGGATTCTTTTGGAGGAGCTGGCACTCAAGCCTTCTCCACCTCGCCAGTGGATAGGCAGTGAGGCCTGGGTAACCAACCAGGATATGCTAAAGTTCAGCTTCTGTGCCGGAGCCATCGGATTTGGCATTCAGAAATCTGTCATCCCAGGTCTGAGAGAATTCTTGCTGGATCTCTCAGCCACTAAAGTGGCTGCCTCTCCATTGCTTACTGAGTTCTGGGAGGATGTGTTCAAGTGCAGGCTGGGAAAAAGTGAGCATGTTGTGTTGATTTTTAACATAGCTGAAATTCATAGTGGAGCCCTCGTGGTTGTGTTGTTTTGTTAAATGTCTGTCGGAGTGAGGTGTCCTGTGATAATCAGTCATCAGCTGTTCTAAAATCTTAGATTCTGGTTGAATCCATCCCATTGAAGCTTTTGATATTGAACAGCCATGAGATGCATCTTTGTGAATTTCAGGTCAAGATCAGGGCCTCTGCTCTCTGAGATTATTAAATGCCAACTCTGACAACATGCATCTGATGCACTAATTATAAAGACACACTCCATGCCAGAGAGCAAAATATAGACAGAAAATGTAAAATAAATGTTCAGTTAATGTCTTTAACCTTAAATAAGTAAAGTTTGTCGTTAATTGAAAATTGTAAACATGTTTTGTCTTTTATATATATATATATATATATATATATATATATATATATATATATATATATATATATATATATATATATATATATATATATATATATATATATATATATATATATATATATATATATGTATATATATATATATATGTGTATATATATATATATATATATATATATATATATATATATATATATATATATATATATATATATATATATATATATATATATATATATATATATTCTATTATTCTATTATATCCTGTGGGGCATGTTTGCTGATTGATCAAAGAAAAGGAAAATACACACATATTGATAATGCCCCATTAATGTCAAAGCAAAAAACATGTTTTACTGTCTCTGTGTGTTTTTAGGTGCAGCCAGAGATGACAGTCTGTGTGATGGAGCTGAAGACATAAAGACGCTCCAGGACCCGTACACTGACACATCTCAGCTCCGAGTCACAAACATGGTGTACAAGGCTGTTTATGCAATAGCACATGCTATTCACAATACAGTGTGTCAAGATACACATTATAAAACTCAGTGTGATAAGCTCACCAGAATTGAGTCCAAACAGGTCAGTCAAAGTGAATAAGTTAACTCCCAAGTGACTTTTCTTTTTGTATTGTACTTTTTATGAATGTAAAGTTAAATATTTCCTAATTGTCATACTTTATTTCATCCTCAGGTTTTTTCTCAGCTGAAGAAAGTACATTTTTCCAAAAATGGTTATAATGTCTCCTTTGATGCCAACGGGGATCCTGTGGCCAGATATGAGCTGGTCAACTGGCAGAAAAGGGACAGTGGCAGCATTGAGATGGTGACAGTAGGGCACTATGATTCATCACTGCCAGAAGGCCAAGAGTTTCGTATTTTCAAGAACCTCATCTGGGTGGAGGGTAGTACACAAGTAAGGAGACCAGAAGTAATAATCTATAATTTTCATGTTTCAAATCTTCCAGATTCTCTCAGATTTTGTCAATACATGAAAGAGAAGAAAAGGAGTTCCACCAATCTGCGCTCTGGAGGTATGGCTGGTTGGTGAGTCAACTGAGGCTTTGGAGTTGGAGTTGAGCACCACCACAGACTGTGAACAAGGGGCTGGTTGGGCCACCAATTGGGAATCGCAAACAAAGTCTGCTGTACTGTTGGCCGGGAACCAGCAACCGGTTTTGGTCCGGCTGCTGACAGGGGACAAGGAACAGGTTATGAGCAGTCTCACAACTGAGAATTAGGGGGCAGGTTTTGTTCAGAATGTCAATGGGGAACCAAAAGCAGGTGATACCCAGAGCACAAATGAGAAACCCAGAACAGATGTAAGCTGGACCGCTGGGCTTCACAAGCAGGAGTTTGCAGGAGCACTGACGGGGTATCAGGAACTGGAGTCAGCCTGACCACCAATGGAAGAGTAGGAACATTTGTTGACCAGGCTACCAACTGGGGACCAGGAACAGGTGTCGGCCTGACTGTTGATGAGGAACCAGGAGCAGGTCTGCTGGCAAGAACAGTTAAGGGGAACCAGTGTTAGCAAATGTTGACCAGTCGGTGACAAAGAACCTATAACAGTTGTGGTATCAGCCAATCTGGATTCAGGAACAAGAGAGACATTAGACTTAGGGACTGAACAGATGTTGAACTCAGACTCAAGAAAAACCCCTGGACTGCACAAGGTGTCAGCCGAACCAGGAATGGACAGGTGTTGGGTGGGCCAATAACCAGAGGTGTCGACCAACCTAATTATAAAAGAGATGTCATGAGGAACCTTCAACTCAGAAACAGAATGTAGATCATGACACTGAACATCTGAGGCTATGGGTCCCTCAATGTCACAGGGCTGCAGAACCTGTGTGTGATCAGACAGTACACTGGCTGGTTCTGTGCTAGTTGATGGATCAACTGACTGGAGGCTAGCAGCCCAGTGGCTAGCAAACTCAGGAGATCAGGTTGACCGGAGGATGGCAGATGGTAAGAGGCAAGCAGGCTGAGGGCTACCTAACTGAAAGCTGGCAGACTTGATTGAAACAGGCTGGTGGCTAGCAAGCTGCGAGTTTGCTGACCTTCAAGCAGAGGAGGCTGTCTTTCTGCAGGTTAGCTGATTGGAGACTGGCATACTTTGATGGAGTCCTTTGCCATCTCAGTTTGCAAGTTCCTCAGCAAAGGCTGAGAGAACATCTCTCAAAGTGAGAGAGGAACAAAGGACCTGGGCTTGCGTATGAATGAGTGACTGATGATGGCAATGAGGTCCAGGTGTGGAGATGGATGGTGAAGCTTATGGGGAATGAGGTGAATTACATAACAGATGATGGGAGGGGAGCCTGCGGGCACACGTCTGGTGGTAGGGCCTTAGGCCATCAGGCCTGGCTGGGCTCATCCTGAAGAAACAACATAGAGCTGACCCGTGTTGAGTCACCACCTGTAGCGGAGAGAAATGGGTTTAGGTGCAGTCTGTGAATGGGAGCAGGTGAGGGTGGAGACCTGGCCGTCCTGACCCCTGGTTTGCAGACTAGCCCTTGGTACATGGGATGTTACCTCTGGTGGGCGAAAAGCCAGAGCTAGTGTGGGAGGTAGACAGGTGCCAGCTAGATATATGTCCTCTGCAGAGTAAGCAGAGTCTGAAGAGCCACCGGAAGACATATATTGCTGTCAAGAACTGCCTTGGTGGCAAGGTGCCAGGGGTGGATGAGATTAGCTGTGAGACACTCAATTCTCAATTTACCGGTCCATCTATGTTTCAACCCTCACCAATGGTCACGAGGACTGGGTAATGACTTGAAGAGGAGGAGCTTGGAGTAAAGCAAGCTGAAGTGTTTCGGGCATCTAGTTAGGATACCTCATGGGCGTCTTCCATTGGACGTTTTCTTGGCATGGCCAACTGGGAGGAGACCCTTGTGTAGACCCAGAGCCTGCTGGAGAAATTATATATCTCATCTGGCATCATGATCCCTCAGAAGGAGCTGGAAAGCATGAGCCATTTTTAGAGAGAGCACCAAGCCGCCAATTTGCCCATCCTTTTGGTGGCTCGGTCCACGGTTTTAGACAGAAGCCAGCAAATTGGGGGTCTGTTTTGGTCCGGCGATTTTCCACCTCAGAGGGCACACTTACTTCCACCTCGCCTGCTATCTAAAAACGAGGCAGAAATGTGCCAGCCTCTGAGTGAGGTGGGCAGGGGTGTCAATGACCTTCACTGTTGTGCAACCCACAGTCGGGGAGTTTTAAAACCAGGAAACAGCTGATCACAGCAGTCAGTCCATCACTTCATCCGCGAACATTAAGATGAACAACTGGACAGCCGCAGAGGTCCAGGAGATGCAGTGTCTCCTCGGTCTCTGTAGCTGTTTGGTTGTGTTAGCTTATTGTTGTGTCGGCAAGCTAAGGACGGTCGCTACTTTCAAATTAAAAGCCCCCCGCTAAGAACCCAGTTCTAAATGGGGTGCAATGTAAAGCTCTTATTTTGAAGACAAATTATATGTCACTGTTCACAGCCTTATACTTCTACTATTCATTTTGAATTGCGTATTTAGTCAGCTTTGGTATTCATTTTGAATGGCTGTATTGAGTCAGCTTTAGTGCTCATTTTGAATTGAGAGTCTGCTTAAGTGCTTATTTGAGACTCAGCCTTATTTTATTTCTGAATTTTATTTGTTTAAGTGCATTTGTATTGCATTTTTGAATAATGCACCTGGCGTAATTGGTTTGCTGGGATGTGTTTGACTATTTTATTTTAAATTCCATTTATGAAACACACTTCACCAAAAAAAATGTGTGATTTCAAATTTTCCCTTAGTGTATTCAATTGATTAGTCATGCAATACAATTTTGTAATGTCCTAGAATTTGAATTCTTTATTTGAGTACCTTTAGCAGGTATGTTATTAAAATGCGATTAATTAGATTCATTAATTACAAATTGTGTAACAGCCCTAGTTCGAAACAAATCCAAGGTGTTCATATTTGAATATATGTGAGATTGTTTGCATCTTTCTACCAGGTGCCTGTATCAGTGTGCAGTGAAAGCTGTCCTCCAGGAACTCGTAAAATGCTACAGAGAAGGAAACCCATCTGCTGTTATGATTGTATACCATGTCCCGAGGGAGAGATAAGCAATGCTACAGGTATGTGTTTTGTTTTTTTTTTGTTTTAATTTTTTTTGTCCAAGTCCATATTTACAACATCAGCTTTATAACTGCTAAAAGCCATTTTTGTTTCTTGTTTCAGATTCCCTTGATTGTTTCCCTTGCCCCAAGGAGTTCTGGCCTAATGCAGATGGAGACACTTGTCTCCCCAAGCCTGTAGAGTTTCTTTCTTTTGATGAGGTCCTAGGAATCATTCTGACTGCGTTCTCAGGGGTTGGTGCCTGTCTTGCCATTATAGCAGCATCTGTGTTCTTTCATCACAGAATGTCCCCAATTGTCAGGGCCAATAACTCTGAGCTGAGCTTCCTGCTGCTCTTCTCTCTGACTCTGTGTTTCTTATGTTCATTAACTTTCATTGGAGCACCCTCTGATTGGTCCTGCAGGCTGCGCCACACAGCATTTGGGATCACCTTCGTCCTCTGCATCTCTTGTGTTCTTGGAAAAACTATAGTTGTGTTAATGGCATTCAGAGCTACACTTCCAGGTAGTAATGTCATGAAATGGTTTGGTCCTCCACAGCAAAGAATGACTGTAGTGTCATTCACATTCATTCAAGTTTTAATATGTACTATTTGGTTGGGTCTTAGTCCCCCATTTCCAATGAAAAATCTAAGTATATACAAGAAGCGAATCATCCTGGAGTGTGCATTAGGATCAGCTATTGGGTTCTGGGCTGTGCTTGGGTACATAGGACTACTGGCTGTCTTTTGCTTAGTGTTAGCTGTCCTCGCCAGAAAACTGCCTGATAATTTTAATGAAGCCAAGATGATCACTTTCAGCATGCTGATCTTCTGTGCTGTCTGGATCACCTTTATCCCAGCATATGTCAGCTCTCCTGGTAAATTTACTGTGGCTGTGGAGATATTTGCCATTCTGGCCTCCAGCTTTGGACTTATACTGTGTATATTTGCCCCAAAGTGTTACATCATATTGTTTAAGCCAGAGAAGAACACCAAGAAACATTTAATGAATAAAAATTATTCCAAAGACATCTGAGTTACTAAAATTGTTAAAATGGCAAAATACAGTCTAGAGCAGACCTATGTAATTTGTGGTCTGTTGGCCAATTGTAGCCCTTTAGCCACCTCATTCTGGCCCTCAATTCAGCACAGAATTACAAGGAGTTCACTGATAACCTACTTATAGGAATAAAAGGTACATGTTATCAATAAACAAAGGTGGAGGAAATTTATTTTAGTAAAATGCTAAAAACAGCTGTAGAATGCAGTGCATATTCAGCACAGTCTTCAGTAAAAGGAATCAAATATTTACGTTTGAAGGTTTTTGTTTTTTTTTTGGTATTACATTAAATGCTTTTCATAATTTCAGTGTTGTGCTTTAAGAACATGTTGAAATAGCTCAATAAAGTATTGAATATCATAAAATGTGCTGGTGATTTATTTAAAATATGATTGAATCACACCACATTAGTGCTGGGCAGTATGACCAAAAATGCATATCACAGTATTTTTCCAAAATTCCTACAGTTTCACGGTATATGACGGTATTTTTTTCTACTAGTTGAGAGAGGAATTACTAGCCCCTTTTAGGTTGAAAAGGCAGCATTTTTGCTGCAAGGTAAAGGTATGAGGGAGGTGTTATTTTCCTCTCTCAACCAGTTTCTCATTCCTTCTTCTCAAAAAGTGCCACTGAGGTAGGCGTAAACATGTGACATGACGTGAGGCATGAAGTTGGGCATGAACAGTGACAAACAACATATGCATCAGAAGAAATGTGGTGACACATGATAGATTTATGTAATTGCAGACCCATGGCCCATATTCTCGCCTCTTCAGTCAAACATACAGCAATGTTAAATCCCCGCTATTAACGGCAGCTTGCTGGGGAGCGCCTCACCCCCTCCATTAGCTGCCTCAAGCAACAGATAGCCAACAGGAAGCAGGTCAAATTTGTCTCTAATATAAGAGCTTTACATTGCACCCTATTGGAGTTTAGAATAGGGTTTCTAGCGGCGGGCTTTTAATTTGAATGTAGCGAGCATTAGCAGCTGACAAGCAGACAGCTACAGAGACCGTGGAGAGCTAGTGTCTCCGGGATCTCAACGGCTTTCCGTTTGCTTATCTTGATGTCTGCGGATGAAGTGACGAACTGCAATGTCTATCCTATCAATCTTCACCGTAACATAACACCAGAGCACCACTGTTTACCCCCACTACGCCTGGCCGTTGCACCATGCCTGTTTAGAAGCGCAACATTAAAAGGGTCCGGTCTGAAACAGTGTCCTGCGGCGCAGTGCTCCGAACGTTGTGTAATCACATACAGCGGTATGGCGGTATATTAAAAATTCATATCATAACAAAAATACACACTGGTATTCGGTATGAACTGGTATACCGCCCAGCACTACACCACATTAAAGGTGAATTTTTTTCAAGTTAATATGCATATATGTATTTGTGTGTGTATCGGGGTGGAACAGTTCACAAAATCCAGTCAAATCCAGTCATATATATGTGTGTATATATATATATATATATATACATATATATCAAAATCAAAATCAAGATGATATCTGGTGTTTACAATGGTAAAGACACAGTGATTCTTAATTCTACATGTAAATCATAGACAAAGTTTTGGTAAGAGTTCATTAAAAGCATCACCAATAGCATTTTTTATTTTTTGTCTCTTATGTTTAGTAAGTTGACGTACAGGAGAAGGAGGGCAGCTCATGTCTGAGAATCTATATAAACCAGTGCAAACACAAACACAGCTTGCAAACATACAGACACTTGAGTGATGGAGATCTTAGCTCTCTTTATTGGTCTGATCCTGTCTCTGAGTTTGTGTAAGCTGAACTTGGCTCTGAAAAAAAGCTCTGGGCTTACAGAGGAAAGGAGTGTTGCTTTGGGCAGGGGTGAGGTCTCATCTGTGAAATGTAAACTCCAGGGTTCCACTCGTCTACCTGTATTCTCAATGGATGGTGACTATGTTATTGGTGGTGTTTTCTCCATACGCTACTACGAACAAACAGAGATGCATAACTACACCACCATTCCTGAGCCACACAAATGCACAGGGAGGTCAGTAGGAGGGAGAAGTAGTGGATAAGAGGATGTTACATTGTTTGGAGACAGAAACATTTTTACTTTATATGATGTGCTAGTAATTATTTTGCAAAACTGTTGTGTAGTGAAACTTATGAATGATAATATGTTTCAGAAAAAAGATAAAAACAAATAGTGATTTAACTGCCAACTTTTAAAAATATGCATAATGGAATTCTGTCTTCTTGTGTTTTGAATTGTGCTGGTCAGTCTATTATGTGATATAAATTTAGTCCACAGATGATGCACAGCTCTCAGTTAGAAAACTGCAATGTTGTGATTTCTGTTAAAACTGTGACTTTTGCTAATCATCTGTAGATCTGAACAGTGACATAATTGTCTGTGTGCAGAATTGACACTTGTGAACTGCGGTATTCACGCGCAATGGTCTTCGCCATTGAGGAGATTAACAACAGCACAGAGCTGCTGCCAGGCATCAGACTTGGTTATCAGATCTACGACTCATGCAGCTCTGTGCCCTTGACTATTCAAGTGGCTGTCCAGCTTTTAAATGGCCTGGACCAGGAGTTTTACACCAGAGACAACTGCTCGCAATCTGGTATGGTGACAGCTATTGTTGGCGAGTCTGGGTCCACGTCATCAATCAGCATGTCTCGCATTGTTGGGTCCTTTAATGTTCCTCAAGTAAATATCCAGTTGTTTTGAAAAAACTATGTCTTTAATGTAGGCAAGTGCTGATTTTTGGTCTGCCCTTTCAAATAACTACAATCCTGAATTATTTCAGGTGAGTCACCTTGCCACGTGTGCATGCCTGTCTGATAAGCAGCAGTACCCAAGCTTCTTCAGAACAATACCCAGTGACCAATTCCAGGCTGATGCGCTGGCAAAGCTGTTGAAAAACTTTGGTTGGACTTGGATAGGTGCTGTCCGGTCAGATTCAGACTATGGCAACAATGGTATGGCATCTTTCCTGCTGGCAGCACAGAAAGTGGGGATCTGTGTGGAATACTCTGAATCTTTACACCGGACCTACCCACGTAGCAGAATACAGAGAGTAGCTGATGTTATCCGCAGGTTTCTACATTAATTATTCATTAAATTCCCATTGCTGACACTTCTGATTATCTGATTATTACTGACTTTAACATTTTAATTTCAAATCTGAATACTTCTATATACTAATACTTTTCATGATGTATATTTCTTTCTAATTTATAATAATGAACAGAATTTGTGAGACCTTTACTGAGCAACTGTATCTCTCACATTGTTTTGTGTTAAGTATCTTGATACTTTTATTGGTCAAATATAATACACTATGATGTTTACTCAGGTCAACTGCTGTGGTTATTGTGGCATTTGCAGCCGCATCAGAAATGAGGCTTCTGCTGGAGGAGCTGTTGCTTCAGCCCTCTCCACCTCGCCAGTGGATAGGTAGTGAGTCCTGGATAACTAACCCAAAACTGCTAAAGTTCAGCTTCTGTGCAGGAGCCGTTGGATTTGGCATTGAGCAAGCTGTCATCCCGGGTCTGAAAGAATTTTTGCTGGACCTCTCTCCCACTAAAGTGGCTGCCTCTCCAGTGCTTACTGAGTTCTGGGAGAAGGCGTTCAACTGCAGGCTGGGAAAAAGTGAGAAAGTTGATCAGTTTTAATCAAACCCTAGATCATAGACTAATGAGAAGGGAATCTATTAATTCTGAACAACGACATGAGGTGGACATATGTTGTATTCCTTTAAATCATCTTACTTAATGATTTCAAGTCAACCTTTGTCTTCACAATATCAACACTATAGCCAAAACACAAGCACACAGTCTCCAGGCCACCAAGCTAAATGTATATAAATCTAACTCAGCAATCAAACAAACAGTATTTTCAGATAGTGTTTGTATGTTAAACATGTTATAACAGGTGAGGTTAGAATGTAATTCATGGAAAAGTTTGGACATTTCTGTCTTTTCTGAATGTATCTGATCATCCGGAAAAAAGATCGAGGTGTTTCTATGGAACTGAATAAGCATGTTTTATAAATTAATGAGAACAACAAAGGTAATTGAGTTTCAAGACACTTTTATCAATTCAAATACAACAAAAAAAAAAAAAAAAAAAAAAAAAAAAAAAAAAATATATATATATATATATATATAAATAATATTGGAAAGAATTATCATGCAATGTCAAAAACATTGAGTTCCTCTGTCTCTGTTCTTTTTAGGTGCAGCCATAGATGAGAGAGTGTGTGATGGAACTGAAAACATTCGGACACTCAACAACCCATATGCTGACACATCTCAGCTCCGAATCACTAACATGGTTTACAAGGCTGTTTATGCAATAGCGCATGCCATCCATAATACGATGTGTCAGGACACAAATTCTACAGCTAATTGTGACAAATTCACCAGGATAGAATCCAAACATGTCAGTCAAAATAGTAATGTGAATACCCTAATGCCCACTTTGTCACTATAATATGATAAAATATAATAATCATTTTATTTCATATTTTCCACTTTCTGTCCCTCACTTTACTTCATCCTCACAGGTTTTTACTCAGCTGAAGAAAGTTAATTTTTCAAAAAATGGTTATGATGTGTCGTTTGATGCCAATGGGGATCCTGTGGCCAGATATGAGCTGGTTAACTGGCAAAAAAGTGAAAGCGGTAGCATTGAGATGGTGGCAGTAGGGCGCTATGATGCATCACTGCCTGTGGGCCAAGAGTTCCTTATCAACAGAAACATCACCTTTCTGGGGGGTGAGAAACAGGTAAGGAACCCAATCAAATTTTTGGTCCCTTTTCCTTTGGTCTTCACTTCCTGTGAAGATATCTATCGCTGTGTCAGAGATGTGGGACAAAATCCACAATTCTCATTCTGTGCTTACATAGCGTTCTAAATTCAATCAGAGATGATTTAAGACTTCAATAGTCTGAGGCAGACACATCAAGTAGGTATCTTCCGAAATTAACTACATTTTAATTCACCCAATCCCTATATGTTTCCCATGAATTGCTCCCTTGCTGAGCTGTGGAAAACAAATTGTAACAAAACTAGAACTGCCATCTTGCAGTTGCAGTCTTTTTCAATGTAGTCGAGGAGTGAAGACATTGACAGCTTTGATAAAAGATGATAACTGTAGCTCTTCTAGAACTCTAAGGTTCAGTTATTTATGATTCCAGTTAAAAAAAAAATAAATAAAAAAACTGATAAATAACTGAAGAAATAGCTATGCAAATTTACAGGAATAGTTCATAGTCTAATCATAAACCATATAACTAAACCATACACCACATATAATGCCTTATTAGAGCTAAAATATAATATAAAGACTAGTAACCTGAATTATCCTATAATTAAAAACCAAGAGATCTAAAGAAACTATTACGCACTATTTTAAGAGATCATGCAATTAGAAACCAAATGCGATTCCATATCAGGTCCAAATATTTCAATCAAACACTATTTTAGCCTTTCTGAAAAAAATGCCCTGAGGACACCACACACGTTATGCTACGGTCATGCAATGTCTTAACTAGACATCACAGACTGTAATTTGACAAATTTAGTGGCATATTAATAATTGTCAGACAAAATACAATGCTTGGAGAATGATCCATTTATTTGGGCTTTATTTAACATAGTTTCAATTCATTACAAAGTTAATTTGTTAGTTGTTGACAACCTTGTTAGCACCTTGTAAGAGCTTTTTAGAGGTTAATTTGTGCCACATTACTGTACTCACTGTATATAATCTCCCCTTTTGTTCCTAAAATGCCAGAAAAGTGTTTTTGCAGAACATTCAGATGCTACAGTGAAGTTCACAGAGGGTACAATGACTGATAACACTTTCAAAACACACACTTACACATTAGTATATTGTTTTAAGACTTTTGTCTTAAAATGTGGACCTAACTATTAATCCTAAAATCTACCTAGCACACCAAACATTTCAGGTTTGTTTATATCTTATTTACTAGGTGCCTGTGTCAGTGTGCAGTGACAGCTGTCCTCCAGGAACTCGTAAAGTGTTGCAGAAAGGAAAACCCATCTGCTGTTATGATTGTATACCTTGTCCTGAGGGAGAAATTAGCAATACCACAGGTATATTTTGTTCTAATGTATATCTCCAACACCAACTGTATTACTACTAAAAGCTACATTTTATTATTTTTTTCAGATTCCCTCGATTGTTTCCCTTGCACCGAGGAGTTCTGGCCTAATGAAGAGAGACACACTTGTTTCCCAAAGCCTGTAGAGTTTATTTCTTTTGATGAGGTCCTAGGAATCATCCTGGCTGCATTCTCAGTTGCAGGTGCCTGCCTTGCTATTATAACAGCAGCTATCTTCTATGGTCATAGGACAACCCCTATTGTCAGGGCCAATAACTCTGAGCTGAGCTTCCTGCTGCTCTTCTCCCTGACTCTATGTTTCTTATGTCCATTAACTTTCATTGGAGCACCCTCTGATTGGTCCTGCAGGCTGCGCCACACAGCATTTGGCATCACCTTTGTGCTCTGCATCTCTTGTGTTCTTGGGAAAACTATAGTAGTGTTAATGGCCTTCAGAGCTACACTTCCAGGTAGTAATGTCATGAAATGGTTTGGTCCTGCACAGCAAAGAATGACTGTAGTGTTTTTCACATTCATTCAAGTTTTGATATGTGCTGTTTGGTTGGGTCTTAGTCCCCCCTTTCCAATGAAAAACCTAACCACTTTTAAGGAGAGAATCATCCTGGAGTGTGCATTAGGATCAGCTATTGGGTTCTGGGTTGTTCTCGGGTACATAGGCCTGCTAGCTGTCTTGTGCTTTGTGTTAGCTGTCCTAGCTCGGAAACTACCTGATAGTTTCAATGAAGCCAAGATGATCACCTTCAGCATGCTGATATTCTGTGCAGTCTGGATCACCTTTATCCCAGCGTATGTCAGCTCTCCTGGGAAATTTACTGTGGCTGTGGAGATTTTTGCCATTCTGGCCTCCAGTTTTGGACTTATACTGTGTATATTTGCTCCAAAATGTTACATCATATTGTTTAAGCCAGAGAAGAACACCAAGAAACATTTAATGAACAAAAATGAATCCTAAGACATCTGCGATTTGGAAATTGTTAGGATTTCAATATATATATACACACACACACACACATAGTGCTCAGTGTAACACAAACACAATTTCCAAAATGTTGAATATATATATATATATATATATATATATATATATATATATATATATATATATATATATATATATATATATATATATATATATATATATATATATATATATATAATATATATATATATATATATATATATTATATATATATATATATATATATATATATATATATATATATATATATATATATATATATATATATATTATATATATATATATATATATATATATATATATATATAGTTATATAGTTATAGTATAGTTTTATATAACATCTGTTAAACTTATGACATGAAATTAAGGTCACTAACATAACATAGATCACACATTTTTCAGTTTGGTAATCGTAGCATCTTTTCTTTCAGTATAGAACAATACATCTATGAATTCATTATGCCATCAATGAAACGCAGTTCTGCGACACCAGCAGCACTCATGCAACCCCACATAAGGACACTACCACCACCATGTTTCACTGTAGGCACCATGCATTTTCCTTTGTATTCCTCACTGTTGCAATGCCATACAGTTTTGAAGCCATCAGTTCCAAAAACATTTATCTTGGTCCCATCACTCCAAATTATAGAGTCCCAGTAATCTTCATCTTTGTCAGCATGGGCCCTGGCAAACTCTAGGCGGGCTTTTTTTGTGCCTGGGATTCAGGAGA
Source organism: Acanthopagrus latus (assembly GCF_904848185.1). Lineage (NCBI taxonomy): Eukaryota > Metazoa > Chordata > Actinopteri > Spariformes > Sparidae > Acanthopagrus > Acanthopagrus latus. The sequence continues at coordinate 11,190,462 of NC_051040.1, forward strand.
GGTTTCTGTCGGGGCACCCACACACGCCATTACTCTGCAGGGCACGCTGTATTGTATCACGGGAAATAGTCACCCCAGTTTGGATTCCTGCTTCCTTGGATAACTGCAGTGAACTTGCATGCTGATTTTCTTCGACCCTTCTCATCAGAAGACGCTCCTGTTGAGGTGGTGACTTCCATGGACGACCTGGACGTCTCTGTGAGATGGTTGCATTTCCATCTTTAAGTTTCCGTACCACTTTTGCTACAGTATTCTGACTGACAAGTAAAGCTTTGCTGATCTTCTTGTAGCCTTCACTTTTGCAGTGTAAATAAATTATTTTCTTTCTTAGGTCTTGAGACATTTCTCTTCCATGTGGTGCCATTGCTAACAGCATGAAATGGGAAGGGGTTTTCTACACCCTTTTATAGTCAACTGTCTGCTGGACACCTGCGTAATGAATAATTAGACTCACCTGTGGTTGATTATTGTTAAATTAGACATTTGTAGTCTAAAATTTAGCCTTGCCCCCAGAGACTTTAAGTGGGGTGTAATCATTTTTGCATCACCCAAATTCGAGTGAAACTGAAAATTTTGTTCTCTAAGTTATATTGTTAACTTTACTTTCATGTTATAAACAGATGTCATATAAAACTTAGTCTCGTCAACATTTTGGAAGTTGTTTTTGTGTGCATTGAGATATTGTTTAAAGTATTACTTTTCGAAGGGGGTGTACCCATTTACGCTAAGCACTGTATAACTGAGCTTATGATCTGCACATTCAACACAGTCCTCACTTCAAAAAACAGACACTCAAAACATGAAGAAGTATCAAACGACACTGAAAATATTAAAAAGGCTTACATTTCACTGACTTCATCATCAAAAGTGCAATTATTAACAAACAAACAGGTTTTGACCATTAGAGGGTGGGTCTCCATCGGGGCTACGAACAACAAACAAAAAGACGTGGCCCCACTTATAGAGCAGCCCCAACAAAAAACAGGCATTCTCATATCCCAGATCATGACATACCAGGTGAAAAAAAAAAAATGAATACATGACACAAAAGTTGACATGCTTTACAACAAATGAAAACGCAACACCCATTCATATGATACCCCACGTGTCTGTGAGAAAAATGGCCTCATCCATTCTTTTTATTTCTTATGTTCTTATGATTTTTGTCACACATATTTTTTTTTTTAAATAAAAACTATATTTGTGATGAAAAAACGTGATACTGAGTTCTGTATGTGTATGTGAGCAGGACAAAATTAGATATCTGGTGTTTTCTGTTTTCAAATGGCAAGGACAGTTACTGGATTATAATGCAACAAACAAAAAAAAAAACAACAAAAAAACAACCGCTAGGGAAGGGCGTACCTTCTCTGATGTACAGAAAGATGACGCACAGTGGCAGGAGGGAAGCTTTTCTCTGAAAATCTGCCCAGTCGGCTGACAAACAGAAACTCGAGAGATGGAGATCTCTTCTCTCGTAATTAGCCTGATCTTGTCTCTGAGTTTGTGTGAAGTGAACTCAGCTCTTGCCTTGAAAGCTGCTAGGGATGGTCTAAAACAAAGGGCTTGGCTCACAGAGGATACAATGGGTTCTGGGGTCAGCAATGAGGTCTCATTTGTGAAATGTAAACTCCAAAGTTCTACTCGTCTACCTGCATTCTCATTGGATGGTGACTATGTTATCGGGGCTGTTTTCTCAATACATTCCTTCATGCAGACAGTGAGGCATAACTACACCACCATGCCTGAGCCACAAACGTGCACAGGGAGGTTAGTAAGAGGAATGTGTGATGTTTGTTGAGCTGTAACACTGTGTGGAGGCAAATGTGAAGATTTGTATGATGCACTTACAATCATGTTGCAAAGACACTGTCTAGTGTTGAAATACAGAAGACACATGAAGTGCCATATTACTATTTGTCAAATTAAATTGCAGGTACAAGTGTGAAAGAGTTTGAAAAATCTATTTTTGTTTTAACTAAAACATGTATAAAACTAACAGGAAAACCAAACAATTAACTTTTGATCAAGTTTATTATAAATCTGCATATTGAAATTAGTGTGATTTTGGACCAGTGATAACTTGTTTCAAATCCTGTTGGTCAACTAACTCTGTGATGTACTTTTCTTTCACAATTGCAATGCAGATGTCAGTGATGGTCCTTAATAACTATGAAAAACTCTTCTCCTTTGTTGTGTTTTTTGATGAAATTGTGAATAGTCCTCTATTTATGTAAATTTCAACAGCGACATGTTTGTCTTTGTGCAGCATTGACCCTCGTGAACTCCGCTTTTCACGTGCAATGGTCTTCGCCATTGAGGAGATTAACAACAGCACAGAGCTGCTGCCAGGCATCAAACTTGGTTATCAGATTCACGACTCGTGTGCCTCAGCGCCTCTGGCAATGCATGTGACATTCCAGCTTTCAAATGGGCTGGACCCGGTGTTTAACACCAGAGAACAGTGCTCACAATCTGGTATGGTGATGGCTATCGTCGGGGAGTCTGGGTCAACACAGTCAATCAGCATGTCACGGATCATCGGGGCTTTTAACATCCCTCAAGTAAATTTCTGGCAAATTATGTGTTTCAGTGCTGATTTTCTGTTTGTACTGCTAAAGGATTACACTGAGGCCTCGTTTATTCCCCAGGTGAGTCACTTTTCAACTTGTGCATGCCTGTCTGATAAGCAGCAATACCCCAGTTTCTTCAGAACAATCCCCAGTGACCAGTTTCAGTCTGATGCACTGGCAAAGCTGGTGAAACACTTCGGCTGGACTTGGATAGGTGCTGTCCGGTCAGATTCAGACTATGGTAATAATGGCATGGCCTCTTTCCTGGATGCAGCACAGAAGGAGGGGATCTGTGTGGAATACTCTGAATCTTTCTATCGGACCCATCCACGTAGCAGGATCCAGAAAGTAGCAGACGTTATCCGCAGGTTTCTAAATCACCAATTATATTTTAGTTCCATTTGCTGACCCTGACCTTCTGCACACAAAACAAACCCCACAAAAAATGCAGGGTCAAATATTGAATTGAAGATTGTTTCTTTAATCGCAGTGGGATATTACTTTTTTCATGACATTTATTCCTGATATTGTTATACAAAATGGAAATGGTCTGACCATTACTATCCATTATACACTAACCAAAAAAAGTATCTCTCCAGTTTCTTTGCTTCATTTATATTGATTCCTGATATTGTTATAATTTCATGCACTGTAATGTCTCTCCAGGTCGACAGCTATGGTTGTTTTGGCATTTTTAGCCTCAACAGAAATGAGGCTCCTGCTTGACGAGCTGTTACGTGAGCCTTCTCCACCTCGCCAATGGATCAGCAGTGAGTCCTGGATAACTAACCCAGACTTGCTGAGGTTCAGCATCTGTGCTGGAGCCATCGGATTTGGCATTCAGAAATCTGTCATTCCAGGTCTGAGAGAATTCTTGCTGGATCTCTCTCCCTCTAAAGTGGCTGCCTCTCCAGTGCTTACTGAGTTCTGGGAGGATGCGTTCAACTGCAGGCTGGGAAAAAGTGAGAAAGCTGTTCAAAAGTCATCAGGTTTTTCTTTTTTTTTTCTTTTTTTTAATTTTTTTTTTTTTTACATACCAACATTTATGGGAAACATTATTAGTCTAATTAGTCTATTATTCTGACAGTGATTTCAGACCATCTTCTTGTTTAAAACACATTAAATCAATTGGCCAAAAATTGTGGTCATTTTCTGTCTCCTGTAAATCAATTCAAGTCAAATTTATATATAAAGCAGATTTAAAACCAACTCATGTTGTCTAAAGAACTATACAGAGGAGAGTAAGTACAAGAGGCTTGCCATCTGTAGAGTCATTAATAATAGGGTCTGACAAAATAAGAAATAAGTGTCATTTATTGTTATTGCAGATGCTAATATGTCATGTTCCTCTGTCTCTGTGTGTTTTAAGGTGCAGCCAAAGATGAGAGAGTGTGTGATGGAACTGAAGACATTCAGACGCTCACCAGCCAGTACACTGACACATCTCAGCTCCGAATCACTAACATGGTTTACAAGGCTGTTTATGCAATAGCTCATGCAATTCATAATGAAGTGTGTCAGGACACACATTCTAAAACTCAGTGTGACAAATTCACAAGAATAGAGTCCAAACAGGTCAGGTGAAATGAGTAAAATAACACCAAAATATTATTTTTCAACCACAATGTACATTATAATAAATACAGTTTTAATTACTCTCCTTCGCTGTCTCATCTTACTTCATCCTAACAGGTTCTTACTCAGCTGAAAAAAGTAAATTTTTCTCAAAATGGTTATGATGTGTCATTTGATGTCAATGGAGATCCTGTGGCCAGATATGAGCTGCTTAACTGGCAAAAAAGTGAGAGTGGCAGCATTGAGATTGTGACAGTAGGGCTTTATGATGCATCGCTGCCAGAGGGCCAGGAGTTCCGCATCAACAGGAACCTCACTTGGGTGGATGGCGACAAACATGTAAGAAGCCGCACAGCAATAATAGAAACATAATTCAAAATGTGGTGCTCTAAAAGGTCAGCCCTGTTGCCCTTATCCATATTTTGCTGAACTGTGGTAGAGGGACAGCAACAAAAAGGGAGGTGTGTGCTAAAGCAAATTTAACTTTAGAACATAACCAGCTTGTTGATGGCTCATTTTTGCTTTACCTGAACGTCTCAGTGAATTTATTAGACAGAATGGGGCATGATTAGCGTTAGGACATGGGGGTTCTTCCCCAGAAAATAATAAGATAATGATTCAATTTGACATACATTTAGAAAATCTTTGTGGGTATCATTTCAAAATCATAGTTTATTCTGACACTTTCTATCACTGAAAATAATGTTCATAAATTGAGAGTTTATTTTTTTGGCCCCTTCATCCCAAACAGAACAGAAAAAATGTTAAATTTTCTTTAATCCTTAAATCCATATAACAAACTGAATGTGTGTGAGACTGTTCATATCTTATCTACCAGGTGCCTGTGTCAGTGTGCAGTGACAGCTGTCTTCCAGGAACTCGTAAAATGCTTCAGAAAGGAAAACCTATCTGCTGTTATGATTGTATACCATGTCCTGAGGGAGAGATTAGCAATGCTACAGGTAATCATGTTTCTAAAGAATGTCTAAAACATCAAATACATAACTGCTAAAAGCCCTTTTTCATTGTTTTTTTCAGATTCCACTGATTGTTTCCCTTGCCCTAAGGAGTTCTGGCCTAATACAGAGGGAGACACTTGTCTCCCAAAGCCTGTAGATTTTCTTTCCTTTGATGAAGTCCTAGGAATCATCCTGGCTGCATTCTCAGTTGGTGGTGCCTGTCTTGCACTTGTAATTGCAGCTGTGTTCTTTTATCACAGGACATCCCCGATTGTCAGGGCCAACAACTCTGAGCTGAGCTTCCTGCTTCTCTTCTCCCTGACTCTATGTTTTTTATGTTCATTGACTTTCATTGGAGCACCCTCTCATTGGTCCTGCATGCTGCGCCACACCGCATTTGGGATCACCTTCGTCCTCTGCATTTCTTGTGTTCTTGGAAAAACTATAGTGGTGTTAATGGCCTTCAGAGCTACACTCCCAGGTAGTAATGTCATGAAATGGTTCGGTCCTCCACAGCAAAGGATGACTGTAGTATTTTTCACATTCATTCAAGTTCTTATATGTACTATTTGGTTGGTTCTTCATCCTCCTTTTCCAATGGAAAACTTAACCACATTCAAGGAGAGAATCATCCTGGAGTGTGCATTAGGATCAGCTATTGGGTTCTGGGTTGTGCTTGGGTACATTGGACTACTGGCTGTCTTTTGCTTAGTGTTAGCTGTCCTTGCCAGAAAACTGCCTGATAATTTTAATGAAGCCAAGCTGATCACCTTCAGCATGCTGATATTCTGTGCAGTCTGGATCACGTTTATCCCAGCATATGTTAGCTCTCCTGGAAAATTTACTGTGGCTGTTGAGATATTTGCCATTCTGGCCTCCAGTTTTGGACTGATACTGTGTATATTTGCTCCAAAGTGTTACATCATATTGTTTAAGCCAGAGAAGAACACCAAGAAACACTTAATGAACAAAAAATAATCCTGTAACATTCCAGATTTTGGAACAGTTAAAATATGAAATAAAAACTAATATATAGCTCATGCTGTTCTCATTCACCAGAGTCTTCACGTAGTTGAATTAAATATTGAGTGTGTGTTTGACTGTTTGTTCAGTGTATTTTGACATGTAATTTTTGTGCAAATTATTTTTCATCATGTGTTACATTAAGTATAAGTGTGCAACAAATTATTTATTGGATTCTGTATTTTAATGAAATTTCAAATATATCATCATCATACTATAAAATCTTGAAATGTATATAAAATGGGAATGAATCAAATTAAAGTATATGTGGTGTTCACAATGGTTATGAGGTGTCCATCAGCTCCACATTCTGAGCTATGATTTAACAATGACAGGATGCTTGTGTTTAGGTGAGTGTGGGACTGTGGTGATGCTTGGGTTTACATGTCCAGGGTCCCCCAGAGCAATTCATTAGCTTGATGTGTATACGTCAATCGTTAGCTAGAGGAAGAGGTTCATAGGTGACTTAATGTATACATATGTACAGAGAGACAATCCTGTCCACTTTAGGCTGTAAGCTCCAAGGAGTGACATCAGCAGAATTAGATAATGTACAGAAGAAGGAGGCAGGTCAACGTCTATTTCTCTTATTGTACAGATAGTCTCTCAATCCACAAAAGTGACCAGTAGGTACTTTTGTACAGAAAGTAGGGAGGTGCGGGTGAATGGACTTGAAAGGCCTCCAGAGGCAGAGAAAGTAGGCTGGTAATTGATAGATTTCATAAGATCAAAGGCTCGAGAAGATTTCTGGTGGAGCAGAGGGCAAAGCATAAGGCATTACTTTGCTATAGATTTGTGAACCAGAGTGTGGCCACACTGGTTTGGACACAGGCTTGAGATCAGTTTCAATAAAGATTGCCCTATCTTTCCACCCAGCCTTGCCTCCACAGCTTCTTTTGTTAACAAACTACATGCCGACACCTTTGATGAAGATAGCCCAGAAATGACAGTTACTTTACAATAGAAAGAAGAGATTGTGACAGCAGATTATATTGTCCGTGCAGCCTATAGAAAGAGACCTGGGGCCTCATGTACTACAACTTTGTAGATTTCCTACTGAAAAATGGCGTACGCTAGAATCCAGAAACTGTCGTACGCAAAAAAAAAAAAAAATCAATAAAAATCAGATGTATCAAAGTGTCCATACGCATGGATCCAAGCACTTTTCCTTTGTACATCCCAATCAACATGGAATTGAGCGCACAAGTGCAAAACTCCTCCCTGTCCACGCCCCCATTTAAATACACAAATTAATTTAAATAGGGTCTGCACTGGGGATTCCCCTCTCTGCACCATCAGATTTACACCATGAGTAGAGGGAGGAAGCGTAACTTCACCGAGTCTGAGCTCGAAACTCTATTAAAGTTGAGGTCTGACGCGAAGGTGGAGATGAAACGGAGGATTTTGGCCCACCGTCGAAGTGTGACTGCAACAGGCGGGGGGACAGGAGGGGAGGTACTGACCCCCTTTAATCAGAGAGTGGTGGCTATTGTGGGTGACACAGCTCTAACCGGAGTTGTGGGGACCCATGAAGGCGACACAGATCATCCCCAAGGTAAATGTGTTAAACTCACACAAGCTGTGCTGGAATCACAGGAGGGAATTGTGAGAGTAATCTGTGGCATCAGTGATCGTCTAGATCAAATTATCAATGTCCTTGGAGACATTTGCAAAGCAATAAATGCACTTAAAACGTAAATTGTGTCCTTGCCTCTTTACATCGTTGAAATCAGATGCTGCCGGGCCTTGGAGAATCGCTTCCTGGGGTGGGTCGAGGTTGACAGGTCTGGCATCTCGTTCCTCTGGTGGAGGGGGGATGTGTTCTGGCAGTGGTATGCCATGGCGGTGTACCACGTTGTGCAGAACACCACAGGCCAGCACAATGTGGCATACCTTCTCTGGCGTGTGTGTGTGTGTGTGTGTGTGTGTGTGTGTGTGTGTGTGTGTGTGTGTGTGTATGTATATATATATATATATATATATATATATATATATATATATATATAGATATATATATATATATATATATATATATATATATATATATATATATATATATATATATATATATATATATATATATATATATATATATATATATATATATATATATATATGCTACCATTAGTGGGAAACAAACAGAAGGACAAAACAACTTCATTACAAGGACTGACAAGACTGATCACACTTATTATTGACTGCAGAAGTGCGCCGTAGCTACTGCAGTGTGACATTTCCAACTTTACGCACGCATTTATTGACACAAATACTGAACACAAGGAGAGAATACAGAGCTTGTTAGATAGCTCTGCCACTCTCTTTTCACTAGGGAAAAAAAACAAATACACATATTTGAATGCACGTGCCCAAATGGGCATTGTGCTGGTTTACATTCAGGGTGCAGTTAAACGGATAAATTATTTACTCACCGAGAAGCCACCTATCGCAGCCAGCCTCAATTGTCCATTAATGTGTCTCTGATGTGCACATTACTCTGAGGACTAATTGTTTTCACATAATTAACAGTTTCCCAGCATCACCTCTAAGTGTTGCCAAAGGTACAATAGCTGTAGAAATGTGTGTACACCAGCCATGAAGGTGGCGTGAGGCGCCACACATTTCCACGGTCATTTCACTTTTGATACATCTGAACGTTGACGTGGAAAGTGCCGTACGCCACGTTTTTGTGTGTACACAACATTGATACATGAGGCCCCTGGTCAGTAGTTCATCAAAGACCACTGGGTAAGGGAAGTGTGTGTGCGTGTGTGTGGGGGGGGGGATTAAAACACATAACACAGGTTTACATGCTTTACAACAAATGAAAATTAGTCGCCCATACATATGATACCCCGAATGTCTGTGAGAAAAATGGCCTTATCATTCTTTTTTTTTTTTTTTTTTTAATGTTCTTATGTATTTTTTTTTTTTACATTTTTTTTTCTTTATTTTCAAAATGAATGCTAAATTGGTGACCAAAAACCATGATAAGGAGTTGTGTCTCGAGTTTTTGATTTAACAGCTGTTCATACATATAGGGGGAAATTAAGTCCTGTAATATCTTTGAGAATGGATTGAACCATACAAACAGTACTGTTGAATTTGTGCATATGCTGAGTTTCATGCTTTAACATATGTAAACAAGCATGAAAGGTATGTGGGTAGGACAAAATTAGATATCTGGTGTTTTCTATTGTCAAGTGGTAAGGACAGATACTGGAGATTATAATGCAACCAAAAAAAAAAAACAAAAAAAACAAAACAAAAACAAAACAAACAAAACAAACAAACAAACAAACCAAAAAAAAAAAAAAACGCTAGAGAAGGGCGTACCCTCTCTGATGTACACTAGCTGACACACAGTAGCAGGAGGGAAGCTTTTCTCTGAAAATCTACACTATATAAATCATAAAAGCACACATACAGTCAGCTGGCAAACGGACTCTCGAGAGATGAAGATCTCAGCTTTGATAATTAGCCTGATCTTGTCTCTGAGTTTGTGTGAAGTGAACTCAGCTCTTTCCTTGAAATTTTCTGGGGATGGTCTAAAACAAAGGGCTTGGCTCACAGAGGATACAATTGGTGCTGGGGTCAGCACTGAGGTCTCATCTGTGAAATGTAAACTCCAGGGTTCTACGCGTTTACCTGCATTCTCATTGGATGGTGACTTTGTTATCGGGGGTGTTTTCTCAATACACTCCTTCACGCAGACAGTGAGGCACAACTACACCACCATGCCTGAGCCACAAAAGTGCACAGGGAGGTTAGTAAGAGGAATATGTGATGTTTATTGGGCTGTAACACTGTGTGGAGACAAATGTGAAGATTTGTATGATGCACTTACAATCATGTTGCAAAGACACTGTCTAGTGTTGAAAAACAGAAGCCACATGAAGTGCCATATTTGTCAAATTGAATTGCAAGTACAAGTGTGAACTTTTACTTTTTTCGAACTTTTTACTGAAAAATGTATACAATGAACAGGAAAACCAAATAATTAACTTTTGATCAAGTTGATTATAAATCTGTGCATTTAAATTAGTGTGATTTTAGACTGGTAGTGACTTGTTTCAAATTGTGTTGGTCAGGTAATGCTGTGATGTTTCTTTCACATTTGCAATGCAGCTGTCAGTAATGGTCCTTAATAACTACAAAAAAACTCTTCTCCTTTGTTGTGTTTTCTGATTAAATTGTGAATTGTCCTCAGTGTATGTAAATTTCAACAGTGACATCATTGTCTGTGTGCAGCATTGACTCTCGTGAGCTGCGCTTTTCACACGCAATGGTCTTCGCCATTGAGGAGATTAACAACAGCACAGAGCTGCTGCCAGGCATCAAACTCGGTTATGAAATCCAAGACTCGTGCACCTCTGTGCCTCTGGCGATGCAAGTTACATTCCAGCTTTCAAATGGCATTGACCCTGTGTTTTACAGCGGTGGAAATTGTTCACAATCTGGTATGGTGATGGCTACTGTCGGTGAGTCTTCATCCACCCGATCCATCAGCATGTCGCGCGTCATCGGGTCCTTTGACATTCCTCAAGTAAATATAAATATCTGACAAACTGTGTGTTTAACATTGTCCAGGGCTGATTTTTCTGCCCTGTAAACTATTTACGCTGTGTTTTTTTTTTTTTTCTTTTAAGGTGAGCTACTTTGCCACTTGTGCATGCCTGTCTGATAAACAGCAGTACCCAAGTTTCTTCAGAACAATCCCCAGTGACCAGTTCCAGTCTGATGCACTGGCCAAGCTGGTGAAACACTTTGGCTGGACTTGGATAGGTGCTGTCCGGTCAGATTCAGACTATGGCAATAACGGCATGGCCTCTTTCCTGGAAGCAGCACAGAAGGAGGGGATCTGTGTGGAATACTCTGTATCTTTCTATCGGACCCACCCACGTAGCAGGATCCAGAGAGTAGCAGACGTTATCCGCAGGTTCCTAAATAGCGGATTGTAATTTAGTTCCATTTGCTGACCATGATCTTTTGCACACAAAAAATACAAACACAAAAATGCAGGGTCAAATATTGAATTGAAGGTTGTTTCTTTTGTCTCAGTGGGATATTGCTTTTTTCATGTTGTCATATGTATTCCTGATATTGTTATAGAACATGGAATAGTTTGAACTTTACTGTTCATTATACACAAACCCCAAAAAAGTATCTCTCCTGTTTATTTGCGTCAGTTAACGTTATTCCTCATAGTGTTAGAATTTCATGCACTGTAATGTCTCGACAGGTCAACAGCTGTGGTTGTTTTGGCATTTTTAGCCTCAACAGAAATGAGGCTCCTGCTTGACGAGCTGTCACGTGAGCCTTCTCCACCTCGCCAGTGGATCGGCAGTGAGTCTTGGGTAACTAACCCAGATCTGCTGAGGTTCAGCTTCTGTGCTGGAGCCATCGGATTTGGCATTCAGAAATCTGTCATCCCAGGTCTGAGAGAATTCTTGCTGGATCTCTCTCCCTCTAAAGTGGCTGCCTCTCCAGTGCTTACTGAGTTCTGGGAGGATGCGTTCAACTGCAGGCTGGGAAAACGTGAGAACGTTGTTTGAAAGTCATCAGATGTTTTTTTTTTGTACGCACTAATATTAAAGGGATAGTTCGAATTTTTTGAAGTGGGGCCCAGCTGCTGGGCGAGAGTTTTACTTTTGATAAAAAATGATGAAACTTAACTCTCCGGACCGACTATAGATATGTACTTTATATGACTCCCCTTCAAAAAACCTGAACTATCCCTTTAATTGGAAACAGTATTTGTCTAATTAGGCTATTAGTCTGACAGTGATTTCAGACTGTCTTCTTGTCTTAAACAGATTAAATCAGTTGAAGTCAGATGGTCACTCATGGAAAAATTGTGGTCATTTTCTGTCTCCTGTGAATCAGTTCAAATCAAATTTATCTATAAAGAAGATTTAAAACCAACTTATTTTGACCAATGCGCTGTACAGAGGAGAGTAGTACACGAGGCTTGTCATCTGTAGAGTCATGAATTATAGGGTCTGAGAAAATAAGAAAGAACAGTAATTTATTATTATTGCAGAGACTAATATGTAATTTTCCTCTGTCTCTGTGTGTTTTAAGGTGCAGCCAAAGATGAGAGAGTGTGTGATGGAACTGAAGACATTCAGACGCTCACCAGCCAGTACACTGACACATCTCAGCTCCGAATCACTAACATGGTTTACAAGGCCGTTTATGCGATAGCTCATGCTATTCATAATGAAGTGTGTCAGGACACACATTCTAAAACTCAGTGTGACAAATTCAAAAGAATAAAGTCCAAACAGGTCAGGTGAAATACGAAAGATAACACCAAATGTTATTTTTCAACCACGACGTCCACTGTAATATATAAAGTTTTAATTACTCTCCTTCACTGTCTCATCTTACTTCATCCTAACAGGTTCTTAATCAGCTGAAAAAAGTCAATTTTTCTCAAAATGGTTATGATGTGTCATTTGATGCCAATGGAGATCCTGTGGCCAGATATGAGCTGGTTAACTGGCAAAAAAGTGAGAGTGGCAGCATTGAGATTGTGACAGTAGGGCTTTATGATGCATCGCTGCCAGAGGGCCAGGAGTTCCGCATCAACAGAAACCTCACTTGGGTGGATGGCGACAAACATGTAAGAAACCGCACAGCAATAATAGAAACATAATTCAAAATGTGGTGCTCTAAAAGGTCAGCCCTGTTGCCCCCATCCATATTTTGCTGAACTGTGGTAGAGGGACAGTAACAAAAAGGGAGGTGTGTGCTAAAGCAAGTTTAACTTTAGAACATAACCAGCTTGTTGATGCCTCATTTTTTGCTTTACCTGAACGTCTCAGTGAATTTATTAGACAAAACGGGGCATGATTAGAGTTAGGACATGGGGGTCCTTCCCCAGAAAATAATAAGATAATTATTCAGTTTGATGTAGGTTGAGAAAAGCTTTGGGGGTCTCATGTAATCATGTAGTTTAGTAATCTGACACTTTGACAAATAATGTTCAAATAATGTTTTTTTTTTTTTTTTTTTTTTTTTTTGGCCCTTTCATCCCAAGCAGAACAGACAAAAATGTTAGCCTTTGCTTTAATCCTAAGATCTGGCAACCTTCATATGTGTAAATTGTTTATATATTATGTACCAGGTGCCTGTGTCAGTGTGCAGTGACAGCTGTCCTCCAGGAACTCATAAAGTGCTGCAGAAAGGAAAACCCATCTGCTGTTATGACTGTATACCATGTCCTGAGGGAGAATTTAGCAATGCTACAGGTAATTATGTTTCTAATAAATGTTTTAAACATCAAATACATAACTGCTAAAAGCCCTTTTTCATTCATTTTTTTCAGATTCCCCTGATTGTTTCCCTTGCCCTAAGGAGTTCTGGCCCAATACAGAGAGAGACACTTGTCTCCCAAAGCCTGTAGAGTTTCTTTCCTATGATGAGGTCCTAGGAATCATCCTGGCTGCATTCTCACTTGCTGGTGCCTGTCTTGCCATCATGACAGCGGCTGTGTTCTTTCGTCACAGAACATCCCCAATTGTCAGGGCCAACAACTCTGAGCTGAGCTTCTTGCTGCTCTTCTCCCTGACTCTATGTTTCTTATGTTCATTAACTTTCATTGGAGCACCCTCTGATTGGTCCTGCATGCTGCGCCACACAGCATTTGGGATCACCTTTGTCCTCTGTATCTCTTGTGTTCTCGGAAAAACTATAGTAGTGTTAATGGCCTTCAGAGCTACACTCCCAGGTAGTAATGTCATGAAATGGTTTGGTCCTCCACAGCAAAGGATGACTGTGGTGTCTTTCACATTCATTCAAATTTTAATATGTACTATTTGGTTGCTTCTTCGTCCTCCTTTTCCAATGGAAAACTTAACCACATTTAAGGAGAGAATTATCCTAGAGTGTGCATTAGGATCAGCTATTGGGTTTTGGGTTGTTCTCGGGTACATAGGCCTACTGGCTGTCTTTTGCTTTGTGTTAGCTGTCCTCGCTCGGAAACTACCTGATAATTTCAATGAAGCCAAGCTGATCACCTTCAGTATGTTGATATTCTGTGCAGTCTGGATCACCTTTATCCCAGCATATGTCAGCTCTCCTGGGAAATTTACTGTGGCAGTGGAAATATTTGCCATTCAGGCCTCCAGCTTTGGACTAATACTGTGTATATTTGCTCCAAAGTGTTACATCATATTGTTTAAGCCAGAGAAGAACACCAAGAAACATTTAATGAACAAAAATCAATCTTAAGACATTCTAGGTTTTGGAAAAGTTAGAATATGAAATTAAAATAGAGCTCATTCTGTTCTCATTCACCAGAGTCTTCATGTAGTTGATTATAATTTTGAGTGTGTGTTTGACTGTTTGTTCAGTGTATTTTGAGTGTCATTTTGTGCAAATTAGTTTTGATCACGTTACATTAAGTATAAATGTGCAACATTTGATTTACTGGGTTCTGTCTTTATATCAAATTTTAAATATATCATCATCATCATTCTATGCAGTCTTGAGATTTATTTAAAATGGGATCAAATCAAATAAAAGAACATGTGGTGTTCACAATCATTACTTTATGAGAGAAGGAAGAGATCGTGACAGGAGATTATATTGTCCATGCAGCCCATAGAAAGAGATCTGGTCAGCAGTTCATTAAAGACCACTGGGTAAGGGCATGACCACATACACCATCATGCCTGAGCCACTTAGATGCACAGTGACGTTTGCTAGGTAATAGTAAGGTATAATGTTAAACATTCTACAATTAACTTTTAACTGGTTATAAAACATGACCTACATAAGCAAATAAGACCATCAGAAAAAATGACTGGCTATTTCTAAATAGTTCAGCTGACTGGCCAGAGAGCTGCTGCTGCTGCTAATTCAGGGTGAGGACATGCTGGAATAATTTGATTCAATTTGTGATCAACTGTAAGAAGATCACTGCCCAGCAAATATCTGCATACACACCGCCTGCAGACATGATTTGCCTTAGTATTTGCATGGACCTAAAAGGCACCGCACCCTGCTGCAACTGTCAGTTTAGGATAAACTATGACACTTCATATGCCAGCAGTGTTCCTGACAAAAGATGCAGTTGTGGTGCAACGGTCTTCTTGGAATAACCAGAATTAAACTTATTAATTATACTCGGTGTTGCTGTGTTAACATCTATGGCTCAGATATGTAGGGAGTTGGGGTATTTGTGGATTTAGGTATTTTAATGGGTCTCATGACAAAAGCAGGAAGTTTATCTTCAGCACATGTTTCAAAATCTGAACAATATAGGGTCACATTTTCCTGGCCTTCAATTATGTTCTCATGCCATCACATCAACATTTTCTCTGCAAAGGAGGTTGGACCTCATCTAAGATCACATTTGCTTTTGTGGAATTTGTCTTCCATTAAAGATTGTTATGACTGGATATGCTACAGAACAGCAGATACAGGTTTTATAGGAGATTGGTGTGTCGGTGCTTTAGTCTGTAGGCTATCATATGTCATCAAAGTAAAAGCGAACCCCCACAGGTTTACCTATTGACAACCATTACATCAGTGAAGGGCAGTTACATGTATTTTATTTGCAAAGATAACAGAAGAACTTCACATTTTCATGTTCTACATTCACTGCAGCTGTTTATGGACATCTTTTTTGGTAACATGGCATGACAGGCGTTTTCAAAACATCCTTCATTCTACGTGCTGTATCGTAGGCAACTTGACTTGTTTCAGTTTCTTGAAGTCACTTCACCTCTCATTTAAGATGCCTCTTCAGTTCTAACTAACTGGAGGGGAGTCTGCAGGCTTTCAAACTGTGTTGGTGAGTTCTTACAGAGTCGCTACAGACACACGTGAGTTCTAACTTCATAAAATGGGTCAAAGCAGGCATTTCCTGAGGGAGGATCTGCAGGGATGAGAGACTTGGTTGATCATCTCTTCTCAGGAATGTGTTTGGTAAACACAGGGCAGTCTTGGCTCATCCAGCAAGGTTAAAGATTGCAGCCTAGGTGGGTATGGTCCAAACGTTTGTGTGCTCCCTTTTAGTAACAGCTGCACAGATGAAAGCTGATGCTTCCAGCAAAAGGTTGCGATGGGACTGCAAGGAAACGGGCATGCAGCTGTTTTTGTCTCTGTGTAACTGGTCACTTTGGAACTGATAATGCATTCAGATGCGCTCTCAGACAACAGGAGATGGGAGTTTTCAAACCCAGGGTACCATGAAATTCTGCTGGACAGTCGGGTAGTTGCACTGTCTTTTGTATACCAGGCTTTGTTAGGACATGGAGGCCACATTTAGGCTTTGGTTTACACATATGCCACTCTATTGTCAGAACCATATGGTGAAGGTCCCAACAGTAATATGGTATGTAGGAGTATTTAAAAATATAGTTTTCCTTTCATTATCTTTGCAGGTATATAATGAATGACTCAAGAGTGAACTTTTTGTTAATAATGTAATTTTTGAAACAAAGAACCGGTCAAATATGACCATTTCACATGTTAGCCTTATCAGCGTATCAGCGGGAATATTTTTTTTTGGCTTGTCCTGCTGCAATCCCTCCTGCCTGGTTGGCTGCTGCTCTGCCTAGGTTATACTTGTACGAAGTGTCCTAAAATAATAATCATAATACTTATTCTAATTCAAGAAATGCAACTCAACATACTTTGCAACAAATTAATTACATACAGTGAGTGCTTCCCATAAAGTTGGAGGTTAAAATCAACATAAAAAACATGATAAAAATGTTAATGTAACATCAGATGGAAAACTTACAGTTGAGGTTCACTAAAGCGGTGCAGCAATCTTGTAGCGGGAAACCGTATAGCAGTGTTTGGTGGCTCCCTCAAAAGCCCAACAATGTGATTTGAAATCAGCTGCTGGTAATAATGTATGCTGTGGGAGCATTTGGGGAAGGTTCAACCATGTGAAAACTTGGATACTGCCCAGTCATGTACTGCATATAATATGCTATGTTTATCTCCCTCATTCTGCATCAAACGTTCTCAATATTCTCATCATTTAAATTGTTTTGTAGGGGGTCAGGGTCAATGGCAAATATGTTATCAAGAAGTCAAGAACGATCTCAGTATCTTGCTTTTTAATGTATGTTTACTTTATTTGAGACATTATTTATATATTGCAGCAGTATGATGTTAAGACAATCACATCTCAACAAATTTGGAATAAATCAAGCATTGTAATTAAATAGACCTAACCTCTGCAAAGTTTGTGTTGAATATACACAGCATGACTTTACTGAAAACAACTCTGAAACCTATAATGTCTTAAGATTGATTTTTGTTCATTAAATGTTTTTTGGTGTTCTTCTCTGGCTTGAACAAAATTATATAACACTTCGGAGCAAATATACACAGTATAAGTCCGAAACTGGAGGCCAGAATGGCAAATATCTCCACAGCTACAGTAAATTTCCCAGGAGAGCTGACATATGCTGGAATAAAGGTGATCCAGACTGCACAGAATATCAGCATACTGAAGGTGATCAGTTTAGCTTCATTGAAATTATCAGGTAGTTTTCGGGCTAAGACAGCTAACACGAAGCAAAAGAGCGCCAGTAGGCCTATGTACCCAAGCACAACCCAGAACCCAATAGCTGATCCTAATGCACACTCCAGGATGATTCTCTCCTTAAATGTGGTTAAGTTTTTCATTGGAAAAGGAGGATGAAGAACCAACCAAATAGTACATATTAAAACTTGAATGAATGTGAATGACACAACAGTCATCCTTTGCTGTGTCGGGCCAAACCATTTCATAACATTACTACCTGGAAGTGTAGCTTTGAAGGCCATTAACACTACTATAGTTTTTCCAAGAACACAAGAGATGCAGAGGACAAAGGTGATGCCAAACGCTGTGTGGCGCAGCATGCAGGACCAATCAGAGGGTGCTCCAATGAAAGTTAATGAACATAAGAAACACAGAGTCAGGGAGAAAAGCAGCAGGAAGCTCAGCTCAGAGTTGTTGGCCCTGACAATTGGGGATGTTCTGTGGCGAAAGAACACAGCTGCTGTTATGATGGCCAGACAGGCACCACCAACTGAAAATGCAGCTAGGATGATTCCTAGGACCTCGTCAAAGGAAAGAAACTCTATAGGCTTTGGGAAACAAGTGTTTCTCCCTGCATTTGGCCAGAACTCTTTGGGACATAGGAAACATTCTGGGGAATCTGACAATATAATGAAAAGGGCTTTAATTAAGCAGTAATACACCCAATGTGTTATAAACAAAATAATAAAATTACAAATGCATACATTAAACATAAATAAATACCTGTAACATTGCTGATCTTTCCCTCAGGACAAGTTATACAGTCATAACAGCAGATGGGTTTTCCTTTCTGCAGCACTTTACGAGTTCCTGGAGGACAGCTGTCACTGCACACTGACACAGGCACCTGGTACACAGATATAACCAACTCACACATATTCAGAATTGCTTTGCAACTCTTAAGAATATTATGTAGGTTAACATGTTTTGATTTTTTCTTAGAAAATATCCAAATGCAAAGATATGTATTCAGATTGTTATTAATCTTTGGAACAATTACATTTGTGTATACTAGCTGTGATGAAATCCCAAAACTACGATGTGGCTGTTGGTGGATAAAACCCACAGTATTCATTTCTGTTCAAGTTCTTTTTCTTACTCTTTCTTGGCTGCAGCCAAGAATAAACAATAAAATAAAGCCTACCATAAAATAAATATCAAACCCTCTGTGATCCCCTCTTACTTGTTTGAGGCCATCCACCCAGGTTAGGTTCCTGATGATGTGGAACTCCTGGCCTGCCAACAGTGATGCATCATAGTGCCCTACTGTCACCATCTCAATGTTGCCACTCTCACTTTTTTGCCAGTTAACCAGCTCATATCTGGCCACAGGATCTCCATTGGCATCAAATGACACATCATAACCATTTTTGTAAAAATTTACTTTCTTCAGTTGATTAAGAACCTGTGAGGATCAAGTTAATTAAGCCAGTGAAGTGGAGAAAAGAAAACATGATT
Source organism: Acanthopagrus latus (assembly GCF_904848185.1). NCBI lineage: Eukaryota > Metazoa > Chordata > Actinopteri > Spariformes > Sparidae > Acanthopagrus > Acanthopagrus latus. Next base: position 11,209,604 of record NC_051040.1, read on the forward strand.
TTAAATGGATATTTCAGCTTATTATAGTTACAATATAGTGGAGAATATGGCATTAGGGGCTCATTTATTCATTTTTATCTGACCTGCTTGGACTCTAGCCTGGTGAATTTGTCGCACTGAGCTGTAGAATTTGTGCCGTGACACACTGCATTATGAATGGCATGAGCTACTGCATAAACAGCCTTGTATACCATGTTACTGATTCGGAGCTGAGATGTATCAGTGTACGGGTCCTGGAGCGTCTTTATGTTTTCAGTTCCATCACACACATTTCCATCTATGGCTGCATCTAAAACACACAGAAATAACAATAATATTACATTAATATTCCTCTTGTGTGTTCATTATTAGTATTTTTATTTCTTTTGGGTTTAACTTAACTCAGAAAACTTGTCTTACAGAAACAAATGAATTCTAATTAACCAAACTAATTAATTATACATGCTTTTCATAACTTACAGTTATGATTTTAAGACATGGCTTCATCTATTTTGTTGTAGCTGCTGTTACAGTTTGTGTTAGGCCCTACTTCTCCTTTTATGTTGGGACAGGCATTAAAATTGATCAGTCAGATTTCAAATGGCAAAAATAACTGAAAAAAAAAAAAAAAAAGAAAAAAATCCATGAATCCCCAAGTGACTTCACCTGTTTAATGTGTACATAATCATAGTAGAAGTCCTAAATCTGACCTAACATCATCAATTGAGATTACTGACAGAGAAGCACCTTTTGTCCGCTTGTCTTGTTCAACAGATTTCCATCTTAACATAAATCTGTTTTGATCTTAAAATTGAAACTGACATTTTAATATGGGATGCTCCTCTCAGATGGTCAAAAACATCAACAACACAGCTGCATGGAGCTTACTGTACATGTCAGCTACATTGAAAATCAGATCAACTTTCTCACTTGTTCCCAGCCTGCAGTTGAATGCATCCTCCCAGAACTCAGTAAGTAACGGAGAGGCAGCCAGCTTAGGGGGAGAGAGATCCAGCAAAAATTCTCTCAGACCTGGGATCACAGATTTCTCAATGCCAAAACCAATGGCTCCAGCACAGAAGCTGAACCTCAGCATATCTGGGTTAGTTACCCAGGCCTCACTGCCAATCCACTGGCGAGGTGGAGAAGGTTCAAGTGACAGCTCCTCCAGTAGGATCCTCAAGTCTCCAGAGGCAGCAAATGCCACAATAACCGTAGATGTTGACCTGAAGAAACATAATATTGCATGGTATCAAACCAAAGGAAACATAAAATTATGATTTTTAAATAAATGTAGTTATTTCTAATAAATGAATGAAAAGTGAAATTTAGTTTTTGATATGTTGGAGGTACAATATTGATGTCACTAATTCATTTTGTATGATCAGAAATCAATAATTTATAATAACAAAAATAAACAGCATTTTAAGAGATTTAGATGGATATTATTATATCAATGTATATGAAGATAACATGATTTTGAGTGCAGAAGGTCAGTGTCAGTACAGGCATAAAACAATCAGTGATGCTGTCACCTGCGGATAACATCAGCTACTCTCTGGATCCTGCTACGTGGGTGGGTCCTGTAGAAAGATTCAGAGTATTCCACACAGATCCCCTCCTTCTGTGCTGCATCCAGGAAAGAGGCCATACCATTATTTCCATAGTCTGAATCTGACCGGACAGCACCTATCCAAGTCCAGCCAAAGTGTTTAATCAGCTTGGCCAGTGCATCAGCCTGAAACTTGTCACTGGGTATTGTTCTGAAGAAGCTTGGGTACTGCTGCTTATCAGACAGGCATGCACAAGTGGCAAAGTGGCTCACCTGAAGAAGATTTGCGTCACTCTTTAATGGGACAAACGTATGCGTGTGTGTGTGTGTGTGTGTGTGTGTGTGTGTGTGTGTGTGTGTGTATATATATATATATATATATATATATATATATATATATATATATATATATATATATATATATATATATATATATATATATATACAAAACACAATGTTCAGCAGAAAGTCAAAACATATTTACCTGAGGAATGTCAAACAAACTGATGATGCGTGACATGCTGATTGATGGCGTAGACCCAGACTCACCAATGATAGCCATCACCATACCAGATTGTGAACAATTTTCACTTGTGTAAAACACCGGGTCCAGCCCATTTGAGAGCTGGAATGTCACTTGCATCGCCAGAGGCACTGAGGCACAGGAGTCATGGATCTGATAACCAAGTGTGATGCCCGGAAGCAGCTCCGTGCTGTTGTTAATCTCCTCGATGGCAAAAACCATTGTGTGTGAGAGGCGCAGTTCACGGGAGTCGATGCTGCACAGAGACAATCATGTCACTGTCTGAATTAAAATATGATTTTGTTAAACAGAGATGAGCAAAAGGAACAGCTGCAAGTATTTGTTATAGACAATCACTGATAGAGATCCTCTGTCCATCAGAATTCAAAACAAATATTAGTCCAAGTTTAACTTGAAATTAAATCCACAAATTAACAATCTTTCTCCGTTTTTATACTGCAAACATACATAAATTATGTTATTTCAAGTTGTCAACGCTACAAAAACTGCAGTAATACATTTGCAAATACTAACAACATGTTTCTAAACACATCACACAAATAAAAAGATTCATGTCCTCTCGTCCATCACCTCACCCTTTTACTAACCTCCCTGTGCACCTTGGTAACTCAGGAATGATGGTGTAATTATGCATCACCGTGTGCAAGTAGTGGTGTATGGAGAAAACACCCCCAATAACATAGTCACCATCAACTGAGAATGCTGGTAATCGAGTGGTACCCTGGAGCTTACATTTAACAGATGAGGCCTCAGTGCTGACCTCAGCACCAGACCTATCCTTTATGAGTCCAGCGCTTTGTTTCAGAGCTATGTTCAGTTGAGACAGAATCAGGCCAATAAGTAGAGCTGAGATCTCCATCGTAAAGTGTGTGCATGTGGGAACACTGAATGTGTTTTCACTGGTTTATAAAGATTATCGGAGTGTCAGCTCACTATACATCATAGATGAGAACTCGTTACCCATTGGTCCTTCATGAGCTCATGTTGAAGCTCAAAGTCTTGAGGGTTGGGTTACATGCAAAACATAATGTCCATTACATCTACCTACCTCTTTTTCCTTATCTCTGTTCTTATATATAGATATATATATATATATATATATATATATATATATATATATATATATATATATATATATATATATATATATATATATATATATATATATATATATATATATGTGTGTGTGTGTGTGTGTGTGTGTGTGTGTGTGTGTTATTGTAGCGTTGATTTAAAATAAATGAATAAACCTAAACTTAATATATTTGACTAAAACAATAACATTGAATTTAAGAGTAATTAAGAAAAACTTGAATATTTCAAACATTTCAATCAACTAGATGAGGAATGTGTTAAACTTTTTACTTCATGATATCATTTTGATTCTTGAAAATAAAGTATTCAAGGTAACAGAAAATCCTCATCCCTTGTTTGTGGCACAGTCGGAGCACTGTATCCATCCATCTGAAATTAATTTGTGTTTCGGTGCCATCTCAACATTGACTTGAATATCCTTCAGGTTGATGTTGGTGAACCTTGCCCGGCTTAACTAGTTGCAGCAAATACTTGATGGTTAGCACACTGAAGGATTTGCATCCAATGTACTGGTTCAAATGCAGAGATCCAAAATGGGCCTGAAATCTTGTCCTCTGGAGGACCAGCATGTATATGGAGTTAAACTCTTAGTGTCTGTCATAAGTGGAAACAACTGAGATTCATGTCATGGGGCCAGGCCATGGAGCTGCCTGGGTGAGAGGCACCAGGCAGGTGTGGGGACACGAGCAAGCCCCTGGCTGAGTGCAGCAGTGTTGTAGTTCAAGAGGTTCGCCTCTGTACATTGGAATACCTGGACTCCTTAGAGTTCCTTGATTGGTGTCCTGGAAAGGGCTTGTGTGGACAGGTGTAGCACCAATACTTCTGGTGCTTGAACATTGTTTTATGTTGTAACACCAAGGTTACTCTTAAGTCTATTTCAAATAACTAACCAAAGTTCAACCCTAACTTAAACAATTAGATTGAATGCTATTGGGGATGACTTTTTTGTCAGCCTCAAGGTAGTTTTGGCAAACCATCCAATAACTGTAGAAGGGACAGCATGACTTAGCCCAGGCTGTGTTCAGCACTGGAGGACCTGGGGCATATGGAGGGGCTCTGAGTACAGCTGCTGCTCCTTCATACCAAAATGAGCCAACTTAGGTGGTTTGGGCATCCAATTAGGATGCCTGCTAGATGCCTCCCTTTGGAGGTTTAATAAGCACAACCAACTTGGAGAAGACTCTGGTGCAGAAAATAGAACTCACTGGAGGGATTTATGAATTTCATCTGGCCTTGGGATGCCTCTAATTCACTCAAGTAGAGCTATAATGTGTTGCTTTGGAACATGACTTTACTTGACTTGACTGGACTGGAGTACCCTGCAAAGCCTGATGCCACAGCATCTGACTGCTGGAAGACAATGGATGTTTGGCTGTATACAGCTCCTTTCTCATATTATAAAGTTATTACTGCAAACACCATACATCTCTTGTTGATTATGTTCTACCCACAGCCCTTTACTGCTATGTTTTTAGCTGATTTAAAAGTCCAGTCTGTGGGATTTAGTAGCAGTTAGCAGTGAGGTTGCAGACTTCAGTGAGCTTTAAACACCTTGTCTCAAGCTTCCCCAAGGTGGCCACTGAAAATCTGAAAAACACAAAAGTCCCTCTGGAGAACAAGTGTATTGTTTATCCTCTCTGGGCTACTGTTGAAAAATGGCCGCACAATATGTAGAATTCTGTGGAGGAGGACCAACACCCTCTTTGGATATGAAAGGCTTATTCTGAGGTAACGAGAGGACAACAATTCTTAGTTTCAGGTGATTAATTGCTAATAAGAACATAATAATGAATATTAAATCACATTTATGTCCATTCATCCACTAAATTGCACTAACTAGACCCTTTATCATGAAAAGCATTAACACTACAATGGGCTGTATACATGATTGAATCACTTCCTGAATAAATCACATTATTTATTATTCCACATATATTTTAAGTTTCATCAACATGTTGAGACAGAACTCAGTATCACGCATTTCTGTGATGAACTTAGAAATTAGCACAAATACAATGATTTTGTAAACTAGATATTAAATGCACATCAAATAATGACACTGAAATAAAATAAAAAAATAAATAAATAAAACATGTAAAGAAAAAACTTGTTGAAACAAGCTTTAGACTGTGTGAAATGTGGATAAATCAAACTATTTACTGTCTGTGGCGATCATATGCTTTTTTGAAACCTCAAATGTCTCAGGATTGATTTTTGTTCATTAAATGTTTCTTGGTGTTCTTCTCTGGCTTAAACAATATAATGAAACACTTTGGAGCAAAGATGCACAGTATGAGTCCAAAACTGGAGGCCAGAATTGCAAATATCTCCACAGCCACAGTAAATTTACCAGGAGAGCTGACATATGCTGGGATAAAGGTGATCCAGACTGCACAAAAGATCAGCATGCTGAAGGTGATCATCTTGGCTTCATTAAAATTATCAGGTAGTTTCCGAGCTAGGACAGCTAACACAAAGCAAAAGACAGCTAGTAGGCCTATGTACCCAAGTACAACCCAAAACCCAATAGATGATCCTAATGCACACTCCAGGATGATTCTCTCCTTAAAAATGGTTAAGTTCTTCATTGGAAAAGGAGGATGAAGAAGCAACCAAATGATACATATAAGAACTTGAATGAATGTGAAAATTACTACAGTCATTCTTTGCTGTGGAGGACCAAACCATTTCATGACATTACTCCCTGGAAGTGTAGCTTTGAAGGCCATTAACACCACTATAGTTTTTCCAAGAACACAAGAGATGCAGAGGACGAAGGTGATCCCAAATGCTGTGTGACGCAGCATGCAGGACCAATCAGAGGGTGCTCCAATGAAAGTTAAAGAACATAAGAAACATAGAGTCAGGGAGAAGAGCAGCAGGAAGCTCAGCTCGGAGTTGTTGGCCCTGACAATTGGGGATGATCTGTGACGAAAGAACACAGCTGCTGTTATGATGGCCAGAAAGGCACCAGCAAGTGAGAATGCAGCCAGGATGATTCCTAGGGCCTCGTCAAAGGATAGAAACTCTATAGGCTTTGGGAGACAAGTGTCTCTCTCTGCATTAGGCCAGAACTCCTTGGGACAAGGGGAACAGTCAGGGGAATCTGGAAAAATTTAAATAAAAATCAGTCGTTAGCAGTCATGTATTGGATCTTGAAAAAATGTAAAAGAAAAACACACCTGTAGCATTGCTAATCTCTCCCTCAGGACAAGGTGTGCAATCATAACAACAGACAGGTTTTCCTTTCTGTAGCACTTTACGAGTTCCTGGAGGACAGCTGTCACTGCACACTGACACAGGCACCTGGCACAAAATAGATATAAGCAAACGTAAACATATTTGGGTGTGTTATACTGATTTTGGGATTTAAGCAGAAAATGATATTTTTTTCTGTTTAGTCTCTCTTAAAACAGTATTCAAGTGCCAATATGTGTATTGAAAGTATTACTCATTTTTGCATAAAATGCATCTATAAATTCAGCTGAAGTTAAAATGAGACTTCACAGTTAGACAAATGAAATGATCATGTATCTTACAATGTTTGTTTTAGTACAAATTATCCCTTTGTTAGAATCCCAATTTGCTGCGCAAAGGAAAACGTTTTCATACTGAACAGATACTAGTAATTTTGAAGCATACCCACTTGATTTCTCAATCTATTCTAATTTGTAAAGCTATTTTTGGACAAAATGACAACTCTGGTTTTTGTCCCACAACTCTTACACTGTGTCCCACACCTCTTACTAATGCACTTGTATATCTTTATCTTCACCATATTTGTACACCAACTTTTAAAATAAATATGGTAAATGGTTGCTTTTGGTCCACGTACTTCTGTGCTACCTTCCACCCAGGTGAGCATCCTGTTGATGCTGAACTCCTGACCCTCTGGCAGTGATGCATCATAGTGCCCTACTGTCACCATCTCAATGCTGCCACTCTCACTTTTTTGCCAGTTAACCAGCTCATATCTGGCAACAGGATCTCCATTGGCATCAAATGACACATCATAACCATTTTGGGAAAAATTTACTTTCTTCAGCTGAGAGACAACCTGTGATGTGAAGTTAATTAAGACAATGAGGATAGTTACATTATAGCAAAGGGCACTGAGGTGACTTATTTATTTCACCTGACCTGTTTTGACTCTATCCTGGTGAATTTGTCACACTGAGCGGTAAAAGTTGTGTCCTGACACACTTCATTATGAATGGCATGAGCTATTGCATAAACAGCCTTGTAAACCATGTTAGTGATTCGGAGCTGAGATGTGTCAGTGTACGGGTCCTGAAGCGTCTTTATGTCCTCATTTCCATCACACACTCTCTCATCTATGGCTGCACCTAAAAGGCACACAGACAGAAGAACATGTTTAATAAGCACTGGCATTAGTTTTACATTATCAATAATTTCTATGCATTTATTTTGCTTTGTTTTTTATCTTATTTAACACACATGCTAGTTACTAATTAATTTTAATCTGTCATTTAGCTTATTCCCTTTGAGACTGTCTATTGCTAAGTTAATTCAGAGAGAGAATGAATAATAACACTACCACAGGGATGCAACAGTGAATGTGTTTTTATTTAACAAATTAGCTCTATAAATAGATAATAAATAATATTCTATTCTAAAAAATATTCTCACTTTTTGCCAGCCTGCAGTTGAATGCATCCTCCCAGAACTCAGTAAGCAATGGAGAGGCAGCCACTGTAGTGGGAGAAAGACCAAGCAAGAATTCTCTCAGACCTGGGATGACAGATTTCTGAATGCCAAATCCGATGGCTCCAGCACAGGCGCTGAACTTCAGCATGTCTGGGTTGGTTACCCAGGACTCACTGCCAATCCACTGGCGAGGTGGAGAAGGCTTACGTGAGAGCTCCTCTAGCAAGATCTTCAGGTCTCCAGAGGCTGCAAATGCCACAATAACCAAAGATGTTGACCTGGTGAGACGACATAGTGCATGAAATTAAACTAATGAAAACATAAAATAGATTTTCTTAACAAAACACATATTAAGAGAGATAACACTAAAAGACAAGAGGAAATCAGTTTTGAATACGTTGATGATACAGTGTTGGTCTCACTTTTTTTTATGAAAGCATCAGAAATAAACTTAAATTAATTGAATATCAGATAAAGAAACGTCATATTGAAGATTTAAAAGTAATCCTTCATCCTATGTTTCAGTTAACAATTTTGTGGTTTTGTGTACACAAGGTCAATGTCAGTACAGGGGAAGAACAATAAACATACAATAATTAAAAATAACACAAATAAACAGCATCTTAAGAGATTTAGATGGATATCATTGTATTAATGTATACTAAGATAACATTGTGATTTAGAGTGCAGAAGGTTAATGTCAGTACAGGGGAAAAACAATCAGTGATGCAGACACCTGCGGATAACTTCAGCTACTCTCTGGATCCTGCTACGTGGGTGGGTCCGATAGAAAGATACAGAGTATTCCACACAGATCCCCTCCTTTTGTGCTGCATCCAGGAAAGATGCCATGCCATTATTGCCATAGTCTGAATCTGACCGGACAGCACCTATCCACGTCCAGCCGAAGTGTTTTACCAGCTTGGCCAGTGCATCAGCCTGGAACTGATCACTGGGGATTGTCCTGAAGAAACTCGGGTACTGTTGCTTATCAGACAGACATGCACACGTGGCAAAGTGGCTCACCTGAAGAAAAGAATAGGCCTCAGTGTAAATTCTTTTGTAGTACAAACAGAAAATCAGCACTGAAATACAAAATTTGGCAGAAATTTACTTGAGGGATGTTAAAAGCCCCGATGATACGTGACATGCTGATTGACTGTGTTGACCCAGACTCCCCGACGATAGCCATCACCATACCAGATTGTGAGCACTCTTCTCTTGTGTAAAACACCGGGTCCAGCCCATTTGAAAGCTGGAATGTCACATGCATTGCCAGAGGCACTGAGGCACATGAGTCGTGGATCTGATAACCGAGTTTGATGCCCGGCAGCAGCTCTGTGCTGTTGTTAATCTCCTCAATGGTGAAGACCATTGTGTGTGAGAGGCGCAGTTCACGGGAGTCAATGCTGCACACAGACAATCATGTCACTGTTCAAATTTACATATGAAACACAATAAATTAGAATAGCAATTATTTAGTATGGATCGTAACTGAAAGTTGCACTGCATCTGTGAGCCATAGATATCACAGAATTTCCTGACCACCAAAATTCACAACACAAGATTAGATATTAGTGCAAAACTCTCATGAATTTGAATGCACATATTTGTAGTAAATTAACCTAGAATTGTACTTTGCTTTGATACTGCTAAAAATGATGGGATTTTTTTTTTCATTGTCAATACTACAAAAAACCAAGATGAAAAAAACAAAACAAAAAACAAATGCTAACAATTTCAACTTGGTTGTAAAGACATGATATATATCAAAACATTTATATGCCCACACGGTGTAATATTGTCTTATCCAACACACTACACTCTTACTCACCTCCCAGTGCACCTTAGTGGCTCAGGCATCATGGTGTAGTTATGCATCACCGTGTGCATATAACGGTGTATGGAGAAAACACCCCCAATAGTGTAGTCACCATCCATTGAGAATGCAGGTAGACGAGTGGTACCAAGGAGTTTACATTTCACAGATGAGGCCTCAGTGCTGACCCCAGCACCAGACCTTTCCCCTGTAAGCGCAGTCCTTTGTTTCAGAGCTGAGTTCAGCTCGTGCAAAATCAGACACAAGATAAGGCCAATCAAGAGAGCCGGGATCTCCATCCTCAAGTGCCTGTATCTGGGAATACTGAATATGTTTTCACTGGTTTATATAGATTTTCAGACACGAGCTTCTCTCCTTTGCCTCAACAAGTCATCCCTAGACCATTCTCAATTATTTCAAGATGCAGCTGCAAGGCTGTTGACCAGGTCCAACAGGATGACACACATCATGCCTGTTTTACATTCTTTACATTGGCTTTCTGTTAATTTCAGATATCATTATAAAGTGTTTGTCTTTACATACAGAGCCATATACAGTCAAGCACCTTCCAGTATTTCTAAGCTGTTTCATCCATATCTCCCTAATAGGTCACTTAGGACCTCTGACCAGAGCTTATTGGTTGTCTCCCTCTCCTGTCTAAAAAATAAAGGTGACCCTATGTTTGAAGTAGTGGCCCCAACAGAATGCTCTGCTCTTTCTATAGACTTTCACTATGTAGCCTCTGTTGAGGCTTTTAAAAAGTAAGCGAAGACTTACTTATTCAAAATGGCTTTTGTCTCACCTGCTGATATCTAGTGTTGTAATCTGTTTGCTTTTATTTTTCATTATTTTGTTGTTTTTTGTGTCCCTTTTGTTGTTTTTTTTTCATGTTTTGGTTGTTATTGTACTTGTTAAGCACAATGTGACTGTGCTCTGTGAAAGATGCTACATTAAATAAACTTTATTTCTACTGTACGTTAGCTTACCATAAATCAGAGAGAAGAATGCTCTCACCATAGTGTGTTCAAGTCTTTTCAAGGGGTTGCATGCATAATATAATCTCCATTCCTGTGAGGTATCTGGAGGGCAACACATTCTGATCTACTCAGGTTAGATTTAATAATGACTAATCTACTTAATTTGGATTCAATCATGACTAATCGATTTTCACTGTGTGAGTGAAAGTCCAGGGGTTGGCTTCCAACTGTAAGGAGTCAAAGGTTAACAGATGATAAAGTGCTTAGCTAAGTTGACCTGCATGCCAAATGGTGGAAGATGCCTAACACAGGTCAAACTCCCCTTTTAGTCTATTGGATAATTTGGCAAAGGGACCAATCGGAAGAAATGGGTGTACTGGAGAAGGGACTTTAAAAGACCCTCACAGGAAAAATGAGGGGGTGGCACTTGGTAGGACTCCTAAGATCGAAGGCTAGGAGTTCTGATAGGACAGAGGGCAAAGCATTTTGGCATAGCTTTTTCCATAAATTTGATAATATCAGAAAGCGGCTGCTTCTGATCCGGATGCAGGGCTAAAGATTCTGTTCAGATATCACAGAGATCCCCGGCTGAGTTAGTTACACGGAAGCAGCAGTAATGGGAATGAAAGATGGACTGCTGAGTTGTGTATATTGATGTCGTGTGTGATAAATATCCCTATTGAAATCAATAAAGCACAAGAATGGTTACGAGTATTATGAAATAAGATGATTAAGCTAACCGACTAAGGTTCATAATAAATGTTTATGTATTTTTGCAGACTCCTGGGCAAATGTCTAGGACACAGAGATAAGTGGAGTTCATAAGCTAAGAGGTTTATCTTCAGTGTAACGTACATTGAGGAAAAATATTTTGTTTCATACTGATAACCTCAAATCCTCAAAATTGCAGTGTTAATGCTGTTTCTTTTATAAATTGTGGTCGGGGAATAAAAGACCCACAATAATTATTCTAATGTGTCCGGTCGCCTCATTAATGACCATATATATATATATATATATATATATAGTATTATTTAAATGTCATTGTTTATGTTTAATTAATCATCAGAATGAGGAAAGCAAACAGTTCCTGCACGGTCTCTGCAGCCCACCCACTGGTAAAATGGCGCTCCTTCACGCTGTTCAGATTCAGCTCCTTTCGTCACATAATGAAAGCAATGCAAGTCAATCAACATAACCCACCCAATACTTATGCTCCACCCATAACCTTTTGTTGCTGTTTTTGGCATTTGTTGCACCATGTCTCACCCTCCCTGAGAATGGCAACTCAAAACCTGGAAAGGCCTTTTTGAGAGCAAGTGTTTCATTTAGCCTTACTTTGCTATTGTAGAAACACCTCTCTAAATATAAAAGACTCATTCTAAGGTAACAAGAACACAACCAAGTCTTAGTTTCGGGTGATCAGTCACTAATAGAAACGTACAAATAAATATTAAATTCCATTTCTGATAGACAATCCTAAAACGTACTATCTGGATCTTTGACTGTAATAAATGAACACAACTATGTAATATATTCCTGAATAAACCACAATATTTATTGTTCCACATGTATTTGAAGTATTTCCATCAAAATGGTGATAAAGAACTACAAGACATTCTGATAATGACATTGAAATTGATACATATGTTTATATAGCAATCAACCACAACATTAAAACCAGTTGAATGACTAACATGGGTCATCTTATTACAATGACATGTTCTGCTCAGAAATGACAATTGGATGACACACACCATCTAGCCAAAAATTGCTGTAGATCACCATTGGCAATGACACTACCCAATTGCAGTGCAAGCTAAAATGATAATGGCTCATGTCTTAATGCAAAAACTGCTCAGGAATGGCCCGAAGAGTGTGACAAAGAGTGAGACATCTCCAAAGAAGACCCATCCATGGAGGCCCAATCATAGCCACAGGTCCTCTAGGGCTGTCCTATGGTGTCTGGGACCAAGGTGTTAGAGGCAAATCCTTCGAGTTGTGTTGGCTGTGAGATGGGGTCTCCATTGATTCGACTGGTTCCAGCATGTCCCAGGATTGCTCTGCGATGGTGTTAGAGCGGGTGGTTCATGTCAAGTGGAATCCACATGATGTCCAGGGCCCAAAGTTTTCTTACAGAACAGTGCATTGTGACAAGATGATCATTGTTATTCACTTCATTTATCATTCCAAACTTTTAGGTTTAGGATGGATTTTTGCTCATTAAATGTTTCTTGGTGTTCTTCTCTGGCTTAAACAATATGATGAAACATTTTGGAGCAAATATGCACAGTATTAGGCCAAAACTGGAGGCCAGAATGGCAAAAATCTCCACAGCCACAGTAAATTTTCCAGGAGAGCTGACATATGCTGGGATAAAGGTGATCCAGACTGCGCAGAATATCAGCATGCTGAAGGTGATCAGCTTGGCTTCATTAAAATTATCAGGTAGTTTCCGAGCTAGGACAGCTAACACTAAGCAAAAGACAGCCAATAGGCCTATGTACCCAAGCACAGCCCAGAACCCAATAGCTGAGCCTAATGCACACTCCAAGATGATTCTCTTTTTGTATATAGCTAGGTTTTTCATTGGAAATGGGGGGTTAAGACCCAACCAAAGAGCACATATTAAAACTTGAATGAATGTGAACACTACTACAGTCATTCTTTGCTGTGTAGGACCAAACCATTTCATGACATTACTACCTGGGAGTGTAGCTCTGAAGGCCATCAGCACTACTATAGTTTTTCCAAGGATACAAGAGATACAGAGGACGAAGGTGATCCCAAATGCTGTGTGGCGCAGCATGCAGGACCAATCAGAGGGTGCTCCAATGAAAGTTAATGAACATAAGAAACATAGAGTCAAGGAGAAGAGCAGCAGGAAGCTCAGCTCGGAGTTGTTGGCCCTGACAATCGGGGATGTCCTGTGATGAAAGAACACAGCTGCAATTACAATTGCAAGACAGGCACCACCAACTGAGAATGCAGCCAGGATGATTCCTAGGACCTCGTCAAAGGAGAGAAACTCTATAGGCTTTGGGAAACAAGTGTCTCTCTCTTCATTAGGCCAGAACTCCTTGGGGCAAGGGAAACAATCAGTGGAATCTGAAACAATAAACAAACAAGGGCTGCTAGAAGTCATGAATTGGATTTTGTAAACATGCATTACCAAAAATATAGAAAGAAAATACCCGTAGCATTGCTAATCTCTCCTTCAGGACATGGTATACAATCATAACAGCAGATTGGTTTTCCTTTCTGCAGGACTTTACGGGTTCCTGGAGGACAGCTGTCACTGCACACTGACAAAGGCACCTGGTATAAAGATAGAAGAAAACTGACACATATTCAGGTGTGCTTCACAGATCTTGGGATTTAAGGAGTGGGTAACATATTTGAAGTCTGTCTTAAAGCAATTCTAACATATTAATGTTTTTGGTCATCATAACAATTCCTCTTTTTTGTATTGGCTGTCAAGAAAAAATGGCAGTACAATCTCCATACATGACGTGGGACAAAATCCACAGAAGCCCTACTTATTTGTGTAAAACTGTGTTGCAAAGTTAAGGGGGCATTACAATGACATTGTTTCTTTGTCACTATGTCTTGAACACAGCTCAATGAGGGATCATGTCTAATTTAACTTTGGACGTAATTTTTTGCACAGATTGAGTGTTGTGTTTCACATCTCTTACTCTTACTTGTGTGACACCCCTCAAAAAGGTAAGGTTTCCATTGATGTGGAACTCCTGACCTGCCGGCAGTGATGCATCATAGCTCCCCACTGTCACCATTTCAATGCTGCCACTCTCACTTTTTTGCCAGTTAACCAGCTCATATCTGGCAACAGGATCTCCATTGGCATCAAATGACACATCATAACCATTTTGGGAAAAATTTACTTTTTTCAGCTGAGAAAGGACCTGTGATTATGAAGTAAAATAGCGATGGAGAGAAAGGAGAACATCTGGATTAAATATTTTGTTTATATATAGTTAAATTATCATGACAAATGGACAACAGGACCTACACATATTCATTTCACCTGACCTGTTTGGAAGCTATTCTTGTGAATTTGTCACACTGAGTTTTAGAATTTGTGTCCTGACACACTTCATTATGAATGGCATGAGCTATTGCATAAACAGCCTTGTACACCATGTTACTAAAGCGGAGCTGAGATGTGTCAGTGTACGGGCTCTGGAGCGTCTGTATGTCTTCAGTTCCATCACACACTCTTTCGTGTATGGCTGTACCTGAAAACACACACAGACAGAAGAAGGTGTTTCATAAGCACTGGCATTGCTTTTACATGATCTGTTATTTCAATGCATTTATTTTGCTCTTTGCTTTTTTTTTTTTATCTTATTTAACGACACATGCTAGAAAGTAATTATTTTTAATCTGTCATTTAGCGTATTCCCCTTGAGACTGTCTATAGCCAATATGAGTTCACTCAGAGAGAGAATTAAAAAATAACACAACCACAGGGATGCAACAGTGAATGTGTTTGTATTTCAAAAAATGGGATAGAGAGGGTGAAGTGACTTTTTGTTTATTTACTTGGTTAGTGTATCTTGTGGAATATGCTCTAGTTTGTTCGAAGTCAGTATCAAAACATGCTTATTTTACATCAAAATTAAAAATAATGTGTTGCCAATTTATTATTTTAGTCAAAGTCAAAACAGTCATCATTGTTTTTTTTTGTTTGTTTTTTTTCACCACCTAAATTCACCAGTTTAAATGTCATTAAAAGAAATAAAGGACAGGAAAGCACTGTCAGTATAATAGTCAAATTAGACCTTCGTGTACTGTTACTGATACATGCAAATAGGTATGACTATTAATTTGGCTTAGTGGAGACAGTGTATACGCTATATACTTATACTATACACCAGTGGTTCCAAACCAGGGGTAAGCATACCCCTAGTGGTATGCAAACACATTACAGGGGGTATGTGGAAATATTTATTAATTTATTTCCAAGATGAGAAGTAAATATTCTCAGTCATTTCACTAGACCATTAATAAAATGGTACGCGTGTGCCACAATGAATTCATATCATATATTCACATATTATTTATTTTTGTGTTTAATTTGAGTTAAAAAGAAAAGAAAAGAAAAGAAAAGAAAATGCAGAATAATTAAATGCTCAAATTAAGGAGATGAAATTAAATGATTTTCATTTGATAATCAGTTCCATATGACCACTTTTGGAGAATCATCAACACTCATGAGTAAGGGGGTACTCATGGTATGAGAAAAAGGCTCAGGGGGTACACAAGACAAAAAAGGTTGGGAACCACTGCCATACACTATTATTAACAGTGTCAAAATAGTCAAAATGTTCTCACTTTTTCCCAGCCTGCAGTTGAATGCATCCTCCCAGAACTCAGTAAACACTGGAGAGGCAGCCACCTTGGCTGGAGGGAGATCCAACAAGAATTCTCTCAGATGTGGGATGACAGATTGTTCAATGCCAAATCCAAAGGCTCCAACACAAAAGCTGAACCTCAGCATTTCTGGGTCAGTTACCCAGGCCTCAGCACCTATCCACTGGCGAGGTGGAGAAGGCTCAAGTGACAGCTCTTCGAGCAGGATCCTTAGGTCTCCAGGGGCCACAAATGCCACAACAACCACAGCTGTTGAGCTGCAGACACATTATAGTAATCATTTATTCTAACAAAAACTTAGAATTAATTATTTCTAAATAACTATCAAGATAGCAAAAAGAAACACAACAAATACTTAAGCGAAAATAAAGTATTGTTCTCACTTAGCTTATCTTGACAACAATATGAGCAAAACATCTGATGGAATTAAAAATTATGAGGATGAGATAGTACATGCACATTTTTGATGATGGTTAGTTGATCATCTATTTTAATAAACATTTGGTTGGTGTGCATGTCAGTGTCAGCAAAGGGAACAAAAGTACAATCAGTGATTAAGAAACCTGCGGATAACATCAGCTACTCTCTGGATCCTGCTATGTGGATGGGCCCGATGGAAAGATTCAGAGTATTCCACACAGATCCCCTCCTTCTGTGCTGCATCCAGGAAAGACGCCATGCCATTATTGCCATAGTCTGAATCTGACCGGACAGCACCTATCCAAGTCCAGCCGAAGTGTTTCACCAGCTTTGCCAGTGCATCAGCCTGAAATTGGTCACTGGGGATTGTTCTGAAGAAACTTGGGTACTGTTGCTTATCAGACAGGCATGCACAAGTGGCAAAGTGACTCACCTAAAGGCATTCAGCATTGTAATTATTCAGTGGTACAGATACAAAAAATTCACTGGCCTATATCAAACAGAGTTTCCCAGAAATGAAAAATGTTTACTTGAGGAATGTTAAAAGACCCAACAATGCGTGACATGCTGATTGATGGTGTGGACCCGGTCTCACCAACAATAGCCATCACCATACCAGATTGTGAACAGTTTTCACTTGTGTAAAACACCGGGTCCAGGCCGTTTGAAAGCTGGAATGTCACATGCATCGCCAAGGCCACTGAGGCACAGGAGTCGTGGATCTGATAACCAACTTTGATTCCTGGCAGCAGTTCTGTGCTGTTGTTAATCTGCTCGATGGTGAAGACCATTGTGTGTGCGAGGCGCAGTTCACGGGAGTCAATGCTGCACACAGATAATCATGTCACTGTTGAAATTTAGATAATTGTGATAAGGACAATTCCTAAATCCTAACAGAAAATACAGAATAAAGGAGAACTGCAGCTCATAATAGACAAAAATCTGATAGCTGCACTGCATCTGTGAATCAAATACTTAATTCAACTGCATAATCGCAAATAATCAAAACAGAGGATTAGGTATCAGTCCAAAATTCAACGGAATTGTAAATTGTGAAGTAATAACAAACAAATACATCTCACATCTTTTCACTGTTCACCCTGGAAAAGCTTTGCAATGTCATACAAAAAATATACAGAAATATTTCTGTCCACATACAGTGTATATTCCTCTGACCCACCGCATCTCCCTTTTACTGACCTTCTCTTGCACATTTGTGGCTCAGGCATGGTGGTGTAGTTATGCTTCACTGTGTGTGTATAGTGGTGTATAGAGAAAACACCCCCAATAATGTAGTCACCATCCATTGAGAATACAGGCATACGAGCGGTGCCCTGGAGTTTACATTTCACAGATGAGGCCTCAGTGCTGACCCCAGTATCAGATGTTTCCTCTATAAGCCAAGCCTCTTGTTTCAGATCATACCCAGAACCAGTAAAGGCAATAACTGAGCTCAGCTCACACACACTGAGGTACAGGATCAGGCCAGTAAAGAGAGCTGAGCCCCCCATGTCTAAAGTGTCTGTCAGAGTTGGAGTGTATGTGGGTTTTCACTTGCTTATGTAGATTTTCAGACCAAAACCCTCCCTCCTTCTACTGTTCGTCATTCTCAGAGAGAAGACACCTTTACCTAGTGGTGATTCATAAACTTTTATCTAAGTCTTTGTTATAGACTGTCGACACAATTTAATCTCCATTAATTGTCACTGTCTGTTGTCTTAGCTCACATTGGTACCCTTGTAAACACCATATAGCCCTGTAAGTCTGTTGCACTCATAACGTTTTGCTATTTTTTCAGCTCAAAATCCACTAAGCTTCATAAACGCACACATTTAAACGGTTGTTGATTTGATACATTTTTGAACAAATAATGGTCATTTTTCAACTGTAATATAGTTGTTGAGACAGCACTCATTACACTTGTCTGTCTTGATTTTAGAATTAATGTAGCATATGTCAAAACATGTTCATGTGAAAAATGATTGTATCATATTAAATGGATATTTAGATAATGACAATAAAAAACCCCAAATATATAATGTAAAAACAAAACCCTGAATGCTTTTGCGAAAAAAAACAAAACAAACAAAAAAAAAACAAACAAAAAAAAACATGAATGTACCATAAATGTACATGTCTGTTTCCATGTAATTGTGCACATGGAAAATGTTGAAATTGAAAACCAGTTAAAATCACATGTGAAATTTGTGGAGTAATGGGCTTTGCACAAGTGATGCATGAGTTTTGCATACAAAAAAATGGGATGATATATAGAGCCTGTGTAAATTACCATGTGAAACCTATGAGGTTATATTGTTACAAATTGGTTTGTCTGCACTTGTCATTGCTTGATATCTGCACTCCCCTTACCTCACTTGATTGCTTGTTAACTTGCACCTGGAGACCTGCTTCAGAGAATGGCACAAATAACCAATGGCATGGGCCAATGGGTGGGCCAAAGCACCTGGAAACCTGGAACCAGAAAAGTTAAAGATGAGGAGGCTGGCAGAAAAAGAAATGGAGAGACAAGCGACTTCCATAGTGAGGACAGCGGTGTGCCAGTTGTGGAGAGATGAAGAGACATGCATAGCAAGGATGGTGGTGTACCATGTTGTTTTAGCACCTATTCTTTGCTACACTGGACTGCAGGTTTTAGAGACTTAATTTGGATTTTAATATTGTCACTGTATTGTGAATAAAAAAATAAATAAAAAGTGTAAAATAAATTTGAACTGTTTTTAACATGAACTCTGACTCTTTGGTCACCTAATTGCTCTCTGTCCGATCGCTTTAGAAATGCAGGTCAATCAACATCACCCACCTTATAATCATGCTTCAGACACAGTGCAGTTTCTTGCTGCGTCATGTGGACTATGCGGGTGCATAAGGCCCCTGTACCACTAGGGGGCCCCTTCAAGTCTGGTCTCAGTATCTGATGAGACCCAACGGAAAACGCCTTGTTGCTGTGATGACCAGTACAACTAAGTGAGGAGAGCCAAGATGAGTTGCGCTGAGCCGCCGGTACCAGTTATTCAGGGCATGGCGTCAAAACGAAAGTATTCACCTAGTTCAGAAATAAGAAGAAACTAGATGAAGAAAAACACTCACAGGATAAAGGTTAGAGTTGTTTTCATGATGTGGGGTGTACGGAGAGATAATGCCAAATATTTAGCTAGATAAGTGTTTGCTTTAAGAAAGGGCTAATTATAGAAGGTCCAGCACGTTGGCGTTACCTTTGTGAGGGAGGGTGTGTTGTTAGGCAGATGCCTGTCATGTCTGCTGTATCCTCGTCCAGAGGGAGTTACTGGTCCGTCATAGACCTCCTCTGCTGTTAAACATTTGCCACGTAACATTATAGGGATTATTTTCATCATTCATTTATCATATTTGTGTTTATAGGTCTCTAATGTGAAGTGTGCTAAACAAGACACATATTAGGCCTATTGTGGATTATTATGGACTATTGTGTGGTAATAGTGTGGCAGTGGATTATTACTCTGAGTGGATTATTGTTAACTCTACTGAGTGAGTTGCATCTTTCTTTACCACATTTATTAGAATATTTTTTGTGACAATATTTGAACAAACTTTCCTACAGTTTAGGTATATTTTTGATGTATTACTTTGTTTTATTTAAAAGAATCATAATCACACAAATTAAAGTAAATTTAAAGTAAGCTATACTATATATGACCATTAGTTCTGCCCACCGAAAAGAGTTTAAGACCATATCATCAGTTAAACACAAGTTGTACTTTGTAATACCCTGTTAAATATAAACAATAATATTCCTTCAGTTTCACATAGTGCTCATCAGTCATTTATCTTGGTTTATAACTCTAACAAGTACAATGTGTTAAAAACTGCTTACAAGTGATAACTTGGTGCATGCTTTAAAGGGACACTGTACTGTATATTGCAATGTTTAATATAAAAAACAGATGATGTTCTGCATTATTGTAACACAACTCAATAATATAGTATCAATATGTGCTTAGCATCTATTTCTTGGCAGTAGCTGTAGCTCAGCGGTTAGAGCAGGTCGGCTAGTGATCAAAGGTAGCTGGTTCAAATCCCATCTCCCCCGGGCTGAACTGAGCTGCATGTCGAAGTGCCCTAAAGCAAGATACTAATTGCCAAATTGCTCCTGATGAGCAGTTGCCATCAGTGAGGGCCCTGCGATGACCCTGCCTTCGCCCAGAGACAGCTGGGATTGGATCCAGCAACAACCCCCGCAACCACTTGAAAAAGGGATAAAACTGAGGAGATTTGTCTTTGCATGTATAATAATTTGAAATATTTTGGAGCCACAGACCAGGAAGCAGCATGGCCTCCTTCAGCACCACCGGACCAGGATGTTTTATAATTTAAAATAGATATTTTTGCTGAACACTGCATCAGTTTCATGTATTGACCTATAGAGCATCACCTTTGTTTACCTTGCATTGTCATGTTCTGTCAGTTCAGCTTGCTTGGATGGGTCAATTTAAGATGTTTGATTTCAATTTGAGAGAGATTTTCACAACTCTAGCCTGTTTTCCTCTTAAAATGTAACAGATTGTTGCATCTTTGTGGATCATCTAAAAAGGGTTAGGAATCTATCCATCATAGTTTGACAAAATAGGGACCCCCAAACAGCATCTTGCAAAGGGCCCCGAACAAGACAGAAATGGCCCTGTCCACCCATAACCTTTTATTGTTTTTAGCTCATATGCTCCACTTCTCAACTTCCTTGAAGGTGGCCACTAAAAATCTTAAAAAAGGCCCTTTCAATAGCAAGTGTTTTGATTAGCCTCATACTGCTATTGTAGAAATTTGGCAGTGCAACATGTTAAACTCTGTGGAGCTCCCTGTATAAATGTAAAAGACTCATTCTCAGGTAACAAGAACACAACCAATTCTTAGTTTCAGGTGATGAATCAGTAATTGAAATGTATTTATGAATATTAAATTTGGTTTCTTTCAATAGATCATCTGAAAATTTACTAGCTGGACCTTTGACCTTAATAAATGGGCAGAACTATTTGATCTATTCCTGAATAAACCACAGTATTTATTGTTCCACAGAAATTTTAAGTGTTTCCATCAAAATGTTGATACAAAACTACAGGACATTCTAATAATGACACTGAAATCGATACATATGTGTGTATATATAGCAATCAGCCACAACAGGGATATTTAGTTGAATGACTAACATTGGTCATCTTGTAACAATAAAATGTTCTGCGCAGAACTGGTATTCAATTGGATGACACGCACCACCGAGCAAGACATTGTTGTAGACCACCATTGGCAATGGCAATTCCTAATGGCAGTGCCCCCTAAAATGACAATGGGTCCTTTCTTACTGTAAAATGTGCTCAGTAATGGCCCGAGGAGTGTGACAAAGTGTGAGATGTAACCGAAAAAGACACATCCAAGGAGGCCCAATAATAGACCTCTGTCTGTGACTTTGACCTTTGACTGTGTGTTTGGGCTTCCATTGATTGGACTTATCCCAGCATGTCCCGTGATTGGTTTGCAATGGTGTTAGAGTGGGTGGTTCGTGTCAAGTGGAATCCACATGATGACCAGGACCCAAGGTTTTCTTGTAGAACAGTGCGTTGTAATAAGTTTATCATTGTTATTTACTTCACTTGTCATTCCAAACCTTTAGGTTTAGGATTGATTTTTGCTCATTACATGTTTTTTGGTGTTCCTCTCTGGCTTGAACAATATGATGAAACACTTTGAAGCAAATATGCACAGTATCAGTCCAAAACTGGAGGCCAGAATGGCAAATATCTCCACAGCCACAGTAAATTTTCCAGGAGAGCTGACATATGCTGGGATAAAGGTGATCCAGACTGCACAGAATATCAGCATGCTGAAGGTGATCAGCTTGGCTTCATTGAAATTATCAGGTAGTTTCCGAGCTAGGACAGCTAACACTAAGCAAAAGACAGCCAGTAGTCCGATGTACCCAAGCACAGCCCAGAACCCAATAGCTGAGCCTAATGCACACTCCAGGATGATTCTCTTTTTGTATATGGCTAGGTTTTTCATTGGAAATGGGGGACTAAGGCCCAACCAAATAGCACAGATTAAAACTTGAATGAATGTGAACACTACTACAGTCATTCTTTGCTGTGTAGGACCAAACCATTTCATGACATTACTACCTGGGAGTGTAGCTCTGAAGGCCATTAACACCACTATAGTTTTGCCAAGAACACAAGAGATGCAGAGGACGAAGGTGATCCCAAATGCTGTGTGGCGCAGCCTGCAGGACCAATGAGAGGGTGCTCCAATGAAAGTTAATGAACATAAGAAACATAGAGTCAGGGAAAAGAGCAGCAGGAAGCTCAGCTCAGAGTTGTTGGCCCTGACAATCGGGGATGTCCTGTGACGGAAGAACACTGCTGCAATTACAGTTGCAAGACAGGCACCACCAACTGAGAATGCAGCCAGGACAATTCCTAGGACCTCGTCAAAGGAGAGAAACTCTACAGGCTTAGGGAAACAAGCGTCTCTCTCTTCATTAGGCCAGAACTCCTTGGGACAAGTGAAACAATCAGTGGAATCTGAAACATGAAATGAAAAAGTGCTGCTAGAAGTCATGTATTTGATTTTGTGAATACGTATTACCAAAAATAAATACATACAAGAAAATACCTGTAGTATTGCTAATCTCTCCTTCAGGACAAGGTATACAATCATAACAGCAGATTGGTTTTCCTTTCTGCAGGACTTTACGAGTTCCTGGAGGACAGCTGTCACTGCACACTGACAATGGCACCTGGCAGAAAGATACAGGAAAACTGAGACATGTCACGTTCACGTGCCTAACAGATCGTGGGATTTAAGGAGAGGGTAATATCTTTATATATTATTATTATTATTATTATTATTATTATTATTATTATTATTATTTGTATATAGATATATTTATATATATATGTTTATAAAATGTCATATTTAATGTTAAACTATCGTCTTTTGGCTTCTTACTTGTGTGACACCCCCAACAAAGGTAAGGTTTCCTTTGATGTGGAACTCCTGGCCTGCTGGCAATGATGCAACATATCGCCCTACTGCCACCATCTCGATGCTGCCACTCTCACTTTTTTGCCAGTTAACCAGCTCATATCTGGCAACAGGATCTCCATTGGCATCAAATGATACATCGTAACCATTTTGGGAAAAATTAACTTTTTTCAGCTGAGAAAGAACCTGTGATTAAGTGAAGTAAAAATGGAGGGGAAGACAATATTATATATATATATATATATATATATATATATATATATATATATATATATATATATATATATATATATATATATATATATATATATATATATATATATTATAATTAGAATAGTTAAATTATGAGCATGGGCATCTGGACCTACACTTCATTCATTTAACCTGACCTGTTTGGACTTTATCCTGGTGAATTTATCACACTGAGTCTTAGAATATGTGTCCTGACACACTTCATTATGAATGGCATGAGCTATTGCATAAACAGCCTGATACACCAAGTTACTAAAGCGGAGCTGAGATGTGTCAGTGTATGGACTCTGGAGCGTCTGTATGTCTTCAGTTCCATCACACACTCTCTCATGTATGGCTGCACCTGAAAACACACAGGTACAGAGAAAGTGACTTGTTGTCTATTTAACATGGTTACTGTAGCTTGTGGAATATGCGCTAGGTTGTTCAAAGTCATACAAAATCATGCATATTTTTCAGAGAGATGCACTGATATCCATCTCCTGTTTTGGTTGAGTATCATCAGATTTCCTCTAAATAGAAATCTGGGATTTGATCAGTTCTTGGAGCAGCTGCCAACTTTTTAACACTGGAAGCTCAACTCAGGTACAAACTGTGTGTTGACAATGTCAGAATCATGAAAATGTTCTCACTTTTTCCCAGCCTGCAGTTGAATGCATCCTCCCAGAACTCAGTAAAAACTGGAGAGGCAGCCACCTTGGCTGGAGGGAGGTCCAACAAGAATTCTCTCAGATGTGGGATGACAGATTGCTCAATGCCGAATCCAAAGACTCCAACACAAAAGCTGAACCTCAGCATTTCTGGGTCAGTTACCCAGTCCTCACTGCCGATCCACTGGCGAGGTGGAGGAGGTCTGAGCGAAAGCTCCTCCAGCAGGATCCTCATGTCCCCAGAGGCTACAAATGCCACAACAACCATAGCTGTTGAGCTGGAGAGAAATTATTGTGCATTTTAGGATCCCAACAAAAACTTAGAATGAACTCTCTTTAAATAACTGTCAAGATAGCTAAAAGAAACACATTAATACTTGAGTTAAGATACAGTGTTGTTCTCACTTAACAGCATCTTGGCAACAATATTAGCAAAAAATCTGAGATATAAAAATTATGAGGATGAGATGGTACATGTTAATTTTCAAAAAAAAATATTATTTGATCATGTATTTTAATAAACATTTGGTTTGTGTGCATGTCAGTGTCAGCAAATAGAACAAAAGTATTTCAGTTATTTGGAAACCTGCGGATAACTTCAGCTACTCTCTGGATCCTGCTATGTGGATGGGCCCGATGGAAGGATTCAGAGTATTCCACACAGATCCCCTCCTTCTGTGCTGCATCCAGGAAAGACGCCATGCCATTATTGCCATAGTCTGAATCTGAATGGACAGCACCTATCCAAGTCCAGCCAAAGTGTTTCACCAGCTTGGCCAGTGCATCAGCCTGGAACTGGTCACTGGGGATTGTTCTGAAGAAACTTGGGTACTGTTGCTTATCAGACAGGCATGCACAAGTGGCAAAGTGGCTCACCTAAAGGCATTCAGCATTGTGATTATTCAGTCTTACAGACAAAAAACATTAAAAAGAAAATCAGTGGCCTATATCAAACAGAGTTTCCCAGAAATGAAAAAATGTTTACTTGAGGAATGTTAAAAGACCCAGCAATGCGTGACATGCTCATTGATGGTGTGGACCCAGTTTCACCAACAATAGCCATCACCATACCAGATTGTGAACAATTTTCACTCGTGTAAAACACCGGGTCCAGGCCATTTGAAAGCTGTAATGTCACATGCATCGCCAAGGCCACGGAGGCGCAGGAGTCGTGGATCTGATAGCCAAGTTTGATACCTGGCAGCAGCTCTGTGCTGTTGTTAATCTGCTCGATGGTGAAGGCCATTGTGTGTGAGAGGCGCAGTTCACGGGAGTCAATGCTGCACACAGACAATAATGTCAATGTTCAAATTCAGATAATTGTGTTAAGGACAATTGCTAAATCTCCCCCCCCAAAAAATAATAAATAAATAAAATAAAATAAAAAAAATACACAATAAAGGAGAATTGCAACTCATAATTATGGACAAAAGTGATAGCTGCACTACATTTGTGAACCAAATACTCAGTACAATTGCATAATCACAAATAATGAAAACAGAGGATTAGGTATCAGTCCTAAATTGTACATTTTGAATTAATAAACAAATAAACCTCATCTTTCACTGTTTTCACACCATTAAAGAACATTTGATTCTTGCAATAATTCTCAAAACTACAAAAAAGCTTCTGCAATGTCATACATACAAACATTTCTATCCCTGCACAGTGTAAAGTTCTTTGATGCACCACATCCCCCGTCTTACTGACCTCCTCTTGCACATTTGTGGCTCAGGCATGATGGTATAGTTATGCTTCACTGTGTGGGTATAGCGGTGTATGGAGAAAACACCCCCAATAATATAGTCACCATCCATTGAGAATACAGGCATACGAGCGGTACCCTGGAATTTACATTTCACAGATGAGGCCTCAGTGCTGACCCTAGCATCAAACCTTTCCTCTGTAAGCCAAGCGTCTTGTTTCAGATCATCCCCAGAATCAGTAAAGGCAAGAACTGAGTTCCACTCACACACACTGAGGTACAGGATTAGGCCAGTAAAGAAAGCTGAGACCTCCATCTCTCAAGTGTCTGTGAGAGATGGAGTGTATGTGGCTTTTCACTGGCTTATGTAGATATTAGGCCAAAGCCTCCCTCCTTCTACGGTACGTCACTCTCAGAGAGAAAACACCTTTACCTAGTAGCACTTCATAAACTTTTAAGTCTTTGTTATAGACTGTCAACACAATTTAATCTCCATTAAATGTCACTGTCTGTTGTCTTATCTCATTGGTACCATTGTAAACACCATATATCTCTGTAAGTTTTTTCCACTCATAAATCGTTTTGCAAATGTTTCAGCTCATAATCAGATAAGCCTCACAAATAAACACCTATGAATGCTTGGTGATTTGATTCAATACCTTTTTGAATGAATAATGTTTATTGTTTGACTGTAATATAGTTGTTGAGAAAATCCTTGTTACGCTTTTGATTTTAGAATTAACATAGCCCATGTCAAAACATGTTCATTTTAAAATTATGGTATCATATGAAAAGGCTGTTTAAACATTATTATTATTATTATTATTATTATTATTATTATTATTATTATTATTATTATTATTTTGTTAAATATATGTAAAAAAGTACAACAAACATGTGACTGTGTCCTTGTGAATGTGCACATGAAACATGTGAAATGTGTGAATTAATGAGCTTTGCACAAGTGAAACATGAGTTTTGCACTCTGGAAATGGAATAATATGTGAAACCCAAGTAAATTACCATGTGAAGCATATGGTGATAGGTGCAAGAACCCATAACAGTATTCATGTCTTGTACTTATTCGTTGAGTACAAGACAAAACAATTTTAAACCCCATACAAATGGCCATGTGAAATCAATGAGGTCATATGTGAAACCTACTGGAATACATGTGAAACCCATGGGATTAAATGTGAAACCCATATAATATTAAACTTGAACCCAAACAGAGTGAAGTGTGTGAGATTGCATGTTAAACCAATCAAAATACTGTGTCTTTAAGTTTAACTTTATGCAATGATTTGGCTGAAAGTGCATCATAGTTTAATAGATAAAAGTTTTTCTGGTTTTCCATTTAATGTTCTCCAGCTGGTCTGCCAAAACCCTCAGTGATCTGCAGTGTGTCCATTAAATTTCCCAGTGAAACTAATGAGATTACATGTAAAACCTACTGGGTTAAATGTAAAACTCTTATACAAGACTAATGCTAAACACATTAAAATGTCCATCTGAAACCTATGGGATGTGTTACATGCTCCCTCTCTGCTGGCCAAGACGAACTGTGACCAATGCTTGGCCTCTTATCCTCAATTACCCAGACCACCTGGGAAAACTAGCCCCTTGATTCCATCAGATATGTGTCTGTTGCATTACGGCTCCACCAGCGGAGCTGATAGATTTCACTGTAGTCTATGTGTTAACTTCCACCAGGTCTGCTGCGCTGCGTATCTGCTCTGTCCTAGCTCGGGCAGTCTGGAGCCCTCCGAAGCAGATACACAGAGCTTCTATTTCTGGCAGATGCCAGAGCCACAATGCAGCAATTCAGCCAAATTTAGCACAGAGAAGACAGGAAATCACGCACCAGAACAACAACATAACATCTGATTACTTTTCAAAATAAAACACTCCATGTTGATGCCAGCACAAAAATCTCTAAAAAGAGACAAACACAAGCTCTTCTACAAATCCTTTGGTCGGGATCACTTTGTGTGTAACCTAGAACTATGGTCGTGAGTGATTATGTGGTGATCACAGGAACTCCTTGGTTTGGTGTAATGCCAGTTGTCCGACAGTACTGCTCTGTGGTGGATTCAAAACGCAACCAGTGGGGGTTGCTGGATGGTTGATGGCAGAGCAAAATCGGACCAGAGCCTGAGTGCAGCGGACATGTGGTGGAATCTGGGGGTAATGTTCGCATCAGGGTAAGAAGCGAGGTGGTTGAAGTAGTGCACCAATCATGTTTAGTGCCTAATGTACGAGCCTGTGGGGGCAGTATTCTGATCTGGGATTGATTCAGCTGGTATGGTCTGGTCTGGGTTCGGCAATGTTACGTGCCCAAAACTGAAGTCAGCTAACTACCTGAATGTAATTAATGACTGGTTCTTTCCATCAATGGATTTTTTTCTACCCTGATGGCATGGGCATGTTCTAAGATGACAATGCCATGATCATTCATTACTGAAATTGTGAAAGAGTATCTAAAGGGATAGTTTTTTGAAGTGAGGTCATGTAAAGTACATATCTATAGTAGGTCTGTTCCCTACCGTAATTGCTAATTAGCGCAGCCTAAGTTTGGAGAAGCAGAGAGCCGCTCCAGCCCAGACTCTCAGCTTTGTTCTGCAGTGAACAGAGTCCAGCTATGAAGCGAATTTTAACCACCTAAAACAAACTATATCAGTTCAAGTGTATGTTGTTGTATAGAGAATATTCACACCGCTTTACATCACTATCAGACCACCCTTTTTTTTGGCACTACATTTTCTCAAACATAGAACCAACGTATCCATATGCATTAATACAACTGGGCCTCATACTATCTTTCGCCGCTTGCAGATCACCTGTTTGGGTCAGAGTTTCAGTGTAGGGATATGGAGGTTCTATGGAGCAAACAATTGCTACACATGGATTGGCCACCACAGTCCAGATCTTAACCTGACCATTTTAGGATTGATTTTTGTTCATTAAATGTTTCTTGGTGTTCTTCTCTGGCTTCAGCAATATAATGAAACATTTTGGAGCAAATATAACCACAGCCGTTGACCTGGAGAGACATTAGAGTGCATTACATTACACCAATGTGGACTGAGATCCACCAATTTGCACCAAATACAATTTGTCTAAACATTTTATTATTATTATTATTTTTTTTTTAATGTTTGCAGAGGTACAGTGTAACAACAGGAAATAAAAGTACAAGTGGCAATGCAACCTGCGGATGACGTCAGCTACTCTCTGGATCCTGCTACGTGGGTGGGTCCTGTAGAAAGATTCAGAGTATTCCACACAGATCCCCTCCTTCTGTGCTGCGTGCAGGAAAGGCGCCATGCCATTATTGCCATAGTCTGAATCTGACCAGACAGCACCTATCCAAGTCCAGCCAAAGTGTTTTACGAGCTTGGCCAATGCTTCAGCCTGGAACTGGTCACTGGGTATTGTTCTGAAGAAAGTAGGATAATGCTGCTTATCAGACAGGCATGCACAAGTGGCAAAGCGGCTCACCTAATGTAACACAGCAATGATATAATTCAACATAAAGACAGAAAAAAACTGGCCTATATCAAACACATGGTTTGTCAAATATCAAAAATATTTACTTGAGGGATGTTAAAGGACCCAATGACACGTGCCATGCTGATGGATGGTGTGGAGGCAGATGCACCAGTGATAGCCATCACCATACCAGTTTGCGAGCAGTTGTCACCAGTGTAAAACACCGGGTCCAGCCCATTGGAAAGTTGAAATGCCACATCCACTGCTACAGGCACCGAGGTGCAAGAGTCATGGATCTGATAACCAAGTTTGATGCCCGGCAGCAGCTCTGTGCTGTTGTTAATCTCCTCGATGGTGAAGACCAAGATTGAGAGCTGCACTGCCTCTGTGAACGAGGTATACATCACAGTTATTTTTTTTTCATTTTACTTTTTGTCCTGTTAAATAAAAAAAAAAAAAAAAATATATATATATATATATATATATATATATATATATATATATATATATATATATATATATATATATATATATATATATATATATAAGACATATTTTTAGTCCAGAAGGCAAATTTCTTCTTCCTCATGCAGTCACACTCTGGGTATTTGTGAAAATAATATGTTGTTTAAGTGGTCACTGATACTGATTTGACACATCATATAAGAAACAGAAATGTTTTGAATCAAAGCTTTGCATCATGATTGTAAGCACATGAGACAAACAAAACATTTCCATCCCCACACAGTGTAACATAATCTAATCCAACACTTCACCCTCTTACTGACCTCCCTGTGCTTTTCTGCGGCTCAGGCATGGTGGTGTAGTTATACCTCACTGTCTGTTTGTAGTGGTGTATGGCGAAAACACCCTGAACAACATAGTCAACATCCATTGAGAATGCTGGTTGACGAGTGGCAGCCTGGAGCTTACATTTCACAGAAGAGGCCTTGCTGCTGATCCCATCACTGGTATTTTCCTCTGTAAGCCCAACGCTTTGTTTCTGACCATCCCCAGAATCATTCAAGGCAAGAGCTGAGTTCAGCTCACACACACCCACAGCCAACGTCAGGCCAATAAAGAGAGCTAAGATCCTCATTGCTCAAGTGTCTGTATGTGAGCATATGTTTGTGTATGCAGTAGTTAATATAGATTTCTGACAAAAGCTTCCCTCCTTTATCTGTAAGTCCACCAGCTACACATTGGAGAGTGGACACACCCATGAATACTGGTCTTTGATGAGATCTTTTCCAAGGTTGCTATGGGCCAAGTTTTTTTTTTACCAGGTTGCATGCACAGTAAAATATCTGTCTGTTTTTTCCTCCTTTAAAGTTACCATGATAAACACCAAACATCCTCATAATTGTATCCTAACTTATACCTTTGCTGCTTTATTTTAAACCATACTACAAGTAATGCAGACAAATGCACACCTTTAATGGGTTAACAAGATTCATGATTTAACTTGAACAGTATTTAAAATTGTTTAATCACAATGTTTAGATAGAATGCAGGAGCACTGTTTTTTGTCATTAGTTTATACTTTATTGAGTATATTGGAGAAAACATGAATTGAAAAGCAGGACTATATTCAACTGACATCCACAACACTGGCATTTAAAATAAGAAAAACATTTAATGTTAATTGACCTGTAAACGTAAATATTCAAATCAACTCAGTGGAGCTCTATACTATTGTAAAGGTTACCATCTTTACTATTTCCAACCTCAGATGTCTTAAGATTGATTTTTGTTCATTAAGTGTTTCTTGGTGTTCTTCTCTGGCTTGAGCAATATGATGTAACACTTTGGAGCAAATATACACAGTATCAGTCCAAAACTGGAGGCCAGAATGGCAAATATCTCCACAGCCACAGTAAATTTCCCAGGAGAGCTGACATATGCTGGGATAAATGTGATCCAGACTGCACAGAATATCAACATGCTGAAGGTGATCATCTTGGCTTCATTGAAATTATCAGGTAGTTTCCGAGCTAGGACAGCTAACACAAAGCAAAAGACAGCCAGTAGGCCTATGTACCCAAGTACAACCCAAAACCCAATAGCGGATCCTAATGCACACTCTAGGATGATTCTCTCTTTGTATATGGTTAGATTTTCCATTGGAAATGGGGGACTAAATCCCAACCAAATAATACATATTACAACTTGTATAAAGGTGAAGGATACTACAGTCATCCTTTGCTGAGGAGGACCAAACCATTTCATAACATTACTACCTGGGAGTGTAGCTCTGAAGGCCATTAACACTACTATTGTTTTTCCAAGAACACAAGAGATGCAGAGGACGAAGGTGATCCCAAATGCTGTGTGGCGCAGCATGCAGGACCAATCTGAAGGTGTGCCAATGAAAGTTAATGAACATAAGAAACATAGAGTCAGAGAGAAGAGCAACAGGAAGCTCAGCTCAGAGTTGTTGGCCCTGACAATCGGGGATGTCCTGTGACAAAAGAACACAGCTGCTGTTGTAATGGCAAGACAAGCACCAGCAACTGAGAATGCAGCCAGGACAATTCCTAGGACTTCGTCAAAAGAAATAAATTCTACAGGCTTAGGGAAACAAGTGTCTCTCTTTGTATTAGGCCAGAACTCCTTGGGGCAAGGGAAACAATCAGGGGAATCTGAAAACAAAAAAAGAATAGAAACACACTGTTAGCAGTCATATGTTTAATTTTGTAAATCTGCCTCATAAAAAGAAACAGAGAAAAAAAGACAGACCTGTAGTATTGCTAATCTCTCCTTCAGGACATGGTATACAATCATAACAGCAGATGGGTTTTCCTTTCTGCAGCACTTTACGAGTTCCTGGAGGACAGCTGTCACTGCACACTGACACAGGCACCTAGTACAAGGTACAAACAAAAACACTGACACATCTTCAGGTGTGCTACACACATTTTGGGATTAAAGGAGAAAGTAACCTATTTTTTGAGAAAGTGTAACTAAAACAGGACTTCAGCAGTCAGAATTAGATAAAACAATTGGTTGTCTACCAAAGAGTTGCTTAAGAACAAATTCTCCTTTCCCAGATAGCAACATTGTTGCTGCCCAGATCTGGTCCACATAACACATAGAATGATGGCACTTGAGTGGTCTGCTTCTGTTTACCAGATGTGGGCTACAAGCAGGCCATAGCATAGCCAGTAGGGGTGTAAAGATTTACTGATACGAATCGGTAACTGGTTTTAACATGCAAAAGTTGCTACTACACTGATACACCGACCACTGTATCGCTTTAAATTTACCATTAACCAGTCGATGGCCCGATTCTGAAGTTTTGTATGGGTTGACTGAAGCTTTGCTGCTAATTCTGCAAAGTATCTGTCAACTCTTGCAAAAGGTTACAGGTCTATGTGAGATTCTCGCGAAAGTAACCTTAGCGTATCCAAGGGAAAAACCACAACAACAACATTTCCGACAACTCCGACACTGTTTACAATGCACCAGTTAATCTGAAAGCTAAAGTTTGGAAGTGCTTTGGATTTTATAAGAAGATGGGCATTTAGACAAAAGTCTGGCCCTATATAAGCTTCGCAGAACAGCTGTTAAGTACAGCTGTAGCACGAAAAATCTGAAAACTCACCTGGTGAGACGGCATGGAGAAAACTATGCGGCCAACAAGGAGTCTGCGGGTGCTAACATTAGTAAAGTTACAGCTAGCACAAGCAAGTTTATGCAAGACAATGACAAGGCTAAAGACTTTTTCCGGCCACAACTTAACCACAGCTCGACTTTGTCCAAGGTAATCACGTCATCTATAGCCCGTTTGATTGTGAAGGACTTACAACTTTACAGTGTGGTTGAGAGTGATGGCTTTCAAGACATGGTAAATATGTTTGAACCGAGTTACAAGATACCAAGTAGACAGCATTTCATAGACAAATAAATGGCAGATACTGTATGTACAATAAAGCAAAGACAGAAATTAAACCAGAACTGTCAAATGGAAGAGCGAGTGGCAATAACAACTGATGCCTGGATGTCATATGCAACCAATTTCTATGTGACATTCACAGCACACCACATCTCTC
This sequence comes from Acanthopagrus latus, assembly GCF_904848185.1. Lineage (NCBI taxonomy): Eukaryota > Metazoa > Chordata > Actinopteri > Spariformes > Sparidae > Acanthopagrus > Acanthopagrus latus. Next base: position 11,243,235 of record NC_051040.1, read on the forward strand.
AGGGCTGGGAGCTAAGGAGTCATGTCTTACAGACCAGAGTATCTATTGACGGGAAGCAATGGCACTTTTATAGAATTGTTTATTTTAATTTATAATGGAAAATGAATGTCTATATTGAAGAAATGTTAAGAACTGTATCAGATTGCATTGTATTTTATCGAATCGCATCAAATTGCATCAAATTGTACCAAATTGTTCTGTATTTAAAATGTATTGTCACTGAATTGTGTCGTAGCCCATGCATCTAGATGCATATCGAATTGTCTTATGAGGGAGAGATGCACACCCCTAATAGCCAGAAATCAGCCAACAGTACACTGAAGTGCCATCATTTCATTTGGTTTCCGAGCCGGAAGAGGGTGGCTGGTACAATTTTGCCATCTGGTTTTTGCAACTATCCCTTTTCTGCAGCTCTGCAAGGGACAGCATTTTTATACTGCAAACACTTTTGAAGATACTCACCTGATTGGTCAACCTAAGACAGATGCATTCTCATGTATTGTGAATTTTCAAACCAATTTTAAACAGATTTAGGACTGTGGATTTTACCCCACTTTAAATTTATTTTGATCGCTTCAAGCCATATGGACAGGGGAACAGGGACCCAAAACACACTTTACCCCTTATGTACACTAAATACGAAATTTGAATATGTTTAATTATTGCCTATGGGATCCTTACATGTGGGCCACCATCCATCCATGTTAGGTTCTTGTTGATTAGGAACTCCCGGCCGTCTGGCAGTGATGAATCATAAAGCCCTACTGTCACCATCTCAATGCTGCCACTCTCACTTTTTTGCCAATTAACCAGCTCGTATGTTGCAACAGGATCTCCATTGGCATCAAATGACACATCATAACCATTTTGGGAAAAGTTGACTTTTTTCAGCAGAGTAAGAACCTGTGAGGATAAAGTTATGTAAGACAGCAAGGAAGAGAGAGAAATAAATAGAAAAAATTAGGTGTTCACAAAATAATTTCACCTGACCTGTTTGGACTCTACTCTGGTGAATTTGTTACACTGAACTGTAGAATTTATATCTTGACACACTGCATCATGAATGGCATGAGCTATTGCATAAACAGCCTTGTACACCATGTTAGTGATTCGGAGCTGAGATGTATCAGTGTACGGGTCCTGGAGTGTCTGTATGTCTTCAGTTCCATCACACACACTCTCATCTATTGCTGCAACTAAAACACACAGAGACAGAGGAATGTGGTATTTGAGCATTGACAATTATATTACATCATCATTCTTTCTTACGTGTTTATTATTCTTACTACTTCCTTTATGTCTAATAAAACACGCCAAATTGGCATTTCAGAAACTTATATCTACACTACATTGTTCTAATTGAATCATAAAACAACCTTATTTTACATGACATTTAAACATACTATTTAGCATACATTACTCCACTTTTTTGCCGTTTCAATTTGTGTCAGGCCCTGACCCAACTCTGGAATCAACGATGTTAAAAATCAGCAAAAAATGACTCACTTTTTCCCAGCCTGCAATTAAATGCTTTCTCCCAGAACTCAGTAAGCACTGGAGAAGCAGCAACTTTAGAGGGAGGAAGATCCAGCAAGAATTCTCTCAGACCTGGGATGACAGATTTCTGAATGCCAAATCCGACGGCTCCAGCACATATGTTGAACCGCAGCAGGTCTTTGTTGGTTACCCAGGACTCACTGCCGATCCACTGGCGAGGTGGAGAAGGTTCACGTGTCAGCTCCTCCAGCAGAAGCCTTAGTTCTGTAGATGCTGTAAATGCCACAATAACCACAGCCGTTGACCTGGGGAGACATTAGAGTGCATTACATTACACCAATGTGGACTGAGATCCACCAATTTGCGCCTGATAAAACTTGACCAAACTTTTAAAACTTTTTTTCTTTTTTTTTTTGATGTTTGCAGAGGTTTAGTGTAAGAACAGGAAATAAAAGTACAAGTAGCAATGGAACCTGCGGATGACGTCAGCTACTCTCTGGATCCTGCTCAGTGGGTGGGTCCTGTAGAAAGATTCAGAGTATTCCACACAGATTCCCTCCTTCTGTGCTGCGTGCAGGAAAGACTCCATGCCATTATTGCCATAGTCTGAATCTGACCGGACAGCACCTATCCAAGTCCAGCCAAAGTGTTTTACCAGCTTGGCCAATGCATCAGCCTGGAATTGATCACTGGGTATTGTTCTGAAGAAAGTAGGGTACTGCTGCTTATCTGAGAGGCATGCACAAGTAGCAAAGTGGCTCACCTAATGTAACACAGCAATGATATTATTCAGCCTAGAGACAGAAAAAACTGGCCTTCATCAAACACATTGTTTGTCAAATATCAAAAAATATTTACTTGAGGGATGTTAAAGGACCCAATGACGCGTGACATGCTGATGGATGGTGTGGAGGCAGACTCACCAACGATAGCCATCACCATACCAGTTTGCGAGCAATTGTCACCAGTGTAAAACACCGGGTCCAGCCCATTGGAAAGTTGAAATGCCACATCCACTGCCACAGGTACTGTGCTGCACGAGTCATGGATCTGATAACCAAGTTTGATGCCTGGCAGCAGCTCCGTGCTGTTGTTAATCTCCTCGATGGTGAAAACCATTGCACGGGAGAAGCGCAGTTCTCGAGAGTCAACTCTGCACACAGACACTTAAAATGTACTTCAGATGAAGGCAAAAAAAAAAAAAAAAAGCAGAACTGTAACTGTAATGGAATACATCATAGTTATTAGTAACTGGACACGACTATTCAACATAACTGATTTTCCAAAATTCACAAGGATATTAATGCACTGATATAAAAAATTATTTATTTTTTCATTTTTACTTTTTATCCTGTTAAATCAAGACATATTTTAATCCAAAACACAAATTTCTTCTTCCTCATACAGTCACACTCTGGGTATTTGTGAAAATAATATGTTGTTTAAGTGGTCAAATACTGATTTGACACATCATATAAGAAACAGAAATATTTTGAATCAAAGCTTTGCATCATGACTGTAAGCACATGAGACAAACAAAACATTTCCATCCCCACACAGTGTAACATAATCTAATCCAACACTTCACCCTCTTACTGACCTCCCTGTGCATTTCTCTGGCTCAGGCATGGTGGTGTAGTTATACATCGCTGTCTGTTTGTAGTGGTGTATGGCGAAAACACCCCCAACAACATAGTCACCATGCATTGAGAATGCTGGTTGACGAGTGGTAGCCTGGAGCTTACATTTCACAGAGGAGGCCTTGCTGCTGATCCCATCACTGGTATTTTCCTCTGTAAGCCCAACGCTTTGTTTCTGACCATCCCCAGAATCATTCAAGGTAAGAGCTGAGTTCAGCTCACACACACCCACAGTCAACGTCAGGCCAATAAAGAGAGCTAAGATCATCATTGCTCAAGTGTCTGTATGTGAGCATATGTTTGTTCATGCAGTAGTTTATATAGATTTCTGACAAAACCTTCCCTCCTTTATCTGTAAGTCCGCCAGCTACACATTGGAGAGTGGACACACCCATAACTACTAGTCTTTGATGAGCTCTTGTCCAAGGTTGCTATGGGCCAAGATTTTCACCAGGTTGCATGCACAGTAAAATATCTGTCTGTTTTTTCCTCCTTTAAAGTTACCATGATAAAGACGTCCTCATAATTATATCCTACCTTACACCTTTGCTGCTTTATTTTAAACCATACTACAAGAAATGCAGACAAATGCACACCTTTAATAGGTTAACAAGATTCATAATTTAACTTGAACAGTATTTAAAATTGTATAAACACAAAGTTTAGATAGAACGCAGGACCACTAATTTTTGTCATTAATTTATACTTTATTGAGTATATTGGAGAAAACATGTATTGCAAAGCAGGACTATATTCAACTGACATCCACAACACTGGCATTTAAAATAAGAAAAACATGTAATGTTAATTGACCTGTAAACGTAAATATTCAAATCAACTCAGTGGAGCTCTATACTATTGTAAAGGTTACCATCTTTACTATTTCCAACCTCAGATGTCTTAAGATTGATTTTTGTTCATTAAGTGTTTCTTGGTGTTCTTCTCTGGCTTGAGCAATATGATGTAACACTTTGGAGCAAATATACACAGTATAAGTCCAAAACTGGAGGCCAGAATGGCAAATATCTCCACAGCCACAGTAAATTTCCCAGGAGAGCTAACATATGCTGGGATAAATGTGATCCAGACTGCACAGAATATCAACATACTGAAGGTGATCATCTTGGCTTCATTGAAATTATCAGGTAGTTTCCGAGCTAGGACAGCTAACACAAAGCAAAAGACAGCCAGTAGGCCTATGTACCCAAGTACAACCCAAAACCCAACAGCGGATCCTAATGCACACTCCAGGATGATTCTCTCTTTGTATATGGTTAGATTTTCCATTGGAAATGGGGGACTAAGTCCCAACCAAATAATACATATTAAAACTTGTATAAAGGTGAAGGATACTACAGTCATCCTTTGCTGAGGAGGACCAAACCATTTCATAACATTACTACCTGGGAGTGTAGCTCTGAAGGCCATTAACACTACTATTGTTTTTCCAAGAACACAAGAGATGCAGAGGACGAAGGTGATCCCAAAAGCTGTGTGACGCAGCATGCAGGACCAATCAGAGGGTGCTCCAATGAAAGTTAATGAACATAAGAAACATAGAGTCAGAGAGAAGAGCAGCAGGAAGCTCAGCTCCGAGTTGTTGGCCCTGACAATCGGGGATGTCCTGTGACAAAAGAACACAGCTGCTGTTGTAATGGCAAGACAAGCACCAGCAACTGAGAATGCAGCCAGGACAATTCCTAGGACCTCGTCAAAGGAAAGAAACTCTACAGGCTTAGGGAAACAAGTGTCTCTCTTTGTATTAGGCCAGAACTCCTTGGCGCAAGGGAAACAATCAGTGGAATCTGAAAATAAAAAAGAATAGAAACATGCTGTTAGCAGTCATATGTTTAATTCTGTGAATCTGCCTCATAAAAAGAAACAGAGAAAAAAAGACAGACCTGTAGTATTGCTAATCTCTCCTTCAGGACATGGTATACAATCATAACAGCAGATGGGTTTTCCTTTCTGCAGCACTTTACAAGTTCCTGGAGGACAGCTGTCACTGCACACTGACACAGGCACCTAGTACAAGGTACACAAAAAAACACTCTGACACATCTTCAGGTGTGCTACACACATTTTGGGATTAAAGGAGAAAGTAACCTATTTTTTGAGAAAGTGTAACTAAAACAGGACTTCAGCAGTCAGAATTAGATAAAACAATTGGTTGTCTACCAAAGAGTTGTTTAAGAACAAATTCTCCTTTCCCAGATAGCAACATTGTTGCTGCCCAGATCTGGTCCACATAACACATAGAATGATGGCACTTGAGTGATCTGTTTCTGTTTACCAGATGTGGGCTACAAGCAGGCCATAGCATAGCCAGTAGGGGTGTAAAGATTTACTGATACGAATCGGTAACTGGTTTTAACATGCAAACGTTGCTACTACACTGATACACCGACCACTGTATCGCTTTAAATTTACCATTAACCGGTCGATGGTCCGATTCTGAAGTTTTGTATGGGTTGACTGAAGCTTTGCTGCTAATTCTGCAGAGTACCTCTCAACTCTTGCAAAAGGTTACAGGTCTATGTGAGATTCTCGCGAAAGTAACCTTAGCGTATCCAAGGGAAAAACCACAACAACAACATTTCCGACAACTCCGACACTGTTTACAATGCACCAGTTAATCTGAAAGCTAAAGTTTGGAAGTGCTTTGGATTTTATAAGAAGATGGGCATTTAGACAAAAGTCTGGCCCTATATAAGCTTCGCAGAACAGCTGTTAAGTACAGCTGTAGCACTAAAAATCTGAAAACTCACCTGGTGAGACGGCATGGAGAAAACTATGCGGCCAACAAGGAGTCTGTGGGTGCTAACAATAGTAAAGTTACAGCTGGCACAAGCAAGTTTATGCAAGAAAATGACATGGCTAAAGACTTTTTCCAGCCACAACTTAGCCACAGTTCGACTTTGTCCAAGGTAATCACGTCATCTATAGCCCGTTTGATTGTGAAGGACTTACAACTTTACAGTGTGGTTGAGAGTGATGGCTTTCAATATATGGTAAATACGTTAGAGCCGAGTTACAAGATACCAAGTAGACAGCATTTCACAGACAAATGAATGGCAGATATGTACAATAAAGCAAAGACAGAAATTAAACCAGAACTGTCAAATGGAAGAGCGAGTGGCAATAACAACTGATTCCTGGATGTCATGTGCAACCAATTTCTATGTGACATTCACAGCACACCACATCTCTCGGGGCTGGGAGCTAAGGAGTCATGTCTTACAGAGCAGAGTAACTATTGACGCGAAGCAATGGCACTTTTATAGAATTGTTTATTTTAATTTATAATGGAAAATGAATGTCTATATTAAAGAAATGTTAAGAACTGTATCAGATTGCATTGTATCGTATCGCATCAAATTGCATCAAATTGTACCAAATTGTTCTGTATTTAAAATGTATTGTCACTGAATTGTATCGTAGCCCATGTATCTAAATGCATATCGAATTGTCTTATGAGGGAGAGATGCACACCCCTAATAGCCAGAAATCAGCCAACAGTACACTTAAGTGCCATCATTTCATTTGGTTTCTGAGCCGGAAGAGGTAGGCTGGTACAATTTTGCCATCTGGTTTTTGCAACTATCCCTTTTCTGCAGCTCTGCAAGGGACAGCATTTTTCATACTGCAAACACTTTTGAAGATACTCACCTGATTGGTCAACCTAAGACAGATGCATTTTCACGTATTGTGAATTTTCAAACCAGTTTTGAACAGATTTAGGACTGTGGATTTTACCCCACTTTAAATTTATTTTGATCGCTTCAAGCCATATGGACAGGGGAACAGGGACCCAAAACACACTTTACCCGTTATGTACACTAAATACGAAATTTGAATATGTTTAACTATTGCCTATGGGATCCTTACATGTGGGCCACCATCCATCCATGTTAGGTTCTTGTTGATTAGGAACTCCCGGCCGTCTGGCAGTGATGAATCATAAAGCCCTACTGTCACCATCTCAATGCTGCCACTCTCACTTTTTTGCCAATTAACCAGCTCGTATGTTGCAACAGGATCTCCATTGGCATCAAATGACACATCATAACCATTTTGGGAAAAGTTGACTATTTTCAGCAGAGTAAGAACCTGTGAGGATAAAGTTATGTAAGACAGCAAGGAAGAGAGAGAAATAAATAGAAAAAATTAGGTGTTCACAAAATAATTTCACCTGACCTGTTTGGACTCTACTCTGGTGAATTTGTTACACTGAGCTGTAGAATTTATATCTTGACACACTGCATTATGAATGGCATGAGCTATTGCATAAATAGCCTTGTACACCATGTTAGTGATTCGGAGCTGAGATGTATCAGTGTACGGGTCCTGGAGTGTCTGTATGTCTTCAGTTCCATCGCACACACTCTCATCTATGGCTCCAACTAAAACACACAGAGACAGAGGAATGTGGTATTTGAGCATTGACAATTATATTACATTATCATCCTTTCTTATGTGTTTATTATTCTTACTACTTCCTTTATGTCAAATAAAACACGCCAAATTGGCATTTCAGAAACTTATATCTACACTACATTGTTCTAATTGAATCAAAAAACAACCTTATTTTACATGACATTTAAACATACTATTTAGCATACATTACTCCCCTTTTTTGCTGTTTCAATTTGTGTCAGGCCCTGACCCAACTCTGGAATCAACAATGTTAAAAATCAGCAAAAAATGACTCACTTTTTCCCAGCCTGCAATTAAATGCTTTCTCCCAGAACTCAGTAAGCACTGGAGAAGCAGCAACTTTAGAGGGAGGAAGATCCAGCAAGAATTCTCTCAGACCTGGGATGACAGATTTCTGAATGCCAAATCCAACGGCTCCAGCACATATGTTGAACCGCAGCAGGTCTTTGTTGGTTACCCAGGATTCACTGCCGATCCACTGGCGAGGTGGAGAAGGTTCACGTGTCAGCTCCTCCAGCAGAAGCCTCAGTTCTATAGAAGATGTGAATGCCACAATAACCACAGCCGTTGACCTGGAGAGATATTAGAGTGCATTACATTACACCAATGTGGACTGAGATCCACCAATTTGCACCAAATACAATTTGTCTAAACAATTTCTTTTTTTTTTTTTTAATGTTTGCAGAGGTTCAGTGTAAGAACAGCAAATAAAAGTACAAGTAGCAATGCAACCTGCGGATGACGTCAGCTACTCTCTGGATCCTGCTATGTGGATGGGTCCTGTAGAAAGATTCAGAGTACTCCACACAGATTCCCTCCTTCTGTGCTGCGTGCAAGAAAGACGCCATGCCATTATTGCCATAGTCTGAATCTGACCGGACAGCACCTATCCAAGTCCAGCCAAAGTGTTTCACCAGCTTGGCCAATGCGTCAGCCTGGAACTGGTCACTGGGTATTGTTCTGAAGAAAGTAGGGTAATGCTGCTTATCAGACAGGCATGCGCAAGTAGCAAAGTGGCTCACCTAATGTAACACAGCAATGATATAATTCAACATAAAGACAGAAAAAAACTGGCCTATATCAAACACATGGTTTGTCAAATATCAAAAATATTTACTTGAGGGATGTTAAAGGACCCAATGACGCGTGACATGCTGATGGATGGTGTGGAGGCAGATGCACCAACGATAGCCATCACCATACCAGTTTGCGAGCAATTGTCACCAGTGTAAAACACCGGGTCCAGCCCATTGGAAAGTTGAAATGCCACATCCACTGCTACAGGCACTGAGGTGCATGAGTCATGGATCTGATAACCAAGTTTGATGCCTGGCAGCAGCTCCGTGCTGTTGTTAATCTCCTCGATGGTGAAAACCATTGCACGGGAGAAGCGCAGTTCTCGAGAGTCAATTCTGCACACAAACACTTAAAATGTACTTCTGTAACTCAAAGTTATGGAATACATTATAGTTATTAGTAACTGGACACGAATATTCAACATAACTGATTTTCCAAAATTCACAAGGATATTAATGCACTGATATGAAAATTTATTTTTTTCATTTTTACTTTTTATCCTGTTAAATTAAGACATATTTTTAATCCAAAACCCAAATTTCTTCTTCCTCATTCAGTCACACTCTGGGTATTTGTGAAAATAATATGTTGTTTAAGTGGTCAAATACTGATTTGACACATCATATAAGAAACAGAAATATTTTGAATCAAAGCTTTGCATCATGACTGTAAGCACATGAGACAAACAAAACATTTCCATCCCCACACAGTGTAACATAATCTAATCCAACACTCCACCCTCTTACTGACCTCCCTGTGCATTTCTGTGGCTCAGGCATGGTGGTGTAGTTATACATCGCTGTCTGTTTGTAGTGGTGTATGGAGAAAACACCCCCAATAACATAGTCACCATGCATTGAGAATGCCGGTTGACGAGTGGTAGCCTGGAGCTTACATTTCACAGAGGAGGTCTTGCTGCTGATCCCACCACTGGTATTTTCCTCTGTAAGCCCAACGCTTTGTTTCTGACCATCCCCAGAATCATTCAAGGCAAGAGCTGAGTTCAGCTCACACACACCCACAGCCAACGTCAGGCCAATAAAGAGAGCTAAGATCATCATTGCTCAAGTGTCTGTATGTGAGCATATGTTTGTTTATGCAGTAGTTTATATAGATTTCTGACAAAACCTTCCCTCCTTTATCTGTAAGTCTGCCAACTACACACTGGAGAGTGGACACACCCATAACTACTAGTCTTTGATGAGCTCTTGTCCAAGGTTGCTATGGGCCACGATTTTCACCAGGTTGCATCCACAGTAAAATATCTGTCTGTTTTTTCCTCCTTTAAAGTTACCATGATAAAGACGTCCTCATAATTATATCCTACCTTACACCTTTGCTGCTTTATTTTAAACCATACTACAAGAAATGCAGACAAATGCACACCTTTAATAGGTTAACAAGATTCATAATTTAACTTGAACAGTATTTAAAATTGTATAAACACAAAGTTTAGATAGAACGCAGGACCACTAATTTTTGTCATTAATTTATACTTTATTGAGTATATTGGAGAAAACATGTATTGCAAAGCAGGACTATATTCAACTGACATCCACAACACTGGCATTTAAAATAAGAAAAACATGTAATGTTAATTGACCTGTAAACGTAAATATTCAAATCAACTCAGTGGAGCTCTATACTATTGTAAAGGTTACCATCTTTACTATTTCCAACCTCAGATGTCTTAAGATTGATTTTTGTTCATTAAGTGTTTCTTGGTGTTCTTCTCTGGCTTGAGCAATATGATGTAACACTTTGGAGCAAATATACACAGTATGAGTCCAAAACTGGAGGCCAGAATGGCAAATATCTCCACAGCCACAGTAAATTTCCCAGGAGAGCTGACATATGCTGGGATAAATGTGATCCAGACTGCACAGAATATCAACATACTGAAGGTGATCATCTTGGCTTCATTGAAATTATCAGGTAGTTTCCGAGCTAGGACAGCTAACACAAAGCAAAAGACAGCCAGTAGGCCTATGTACCCAAGTACAACCCAAAACCCAACAGCGGATCCTAATGCACACTCCAGGATGATTCTCTCTTTGTATATGGTTAGATTTTCCATTGGAAATGGGGGACTAAGTCCCAACCAAATAATACATATTAAAACTTGTATAAAGGTGAAGGATACTACAGTCATCCTTTGCTGAGGAGGACCAAACCATTTCATAACATTACTACCTGGGAGTGTAGCTCTGAAGGCCATTAACACTACTATAGTTTTTCCAAGAACACAAGAGATGCAGAGGACGAAGGTGATCCCAAAAGCTGTGTGACGCAGCATGCAGGACCAATCTGAAGGTGTGCCAATGAAAGTTAATGAACATAAGAAACATAGAGTCAGAGAGAAGAGCAGCAGGAAGCTCAGCTCAGAGTTATTGGCCCTGACAATCGGGGATGTCCTGTGACAAAAGAACACAGCTGCTGTTGTAATGGCAAGACAGGCACCAGCAACTGAGAATGCAGCCAGGACAATTCCTAGGACCTCGTCAAAGGAAAGAAACTCTACAGGCTTAGGCAAACAAGTGTCTCTCTTTGTATTAGGCCAGAACTCCTTGGGGCAAGGGAAACAATCAGCGGAATCTGAAAATTAAAAAGAATAGAAACACGCTGTTAGCAGTCATATGTTTAATTTTGTAAATCTGCCTCATAAAAAGAAACAGAGAAAAAAAGACAGACCTGTAGTGTTGCTAATCTCTCCTTCAGGACATGGTATACAATCATAACAGCAGATGGGTTTTCCTTTCTGCAGCACTTTACGAGTTCCTGGAGGACAGCTGTCACTGCACACTGACACAGGCACCTAGTACAAGGTACACAAAAAAACACTCTGACACATCTTCAGGTGTGCTACACACATTTTGGGATTAAAGGAGAAATTAACATATTTTTTGAGAAAGTGTAACTAAAACAGGACTTCAGCAGTCAGAATTAGATAAAGCAATTGGTTGTCTACAAAAGAGTTGTTTAAGAACAAATTCTCCTTTCCCAGATAGCAACATTGTTGCTGCCCAGATCTGGTCCACATAACACATAGAATGATGGCACTTGAGTGGTCTGCTTCTGTTTACCAGATGTGGGCTACAAGCAGGCCATAGCATAGCCAGTAGGGGTGTAAAGATTTACTGATACGAATCGGTAACTGGTTTTAACATGCAAAAGTTGCTACTACACTGATACACCGACCACTGTATCGCTTTAAATTTACCATTAACCAGTCGATGGCCCGATTCTGAAGTTTTGTATGGGTTGACTGAAGCTTTGCTGCCAATTCTGCAAAGTATCTGTCAACTCTTGCAAAAGGTTACAGGTATATGTGAGATTCTTGCGAAAGTAACCTTAGCGTATCCAAGGGAAAAACCACAACGACAACATTTCCGACAACTCCGACACTGTTTACAATGCACCAGTTAATCTGAAAGCTAAAGTTTGGAAGTACTTTGGATTTTATAAGAAGATGGGCATTTAGACAAAATCTGGCCCTATATAAGCTTCGCAGAACAGCTGTTAAGTACAGCTGTAGCACGAAAAATCTGAAAACTCACCTGGTGAGACGGCATGGAGAAAACTATGCGGCCAACAAGGAGTCTGCGGGTGCTAACATTAGTAAAGTTACAGCTAACACAAGCAAGTTTATGCAAGACAATGACATGGCTAAAGACTTTTTCCAGCCACAACTTAACCACAGCTCGACTTTGTCCAAGGTAATCACGTCATCTATAGCACGTTTGATTGTGAAGGACTTACAACTTTACAGTGTGGTTGAGAGTGATGGCTTTCAAGACATGGTAAATATGTTCGAACCGAGGTACAAGATACCAAGTAGACAGCATTTCACAGACAAATAAATGGCAGATATGTACAATAAAGCAAAGACAGAAATTAAACCAGAACTGTCAAATGGAAGAGCGAGTGGCAATAACAACTGATGCCTGGATGTCATATGCAACAAATATCTATGTGACATTCACAGCACACCACATCTCTCAGGGCTGGGAGCTAAGGAGTCATGTCTTACAGACCAGAGTATCTATTGACGGGAAGCAATGGCACTTTCATAGAATTGCTTATTTTAATTTATAATGGAAAATGAATGTCTATATTAAAGAAATGTTAAGAACTGTATCAGATTGCATTGTATCATATTGAATCGCATGAAATCGCATCAAATTGTATCACATTGTTCTGTATTTAAAATGTATTGTCACTGAATTGTATCGTAGCCCATGCATCTAGATGCATATCGAATTGTCTTATGAGGGAGAGATGCACACCCCTAATAACCAGAAATCAGCCAATAGTACACTGAGGTGCCATCATTTCATTTGGTTTCTGAGCCGGAAGAGGGCGGCTGGTACAACTTTGCCATCTGGTTTTTGCAACTATCCCTTTTCTGCAGCTCTGCAAGGGACAGCATTTTTATACTGCAAACACTTTTGAAGATACTCACCTGATTGGTCAACCTAAGACAGATGCAGTCTCCCGTATTATGAATTTTCAAACCAATTTTTGAACAGATTTAGGACTGTGGATTTTACCCCACTTTAAATTTATTTGGATCACTTCAAGCCATATGGACAGGGGAACAGGGACCCAAAACACACTTTACCCCTTATGTACACTAAATACGAAATTTGAATATGTCTAAATATTGCCTATGGGATGCTTACATGTGGGCCACCATCCATCCATGTTGGGTTCTTGTTGATTAGGAACTCCCGGCCGTCTGGCAGTGATGAATCATAAAGCCCTACTGTCACCATCTCAATGCTGCCACTCTCACTTTTTTGCCAATTAACCAGCTCGTATGTTGCAACAGGATCTCCATTGGCATCAAATGACACATCATAACCATTTTGGGAAAAGTTGACTTTTTTCAGCAGAGTAAGAACCTGTGAGGATAAAGTTATGTAAGACGGCAAGGAAGAGAGAGAAATAAATGGAATAAATTAGGTGTTCACAAAATAATTTCACCTGACCTGTTTGGACTCTACTTTGGTGAATTTGTTACACTGAACTGTAGAATTTATATCTTGACACACTGCATTATGAATGGCATGAGCTATTGCATAAACAGCCTTGTACACCATGTTAGTGATTCGGAGCTGAGATGTATCAGTGTACGGGTCCTGGAGTGTCTGTATGTCTTCAGTTCCATCGCACACACTCTCATCTATGGCTGCAACTAAAACACACAGAGACAGAGGAATGTGGTATTTGAGCATTGACAATTATATTACATTATCATCCTTTCTTATGTGTTTATTATTCTTACTACTTCCTTTATGTCTAATAAAACACGCCAAATGGGCATTTCAGAAACTTATATCTACAGTACATTGTTCTAACTGAATCATAAAACAACCTTATTTTACATGACATTTAAACATACTATTTGTCATACATTACTCCACTTTTTTGCCGTTTCAATTTGTGTCAGGCCCTGACCCAACTCTAGAATCAACAATATTAAAAATCAGCAAAAAATGACTCACTTTTTCCCAACCTGCAATTAAATGCTTTCTCCCAGAACTCAGTAAGCACTGGAGAAGCAGCAACTTTAGAGGGAGGAAGATCCAGCAAGAATTCTCTCAGACCTGGGATGACAGATTTCTGAATGCCAAATCCGACGGCTCCAGCACATATGTTGAACCGCAGCAGGTCTTTGTTGGTTACCCAGGATTCACTGCCGATCCACTGGCGAGGTGGAGAAGGTTCACGTGTCAGCTCCTCCAGCAGAAGCCTTAGTTCTGTAGATGCTGTAAATGCCACAATAACCACAGCCGTTGACCTGGGGAGACATTAGAGTGCATTATATTACACCAATGTGGACTGAGATCCACCAATTTGCGCCCGATAAAGATTGACTGAACCTCTTTTCTAAACCTTTTTTCTTTTTTTTTTTTTGATGTTTGCAGAGGTTCAGTGTAAGAACAGGAAACAAAAGTACAAGTAGCAATGGAACCTGCGGATGACGTCAGCTACTCTCTGGATCCTGCTACGTGGGTGGGTCCTGTAGAAAGATTCAGAGTATTCCACACAGATTCCCTCCTTCTGTGCTGCCTGCAGGAAAGACGCCATGCCATTATTGCCATAGTCTGAATCTGACCGGACAGCACCTATCCAAGTCCAGCCAAAGTGTTTTACCAGCTTGGCCAATGCATCAGCCTGGAACTGATCACTGGGTATTGTTCTGAAGAAAGTAGGGTACTGCTGCTTATCTGAGAGGCATGCACAAGTGGCAAAGTGGCTCACCTAATGTAACACAACAATGATATCATTCAGCATAGAGACAGAAAAAAACTGGCCTATATCAAACACATTGTTTGTCAAATATCAAAAAATATTTACTTGAGGGATATTAAAGGACCCAATGACGCGTGACATGCTGATGGATGGTGTGGAGGCAGACTCACCGACGATAGCCATCACCATGCCAGTTTGCGAGCAATTGTCACCAGTGTAAAACACCGGGTCCAGCCCATTGGAAAGTTGAAATGCCACATCCACTGCCACAGGCACTGAGGTGCATGAGTCATGGATCTGATAACCAAGTTTGATGCCTGGCAGCAGCTCCGTGCTGTTGTTAATCTCCTCGATGGTGAAAATCATTGCACGTGAGAAGCGCAGTTCTCGAGAGTCAACTCTGCACACAGACACTTAAAATGTACTTCAGATGAAGCCAAAAAAAAAAAAAGCAGAACTGTAACTGTAATGTAATACATCATAGATATTTATAATCTTATTTTTTTTTTTCATTTTTACGTTTTTATCCAATAAATTAAGACATATTTTTAATCCAAGACACAAATTTCTTCTTCCTCATACAGTCATACTCAAATACTGATTTGACACATCATATAAGGAACAGAAATATTTTGAATCAAAGCTTTGCATCATGATTGTAAGCACATGAGACAAACAAAATATTTCCATCCCCACACAGTGTAACATAATCTAATCCAACACTTCACCCTCTTACTGACCTCCCTGTGCATTTCTCTGGCTCAGGCATGGTGGTGTAGTTATACATCGCTGTCTGTTTGTAGTGGTGTATGGAGAAAACACCCCCAATAACATAGTCACCATCCATTGAGAATGCTGGTTGACGAGTGGTAGCCTGGAGCTTACATTTCACAGAAGAGGCCTTGCTGCTGATCCCACCACTGGTATTTTCCTCTGTAAGCCCAACGCTTTGTTTCTGACCATCCCCAGAATCATTCAAGGCAAGAGCTGAGTTCAGCTCACACACACCCACAGTCAACGTCAGGCCAATGAAGAGAGCTAAGATCCTCATTGCTCAAGTGTCTGTATGTGAGCATGTTTGTTTATGCAGTAGTTTATATAGATTTCTGACAAAAGCTTCCCTCCTTTATCTGTAAGTCCGCCAGCTACACATTGGAGAGTGGACACACCCATAACTACTAGTCTTTGATGAGCTCTTGTCCAAGGTTGCTATGGGCCAAGTTTTTCATCAGGTTGCATGCACAGTAAAATATCTGTCTTTTTTTTCCTCCTTTAAAGTTACCATGATAAACACCAAACATCCTCATAATTATATCCTACCTTATACCTTTGCTGCTTTATTTTAAACCATACTACAAGAAATGCAGACAAATGCACACCTTTAATAGGTTAACAAGATTCATAATTTAACTTGAAGAGTATTTAAAATTGTTTACTCACAATTTTTAGATAGAACACAGGACCACTAATTTTTGTCATTAAGTTATACTTTATTGAGTGCATTGGAGAAAACATGAATTGCAAAGCAGGATTATATTAAATTGTCATCCAAAACACTGGCATTTACAACAACAAAAACATTTAATATCAACTGACCTTTAAACGAAAATATTCAAATCAACTCATTGGTGCTCTGCACTATCGTAAAAGTTAACATCTTTACCAATTCCAATCTCAGATGTCTTAGAATTAATTTTTGTTCATTAAGTGTTTCTTGGTGTTCTTCTCTGGCTTGAGCAATATGATGTAACACTTTGGAGCAAATATACACATTATCAGTCCAAAACTGGAGGCCAGGATGGCAAATATCTCCACAGCCACAGTAAATTTCCCGGGAGAGCTGACATATGCTGGGATAAATGTGATCCAGACTGCACAGAATATCAACATACTGAAGGTGATCATCTTGGCTTCATTGAAATTATCAGGTAGTTTCCGAGCTAGGACAGCTAACACCAAGCAAAAGACAGCCAGTAGGCCTATGTACCCAAGTACAACCCAGAACCCAATAGCTGATCCTAATGCACACTCCAAGATGATTCTCTCCTTGTATATGGTTAGATTTTCTATTGGAAATGGGGGTCTAAGACCCAACCAAATAGTACATATTAAAACTTGAATGAATGTGAATGACACGACAGTCATCCTTTGCTGTGGAGGACCAAACCATTTCATGACATTACTACCTGGGAGTGTAGCTCTGAAGGCCATAAGGACGACTATGGTTTTTCCAAGAACACAAGAGATGCAGAGGACGAAAGTGATCCCAAAAGCTGTGTGGCGCAGCCTGCAGGACCAATCAGAGGGCACTCCAATGAACGTCAATGAACATAAGAAACATAGAGTCAGTGAGAATAACAGCAGGAAACTAAGCTCAGAGTTGTTGGCCCTGACAATCGGGGATGTTCTGTGATGAAAGAACACAGCTGCTGTTGTAATGGCAAGACAGGCACCAGCAACTGAGAATGCAGCCAGGACAATTCCTAGGACCTCGTCAAAGGAAAGAAACTCTACAGGCTTAGGCCAACAAGTGTCTCTCTTTGTATTAGGCCAGAACTCCTTGAGGCAAGGGAAGCAATCAGGGGAATCTGAAAACAAAAAGATTAAATAAAAACACGGTGTTAGCAGTCATATGTTTAATTTTGTAAATCTGCCTCATAAAAAGAAACAGAGAAAAAAAGAAAAAACCTGTAGTATTGCTAATCTCTCCTTCAGGACATGGTATACAATCATAACAGCAGATGGGTTTCCCTTTCTGCAGCACTCTACGAGTTCCTGGAGGACAGCTGTCACTGCACACTGACACAGGCACCTGGTACAAGATACACACAAACACAATGGTACACACAAACATCTTCAGGTGTGCTACACACATTTTGGGAATAAAGGAGAAAGTGACATATTTTTGAGTCTAAAAAATATTCACATATTGATCTGAATGTTTGAGTAAGTGTAAATAAAACAAGCCTTCAGCAGTCAGAATTAGATAAAACAACTGGTTGTCTACCAAAGAGTTGTTTGAGTACAAATTCTCCTTTCTCAGATATCAACATTGCTGCTGCCCAGATCACATACCACATAGAGTGATGGCACTTTAGTGGTCTGCTTCTGTTTAGGGGTGTAAAGATTCATTGATACAAATCGGTAACCAGTTTTAACATGCAAAAGTTGCTACTACACCAATACGCCGACCCCTGTATCGCTTTAAATGTACCATTAACCGGTCGGTGGCCCAATTCTAAAGTTTTGTATGGGTTGAGTGAAGCTTTGCTGCTAATTCTGCAGAGCATCTCTCAACTCTTGCAAAAGGTCAAAGGTCAACACAAGATTCTCACGAGAGTAATGCTAGAATATCCGAGGGAAAAAACATAACAACAACATTTCCGACATCTCCATCACTGTTCAGAATGCACCAGGTAATCTGAAACCTAAAGTTTGGAAGTGCTTTGGATTTTAGAAGAAGGAGGGACATTTGGACAAAAGTCTAGACCTATGTAAGCTTTGCAGAACAGCTGTTAAGTACAGCTGTAGCACGACAAATCTGAAAACTCACCTGGTGACACGGCATGGAGAAAACTACGTGGGCAATGAGGACTCTGTCGGGGCTAACATTAGTAATATTATATCTTGCACAAGCAAGAATACGCGAGACAATGACATGGCTAAAGACTTTTTCCAGCCACAACTTAGTCACAGCTCGGCTAGGTCAAAGGTATTCACGTCATCTATAGTCCGTTTGATTGTGAAGGACTTCCAACTTTACAGTGTGGTTGAGAGTGATGACTTTCAAGATATGGTAAATACGTTAGAGCCGAGGTACAAGATACCAAGTAGACAGCATTTCACAAACAAATAAATGGCAGATTTGTACAACAAAGCAAAGACAGAAATTAAACAAGAACTGTCAAATGCAAGAGCAAGTGGCAATAATAACTGATGCCTGGATGTCATATGCAACCAATTTCTATGTGACGATCACAGCACACCACATCTCTCGTGGCTGGGAGCTAAGGAGTCATGTCTTACAGACCAGGGTATCTCTATTTGATGGTAAGCAATGGCACTTTCATAGAATTGCTTATTTTAATTTATAGTGGAAAATGAATGTCTACATTAAATACATGTTAAGAACTGTATCAGATGGCATTGTATCGTACCGAATTGTTCTGTATTTAAAATGTATTGTCACTGAATCATATCACAGCCCATCTATCTAGATGCATATCAAACTGTCTTATGAGGGAGATATGCACACCCTTAACAGCCAGAAATCAGCCAATAGTACACTGAAGTGCCATCATTCCATTTGGTTTCAGAGTCGGAAGAGGGCGGCTGGTACAATTTTGCAATCTGGTTTTTGTGACTATCCCTTTTCTGCAGCTCTGCAAGAGACATTTTTATACTGCAAATACTTTTGAAGATACTCACCTGATTGGTCAACCTAAGACAGATGCAGTCTCACGTATTATGAATTCTTAAACCAATTTTTGAACAGATTTAGGACTGTGGATTTTACCCCACTTTAAATTTATTTTGATTGCTTCAAGCCATATGGACAGGGGAACAGGGACCAAAAACACACTTAATCCCATATATACACTAAATATGAAATTTGAATATGTTTAATTATTGCCTTTGGGATCCTTACATGTGTGCCACCATCCATCCATGTTAGGTTCTTGTTGATTAGGAACTCCCGGCCGTCTGGCAGTGATGAATCATAAAGCCCTACTGTCACCATCTCAATGCTGCCGCTCTCACTTTTTTGCCAGTTAATCAGCTCATATGTTGCAACAGGATCTCCATTGGCATCAAATGACACATCATATCCATTTTGGGAAAAGTTGACTTTTTTCAGCAGAGTAAGAACCTGTGAGGATAAAGTTATGTAAGACAGTAAGGAAGAGAGAGGAAGAAATTGAAAAAAAAAAAATGAGGTGTTCACAAAATAATTTCACCTGACCTGTTTGAACTCTACTCTGGTGAATTTGTTACACTGAGCTGTAGAATTTATATCTTGACACACTGCATTATGAATGGCATGAGCTATTGCATAAACAGCCTTGTACACCATGTTAGTGATTCGGAGCTGAGATGTATCAGTGTACGGGTCCTGGAGTGTCTGTATGTCTTCAGTTCCATCACACACACTCTCATCTCTGGCTGCAACTAAAACACACAGAGACAGAGGAATGTGGTATTTGAGCATCGACAATGATATTAATTATCATTATTTCTTATGTGTTTATTATTCTTCCTACTTCCTTTATGTCTTATTAAACACACCAAACAGGACTTTCAGAAACTCATATCTACAGTACATTGTTCAAATTAAGTCATAAAACAACCTTATTTTACATGATATTTAAAAGTACTGTTTTGCATACATTACTCCATTTTTTTGCCGTTTCAATTCGTGTCAGGCCCTGACCCAACTGTTGAGTCAACAATGTTAAAAAAATCAGCAAAATATGACCCACTTTTTCCCAGCCTGCAGTTGAATGCATCCTCCCAGAATTCAGTAAGCACTGGAGAGGCAGCCACTTTAGAGGGAGAGAGATCCAGCAAGAATTCTCTCAGACCTGGGATGACAGATTTCTGGATGCCAAATCCGATGGCTCCAGCACAGAAGCTGAACTTTAACAAGTCCTGGTTGGTTACCCAGGCCTCACTGCCGATCCACTGGCGTGGCGGAGAAGGCTCATTTGACAGCTCCTCCAGCAGAAGCCTCAGTTCTGCAGAGGTTGTAAATGCCACAATAACCACAGCTGTTGACCTGGAGAGACATTAAAGTACATTATATTATACTGATGTGGACTGAATGTGGCTAAAGTGAGCCAAGGCCTTTTGTTTCATGGACTCTATTTTACACGAAAAGTACATATGACAAAGATAGTTGTGATGAATATAGATACAACACCAGTTTGCACCCAATAAAATTTGACTAAACCTTATTTTTGTGGTTTGCAGAAGTTAAGTGTCAGCACAGGAAACAAAAGTACAAGTAGTCATGTAACCTGCGGATAACGTCGGCAACTCTCTGGATCCTGCTACGTGGGTGGGTCCTGTAGAAAGATTCAGAGTATTCCACGCAGATTCCTTCCTTCTGTGCTGCATCCAGGAAAGACGACATGCCATTATTTCCATAGTCTGTATCTGACCGGACAGCACCTATCCAAGTCCAGCCAAAGTGTTTCACCAGCTTGGCCAGCGCATCAGCCTGGAACTGGTCACTGGGGATTGTTCTGAAGAAACTGGGGTACTGCTGCTTATCAGACAGGCATGCACAAGTGGCAAAGTAGCTCACCTAATGTAACACAGCGATGATATTATTCAACGTATAGACAGAAAAAAATGGCCTATTTTAAATGCATGGTTTGTCAAATATCAAAAATATTTACTAGAGGAATGCTGAAGGACCCGATGATGCGTGACATGCTGATGGATGGTGTGGAGGCAGACTCACCGACGATAGCCATCACCATACCAGATTGTGAGCAGTTGTCACCACTGTAAAACACCGGGTCCAGCCCATTGGAAAGCTGGAATGTCACATGCATTGCTAAAGGCACTGTGCTGCACGAGTCATGGATCTGATAACCAAGTTTGATGCCTGGCAGCAGCTCTGTGCTGTTGTTAATCTCCTCGATGGTAAAGACCATTGCACGTGCGAAGCGCAGTTGACGAGAATCAATGCTGCACACAGAAATTTCAAATGTAGTTATGATGAATGCAATAAAAAAACAGCAAATGGAGCGTGACTGAGAGCTGCACAGCTTCTGTGAACCAGGTATACATCACAGTTATTAACAACTGGACACGAAAATTCAACAGAACTGATTATCGGTCCAAAATTCACAAGGATATTAATGCAAAAAACGTATTTTTTTTTTTTTCATTTTTACGTTTTATCCTATTAAATTAAAAAAAATATGTATATATATATATATACATATATTACAAGACTTATTTTTAGTCCAAAACACAAATCTCTTCTCCCTCATACAGTCACACTCTGGGTATTTGTACAAATAATATGTTGTTTAAGTGGTCAAATACTGATTTGACACATCATAGAAGAAACAGAAATATTTTGAATCAGAGCTTTACATCATGACTGTAAGCACATCAGACAAATAAAACATTTCCATCCCCACACAGTGTAACATAATCTAATCCAACACTTCACCCTCTTACTGACCTCCCTGTGCATTTCTCTGGCTCAGGCATGGTGGTGTAGTTATACATCGCTGTCTGTTTGTAGTGGTGTATGGAGAAAACACCCCCAATAACATAGTCACCATCCATTGAGAATGCTGGCTGACGAGTGGTAGCCTGGAGCTTACATTTCACAGACGAGGCCTTGCTGATGGTCCCATCACTGGTATTTTCCTCTGTAAGCCCAACGCTTTGTTTCTGACCATCCCCAGATTCATTCAAGGCAAGAGCTGAGTTCAGCTCACACACACCCACAGCCAACATCAGGCCAATAAAGAGAGCTAAGATCCTCATTGCTCAAGTGTCTGTATGTGAGCATATGTTTGTGTATGCAGTAGTTTTTATAGATTTCTGACAAAAGCTTCCCTCCTTTATCTGTAAGTCCGCCAACTACACACTGGAGAGTGGACACACCCATAACTACTAGTCTTTGATGAGCTCTTGTCCAAGGTTGCTATGGGCCAAGTTTTTCATCAGGTTGCATGCACAGTAAAATATCTGTCTGTTTTTTCCTCCTTTAAAGTTACAGTGATAAACACCAAACATCCTTATAATTGTATCCTAACCACCATTAAACCATATTACAAGAAATGCAGACAAATGCACACCTTTAATAGGTTAACAAGATTCATGATTTAACTTGAACAGTATTTAAAATTGCTTAATCACAATGTTTAGACAGAATGCAGGACAACTAATTTCATTCATTTATTGATACTTGATCACATTAGAGAAAACATGAATTACGAAGCAGGATTGTATTGAATTGACATCCAAAACACTGGCATTTACAATAATAAAAACATTTAATCTAAATTAACCTGAAAACATAAATATTTCAATCAACTGAGTGGAGCACTTTACTATTGTAAAGGTTACTATCTTTACTATTTCCAATCTCAGATATCTTAGAATTGATTTTTGCTCATTAAATGTTTTTTGGTGTTCTTCTCTGGCTTGAGCAATATGATGAAACACTTTGGAGCAAATATACACAGTATCAGTCCAAAACTGGAGGCCAGAATGGCAAATATCTCCACAGCCACAGTAAATTTTCCAGGAGAGCTGACATATGCTGGAATAAAGGTGATCCAGACTGCACAGAATATCAGCATGCTGAAGGTGATCATCTTAGCTTCATTGAAATTATCAGGTAGTTTCCGAGCTAGGACAGCCAAGACAAAGCAAAAGACAGCCAGTAGGCCTATGTACCCAAGTACAACCCAAAACCCAATAGCTGATCCTAATGCACACTCTAGGATGATTCTCTCCTTGTATATTGTGAGGTTTTTCTTTGGAAAAGGAGGACGAAGAAGCAACCAAATGGTACATATTAGAATTTGAATGAATGTGAATGACATTACAGTCATCCTTTGCTGTGGAGGACCAAACCATTTCATAACATTACTACCTGGGAGTGTAGCTCTGAAGGCCATTAACACTACTATTGTTTTTCCAAGAACACAAGAGATACAGAGGACGAAGGTGATCCCAAATGCTGTGTGGCGCAGCCTGCAGGACCAGTCAGAGGGTGCTCCAATGAAGGTTAATGAACATAAGAAACACAGAGTCAGGGAGAAGAGCAGCAGGAAGCTCAGCTCAGAGTTGTTGGCCCTGACAATCGGGGATGTTCTGTGACAAAAGAACACAGCTGCTGTTATGATGGCCAGAAAGGCACCACCAACTGAGAAAGCGGCCAGGATGATTCCTAGGACCTCGTCAAAGGAAAGAAACTCTACAGGCTTAGGAAAACATGTGTCTCTCTTTGTAGTAGGCCAGAACTCCTTGGGGCAAGGGAAACAATCAGTGGAATCTGAAACAAAGTTGAAAGAGGGGCTTTAGTGGTGATATATTTGTTCTTGAAGATGAGCATTTGAAAAAAAAAAAAAAAAAAATACCTGTTGCATTGCTTATCTCTCCCTCAGGACACGGTATACAATCGTAACAGCAGATGGGTTTTCCTTTCTGCAGCACTTTACGAGTTCCTGGAGGACAGCTGTCACTGCACACTGACACCGGCACCTGGTTTGTAGACACATGTTTTCAAGTTTACTTGCTTAACAGACTTGTTTTTCCAATTTCTTTTTCAAACAGTACTGAATTCAAATATGTTCACATCTCACGACTTCCCAGGATACATTCAAGTTGCTAGCTCTCCTCAGTACCACCATCCTTGTAAATTATTAGTTGAAGTACATATTTGAGACATTAAATTCTGCAGAAACAACACAGTGTCCTCCACATCTCATGAATTCCTCTGAAGTCCCCTTGACACAAAAGTTTTTTTTGGGCTCAACTCCAGACTCCAACTATTGGGCTTAACTAAGTGACAGAGAAATGATAGTAGGTCATGGTTTTCTTGTTTCTTGTGCTTGGTTTGTAAAACAGAAACACTTTGGAAGCAAAGCGCTGCTTCAGAGGATAAGTGTGTGTGTGTGCGTGACTAAGAATAGCAGCAGAAGACAGGGAAAGACAGGCCAAAGACGTTGGTGTGTTCACTGCGTTCATCCTGAAAATAATGTATCTTTGAAAGGATATCATTAGATTTATCTATTTTGTATTCATCATATATAATAAGGACACTGGATTTACTCACAGCTATTAACAAGAACCAAAAACACATATTGTTGCTGACAAAATCACCAAATTTGAAGTTGCATGTGAAACTATTGCCTTAGGACTCCAAACCTGTGTGCCACCATCCACCCAGGTGAGGTTTCTATTGATGCTGAACTCCTGACCCTCCGGCAGTGATGCATCATAGCGCCCTACTGTCACCATCTCAATGCTGCCACTCTCACTTTTTTGCCAGTTAACCAGCTCATATCTGGCCACAGGATCCCCGTTGGCATCAAATGACACATCATAACCATTTTGCGAAAAATATACTTTCTTCAGCTGAGTAAGAACCTGCAAATATGCAAGATAGTATTAGTAATTCATATAAAAAATGGCACTTTTTTTTTTTTTTTTTTTAAAGAGCTTTACAGTGTTCACTTCCACATCCATTTTTTACCTGACCTTATTGGACTCTATCCTTGTGAATTTGTCACACTGAGCTGTAGCATTTGTGTCCTGACACACTGCATTATGAATGGCGTGAGCTATTGCATAAACAGCCTTATATACCATGTTAGTGATGCGGAGCTGAGATGTGTCAGTGTATGGGTTTTGGACAGTCTGTATGTCTTCTGTTCCATCACACACTCTCTTCTCCATGGCTGCCAGTAAAAAACACAGGGAAGATAGGGAAAGTGTCACGGTCACGGTTCGATTTTTACAGTTTTTTTTTAAAGCAAAGGTTGCTATGCCATTTTTGACTAGACTTTTATCCAATATAATATCCACCCTTGTCCTAAGCAGATCTACACATTATGATTCAACATACATGAAAAAAAAATGATTTTGAGGAGATTTTTAGCTTGCTGACTGAGAGCATGCCTATATAGTGTGTGCTTGTATTCATCACTGTTGGCATTGTGATACCACTGCAATTAAGTTGCACACAGAATCTTCTCAAGGACAGCAGGGCTGAAACTTGATGCACCTCATACCTCATGTTTGTGTTCAATAGTACTTGATTTCCATCTAATTAGAACAATGATGCTTGATGTTAAAGAAGCATGATCATTTTTCTGAAAGCAATGACCATGACAATTAAAAGCAAGGACATCAACTTTCTCACTTTTTCCCAGCTTGCAGTTGAATGCATCCTCCCAGAACTCAGTAAGCACTGGAGAGGCAGCCACGTTAGAGGGAGAGAGATCCAGCAAGAATTCTCGTAGACCTGGGATGACAGATTTCTGAATGCCAAATCCAACGGCTCCAGCACAGAAACTGAACCTCAGCATGTCATGGTTAGTTACCCAGGACTCACTGCCTATCCATTGGCGAGGTGGAGAAGGCTCGAGTGACAGCTCCTCCAACAGGATGCTCAGTTCTGTAACAGCTACAAATGCCACAACAACCGTAGCTGTTGACCTGGAGAGACATACACTTTTATGTAATAATTGTGAATTATATGTCAAATGTCAAGATACACAGATAAACATGGATGGCACTGTAGTTTGTTGATGTTGCACAGTTGTCTATTTGTCTCACGATAAATATGAAAGAAAAAACTGCGGTAAAAAGATGCATTTTCAAATAGCAAGAAATAAAAGAACTGCCGTGCTAAATTTGATCTAACGTTTTATGTGATTTTGTGTGAGTGTCAAAAGTAAAATCACTGATGTAGAAACCTGCGGATAATGCCAGCAACTCTCTGAATCCTGCTACGTGGGTGGGTCCGATAGAAAGATTCAGAGTATTCCACACAGATCCCCTCCTTCTGCGCTGCT
This sequence comes from Acanthopagrus latus, assembly GCF_904848185.1. Classification (NCBI taxonomy): domain Eukaryota; kingdom Metazoa; phylum Chordata; class Actinopteri; order Spariformes; family Sparidae; genus Acanthopagrus; species Acanthopagrus latus. Next base: position 11,269,702 of record NC_051040.1, read on the forward strand.
TTCAGGAAAGACGCCATGCCATTATTGCCATAGTCTGAATCTGACCGAACAGCACCTATCCAAGTCCAGCCGAAGTGTTTCACCAGCTTGGCCAGTGCATCAGCCTGAAACTGGTCACTGGGGATTGTTCTGAAGAAACTTGGGTATTGCTGCTTATCAGACAGGCATGCGCACGTTGCAAAGTGACTCACCTAAAGAAAACAAAGTAATCCTAAACAAGACCAACAAAATATAGCACTGTGCTTACAGGTTTTCCAGAAATTATGAGAAATTTAGCCCTACTTGAGGAATGTTAAAGGACCCAAAGATGCGCGACATGCTGATTGATAGTGTGGACCCAGACTCACCAACGATAGCCATCACCTTACCAAATTGTGAGCATTTGTGACCAGTATAAAACACCGGATCCAGACTATTTAAAAGTTGGAATGCAGCATGCACTGCAATGGGCACTGAGGCACAAGAGTCGTGGATCTGATAACCGAGTGTGATGCCTGGCAGCAGCTCTGTGCTGTTGTTAATCTCCTCAATGGCAAATACCATTGCGCGTGAGTAGCGCAATTCACTGTAGTCAATGCTGCACACAGATAATGATGTTACTGTTTCACAAACGATGAGGAAAATTTGAAGATTATGAGAGAAAATGCACCAAAAAACCCTGCACTTCATAGTTTTATGGACCAAAACTGATGCATTCACTCCATATGAATCAAATATATATCACAGTATTGCCTGACCATCAACAATCAAAAATTTGAATGCGCCGTTTGAATAGTCATAAGTTGAATTTTTTTTTCCTGCTAAAACATATAATTCTTTTCACATTTTGAACATAACAAAAATGTTTTGCAAAATGACCGTCAGCACATCATACAAATCAAAACATGTATATCCCCACACAGTCGAACATCCTTTTATCCACCACTTCTCTCACTTACTCACCTCCCTTTGCACCTTTGTGGCTCAGGCTTGGTGGTATAGTTATGATTCACTGTGTGCTTGTAGTAGTGTATAGAAAAAACACCCCCAATTACATAGTCACCATCCATTGAGAATGCAGGTAGACGATTGGTAGCCTGGAGTTTACATTTCACAGATGAGGCCTCAGTGCTGCCCTCAGCACCGGTTCTTTCCTCTGTAAGGTCAGTGCTTTGTTTCAGAACATCCCCAGAACTATTTAGGGCAATAGCTGAGTTCACCACCCACAAAGTCAGAGACAGGATCAGGCAAACAAAGACAGATGAGATCTTCATTCTCTTTGTCCATACAGTATGTTGACATGCTCTGTGTGTGTTGGCACTGGCTTATATGGATTCTCAGACAAGAGCACCCTCCTTCTACTATGTGTCATCAATACATCAAATAGAGGATGCCCTTACCCAAAGTTATTTGATTAACTCTATCCAAGTCTTTTCTATAGGCTGTATGGAAACATATTTTATATTATATATATATAAATATTTTTTGTGTCTGTGTCTGTACCTTTATAACGTTTTTAGTTTGTTGTTGGTCATATTAAAGTAAAGCCTTAAAAAAATCTAAACAGAACTGCACTTTTTTGGAATGTCTACATCATTTGGCACATAACACAATTTATTTGTGACATTATAATGTTAAAAGGACATTCACATGAAATCTAGAAATTAGCTTGTAAGAAAGCTTATCTTTGACTCTGTATTCCAACTCGTCAAATACTGGCATTTTGGGATGGCGGCCGACCTGACCTACAATCCCAAAGCATCAATATTTCATGAGTTGGCAATGACTGTCAAACATGTAGACCATAGAAAAGAATTGGACATAAATTAATTAAATACAGGGTGTCCAAAAAAATGTATACACACTTTATCAGCTTATAACTCAATTGCCGCAACAGTCTGTCATGCCAAGTATTAGCGAAGACTTTGAAGATGAGGAGTTTTATTTTCAGAAAGATGGCGTGCCCCCACACTACCATCGCGTAGATGTTGGATCCTTCCTTGATGAGATCTTGGTGAACCTCCGTTGGATTGGAGGGAGGGGTTTCGTTGAATACCCTCCATGTTCACCAGACCTCACACCACTAGACTTTTTTCATGGAGATACCTAAAAGACAAAGTCTACGCTATGAGACCTGCAACAATCTCTGAATTGAGAGCAGCCATTGAACGTGAATGCACACAAATACCAAGGGAATTGTTTTGTGATGTGTGCGATTCCATTGCTTTGCATTGTCAGCAGTGTCTGGACCAGACGTACGAACGTCAGTTTGCAAACAGGCAATGAGAAAAAAATAAAATGATGTTTGTAAATGCTGTTACATTTTGAAATTAAATTAATTTTGATAAACACTTATTTAATTATTATTATTATTATTTAAAGTGTGCATACATTTTTTTGGGACACCCTGTACATCTAAGGACGTCCTTTCTCTGATGTATAGCAGGCTGACGGGCAGTTGGAGGAGGGAAGCTAATGATTGAACATCTATATAAACCAGTGAAAACGCACACGGTATGCTCACAAACAGGCACTTGAGGGATGAAGACCTCAGCTCTCTTTATTGGCCTGATCCTGCCTCTGAGTTTGTATGAGGCCTCACCTGTGAAATGTAAACTCCAGGGTACAGCTCGTCAACCAGTATTCTCAATGGATGGTGACTTTGTTATTGGAGGTGTTTTCTCCATACACACCTACATGCAAACTGTCAAACATAACTACACCATCATGCCGGAGCCACTAAAGTGCACAGGGAGGTTGGTATGAGGGACAAGTGCTGGATAAAAGGATGTTACACTGTGTTGGGTGGAAATGTTTTGATTTGTATGATGTGCTGCAAAGATGTGCAATATGAACAATTTAAGTTCTCTCTCTCTCTCTCTCTCTCTCTCTCTCTCTCTCTCTCTCTTTCGCTCTCTCTAGTATACAAGAAAAAAAAAAACTCATCATGATTTTAAACTTAATGACTGTGTCTCTTGTTGGTGTTTAGGTAACATTGATGTATATTTGGTTCACAGAAGCAATGCAGCTACAGGTTTCTGTATTGTCCATAACTATGAATTACAGATCTCCTTTATTGCATTTTCTGTTAAAATTGTGAACTGTCCTCACCATGTAAATTTGAACAGTGACATGATTGTCTGTGTGCAGAATTGAGTCCCGTGAGCTGCGATTCTCACGTGCAATGGTCTTCGCCATCGAGGAGATTAACAACAGCACAGAGCTGCTGCCAGGCACCAAACTTGGTTATAAGATCCATGACTCCTGTGCCTCAGTGCCTCGGACAATGGAGGTAGCATTTCAGCTTTCAAATGGCCTTGATCCGGTGTTTTACACTGGCAACAATTGCTCACAATCCGGTATGGTGATGGCTATCATCGGTGAGTCTGGGTCAACACCATCAATCAGCATGGCACGCATAATCGGGTCCTTTAACATTCCTCAAGTATGCCTAAATATATTTTTTTCATTTCTATCAAACTTTGGTTTTAATACAAGCCACTGCTGATGTTTTATGTATGTGGATATTAAACAATTACAATGCTGAATTCCTTTAGGTGAGCTACTTTGCCACTTGTGCATGCCTGTCTGATAAGCAGCAGTACCCCAGTTTCTTCAGGACAATCCCCAGTGATCAGTTCCAGGCTGACGCACTGGCCAAGCTGGTGAAACACTTTGGCTGGACTTGGATAGGTGCTGTCCGGTCAGATTCAGACTATGGAAATAATGGCATGGCCTCTTTCCTGGACGCAGCACAGAAGGAGGGGATCTGTGTGGAATACTCTGAATCTTTCCATCGGACCCACCCACCTAGCAGGATCCAGAGAGTAGCTGATGTTATCCGCAGGTTTCTATTATTATCTATTGTTATCTGTCTTGATACTTGCATTTATTTAATAAAGCTATAAAGAAATGTCTCTTCAGGTCAACAGCTGTAGTTATTGTGGCATTTGTGGCCTCTGGAGACATGCGGATCTTGCTGGAAGAGCTTTCACATAAACCTCCCCCACCTCGCCAGTGGATCGGCAGTGAGTCCTGGGTAACCAACAAAGACATGCTAAGGTTCAACTTCTGCACTGGAGCCATTGGATTTGGCATTCAGCAATCTGTCATCCCAGGTCTGAGAGAATTCTTGCTGGATCTCTCTCCCTCTAAAGTGGCTGCCTCTCCATTGCTTACTGAGTTTTGGGAGGATGTGTTTAACTGCAGGCTGGAAAAAAGTGAGAATCTTTCATAGATGTTCTTAGGTAGATTCTTTGGGGCTGTGTTGCTATGTTGATTGTCTCTGCGGGAGGGAAATCTATTGGAATCTATCCATATGAAAATAGATGAGTGCATAATAGTGCTTTTAAATGCAGTGCAAAATGGAACAATATAGATATACAAGCATATTCGAATCACGTTTGATGTGTTAAATGGGACAAGGCTCAAGCTAAATAATAATGATAACCATGTATAATTCTAAAAGCTGAAAAAAAACATTCTCTGTCTGTGTGTTTTAGGTGCAGCCATGGATGAGCGTGTGTGTGCTGGAAATGAAGACATACAGACTCTCAACAGCCGGTACACTGACACATCTCAGCTCAGAATCACCAACATGGTATATAAGGCTGTTTATGCAATAGCTCATGCCATCCATAATGCTATGTGTCAGGACAGAAACTCTACAGTTCAATGTGACAGATCCACCAGGATAAGGTCAAAACAGGTCAGTCGAAACGAATTGGCAAATGCAAAATATGATGCTCAAGCTCAGAGTGCTATGTTTTCCAGACAGCTTCATGGAGGAAATTGTGTTTGGGGAAAACACTGAGCTGAAACCAATACACAGCCTTCTGATGTAGATGTTAATTTTAAGGTGTGTGAGGGCTGAGTAGAGGGCAGTGGATATGGCATCCTCTGTGGTTCTGAATTCAAACAGATGAGGGTCCAGGCTAGATGGAAAGTTTTCTTTGATGTGCTAGAGAACCACGGTAGACACACCAGACTTTTTTGAGGCAGGTGTGAACACTCCCCTGTGAAGCGAGATGTTGAAATGTCAGTAATCATAATAACTACCTGGTAGCATAAAATGTTTTTAAAAAACACATAATACCAGCACCCCTGTTTATGTCATGTTTTGAATCATCTACTATATCTTATTTATTTATTTATTTATTTATTTATTTATTTATTGATGTTGTTGGTGTTGAGGTCTCTCTGCAATCTTGACTGATGTCTCCTCTTTGGATCCGTGACGCCAGCTTTCAGTCTTGTTCTGGCCCCTTTGTCACATGACAGAAAGTCAACTTTTTTGTCTCTGGATTGAGCCCTCACCACTCCATTCATCCAGGCTTTTTAGTTGTTTTCATTGTCTTTGTGATCACTACATCATCAGCACATTTACTGATGTATGATATCACTGGTAATGTGTATTCATCAAGAATGCAATAACATTGTGATTATCCTAGGTGGCAGCATCTGTAAACACATGACAGTTCTTGCACTCAAAACACATACAATTTGTTTTATTATTACTATCAACTGAGCGTAAGTAGGCAGGAGAAGCAAGGAAAAATTTCCAGACCAAAATAAGGATGGCATAAGGTTTTTTTTTAAATAACTTTAAAGGTGTGTTTAATTGAAATCACCGGCAACAATAAAACAACTAAATATATCACTTCACACACACAGGTTCTTACCCAGCTGAAGAAAGTAAATTTTTCCCAAAATGGTTATGATGTGTCATTTGATGCAAATGGGGATCCTGTGGCTGTATACGAACTGGTGAACTGGCAAAAAAGTGAGAGTGCTGGTATTCAGATGGTGACAGTTGGGCACTATGATGCTTCACAGCCGGTGGGCCAGGAATTCCTTATCAACAGGGACCTCAATTGGATGTTGGGTAGCAGACAAGTAAGGATGTCAAAATGATATACAAATATACATTTCAGATCTGTTGCTCTCAAAGGACACTATATGCATACTGAAAGACTTTTTGGTTGCTGTAATTATCCCAAAAGTCCATTCTGGCTCTGAAGAGATCTATTCATCATACAAGTTCAAGGCAATTGATGCAGGACAACACAGTCCTCCTTCTGTATAAAATGTCATCCAAAATTCACATTAAAAATCAATAAGAGAGTAGAGTGGTCTGAGACTGGCAAAGAAAGTGAGTCTCTTCCAAAGCTACAATATTTTTCATATTAAAAGCCCCCTTTATATTTTTCTAAGAACATGTTCTCTCATTGACCTAACCAAAATAGGGAATTTGTCCTGAAACATTTTTTTTACTTTGAAAGATAATCCAGAGACTCATCTAACTCTGATTGCTTGAAACTCACAACTGAATAGGTGACTCTCAAAATCATATTCACCACCATTCTCAAAACAACATGTTTGTTGCAGCATACCAACGAACGGCATACTGGATCATTGTTGTACAGTGAAAGTTTCATTCGGTTTACTTAGTTAGGTTTAAACATGATTTAATTTAATGTGTTGGGTTAAAATAAGGCAGTGCTTATGTAACTTCAGTTACAAACAAATGTGCGTAATTATTTCGGCCACAAATAGTTGCCAGCTATTTTCACACAAAATTGAAACTGGGATTTTGTCCCCCAGCAGTTACAATGAAAAGGCTTTGGAAAATTTTCACAGCCAGATGAAACAGGAAGAATAGTAACAATTACCAAAAACCCTTTCAATACACAATATCTATTGTTCAAAGAGGTATCACGAGAGCAGCATAGCCCACGTGAATATTTTCAAGTTTGGTTGTATCTGTGTACCAGGTGCCTGTGTCAGTGTGCAGTGACAGCTGCCCTCCAGGAACTCGTAAAGTGCTGCAGCAAGGAAAACCCATCTGCTGTTATGATTGTATTCTGTGTCCTGAGGGAGAGATTAGCAATGATACAGGTAATTATTTTTTTTCGCATGAATTTCTAAAACATACTCAAATGTATCACTGCTAAAAGCCCTTTCTTAAATGTTTCAGATTCCCCTGATTGTTTCCCTTGTCCAAAGGAGTTCTGGCCTAATACAGAGAGAGACACTTGTTTCCCCAAGCCTGTAGAGTTTCTTTCCTTTGACGAGGTCCTAGGAATCATCCTGGCTACATTCTCAGTTGGTGGTGCCTGTCTTGCCATCATAACAGCAGCTGTGTTCTTTCATCACAGGACATCCCCGATTGTCAGGGCCAATAACTCTGAGCTGAGCTTCCTCCTCCTTGTCTCTCTGGCTTTATGCTTCTTATGTTCATTAACTTTCATTGGAGCACCCTCTGATTGGTCCTGCATGCTGCGCCACACAGCATTTGGGATCACCTTTGTCCTCTGCATCTCTTGTGTTCTTGGAAAAACAATAGTAGTGTTAATGGCTTTCAAAGCTACACTCCCAGGTAGTAATGTCATGAAATGGTTTGGTCCTACACAGCAAAGGATGACTGTAGTGTCTTTCACATTCATTCAAGTTTTAATATGCACTATTTGGTTGTGTCTTAGTCCTCCATTTCCAATGAAAAACCTAACTTTATACAAGGAGAGAATCATCCTGGAGTGTGCTTTAGGATCAGCTATTGGGTTCTGGGTTGTGCTTGGGTACATAGGCCTACTGGCTTTCTTTTGCTTTGTGTTAGCTGTCCTAGCTCGGAAACTACCTGATAATTTCAATGAAGCCAAGCTGATCACCTTCAGCATGCTGATATTCTGTGCAGTCTGGATCACCTTTATCCCAGCGTATGTCAGCTCTCCTGGGAAATTTACTGTGGCTGTGGAGATATTTGCTATTCTGGCCTCCAGTTTTGGACTAATACTGTGTATATTTGCTCCAAAGTGTTTCATCATATTGTTTAAGCCAGAAAAGAACACCAAGAAACATTTAATGAACAAAAATGATTTCTAAACAATTTGAGCTTTCGAACTGGAGCTTGTGCTATGCAATCAGCACAGTTTGTTGGAATGTCCTTTATGTGTTTAATTTACAACAATGTTTCATCATATTCTCAGTAAACATGTATACGCAAATGCATGTGTTTGATAAAACTATTGTTATATTAAATGCTTTTTTTCTATGAACAGCAGTTCGATGGTGAGAATGTACATGAGATATAGAATGAATGAGCAAATATAAAACATATAATAAGAAAAGTTGATTACTTGACCACAAATCCGAACCCTTTTGGAATTATGTTTGCCACCTCCTGTCCTACCATGTCACCAAAGCACATTTCCATCATACAGCAAATGTGAAATGAAATGAGTCTTTAAGTTTAAACTGTTGACAATATAAACAGGATGTATTTTGGTTTACTGGCAATAGTTATCTATCAAGAACACTGCTTTAGTTTCATTACACACCATGAAATGTGATGGGCAGTTAAGCAGTATAGGAGGATAATGTCATAGTGCTGCTGCGACAGCCGGATTATGTCTGTTTTCCTATGTGTCTCCTGTCTGCCTTCTTTCCCCCTCTTCCGCCTCACCTGCTCTTCTTCTGTGTGTGTGGCTGGAGGTATGGCTACATCTTCTCATCACCTGCCGTCTACATAACCCCGATCTCCCCTCGACTCCGGTGCCAGATTATTCTGTAACACGGTAATCATATTGAGTCATAAAAGCCTATTCGTAAATGCTCCAAATCACACGTCCTGTGTTTTTGCTGTTAACTAACACTCGTCTTGTCTGATTCACCTGCAGTAAACCTCGTTGCTCACTGCCTGCCCGCCTGCCAGGCTGCCCAAACCCCACACCGCCCACCTACACGTCCCAGCCAGCATGGCCCTCGCACCTGCCTATCGCCTCAGCTACACCACGAAAATAAACCTTTTCCAAATTGCAAGCCCTGTCTCCGGTCTCTGCCTTTTGGGTCCACAAAGACTGAAACGCAACAGAATATCCATCCATCCATCCACAACCAGGTCGAGGGGGGCAGCTGCCTGAGCAGACTTCCATCTCCCCGGACACTTCCTCCAGCTCTTCAGGGAGGATCCCAAGGCGTTCCCAGGCCAGCTGGGCGACATAGTCACTCCAGCGTGTCATGGGTCTTCCTTGGGGTCTCCTTCCGGCGGGACATGCCAGGAACACCTCCCAAGGGAGGTGTCCTGGGGGCATCCGAAACAGATCCCCGAGCCACCTCAGCTGGCTCCTCTCAATGTGGAGGAGCAGCAGCTCTACTCCGAGCTCCTCCCGGATGACAGAGCTCCTCACCCTATCTCTAAGGGAGCGCCCCGCCACCCTGCGGAGGAAACTCATTTCAGCCGCTTGTATCCGGGATCTTATTCTTTCAGTCATGACCCAAAGTTCATGACCATGGGTAAGGGTAGGAACGTAAACTGACCGGTAAATCAAGAGCTTCGCCTTTCGACTCAGCTCTCTCTTCACCACGACAGACCGATACAACAACCGCATTACTGTGGCCACTGCACCGATCCGCCTGTCAATCTCACGCTCCATCTTTCCCTCACTCATGAACAAGACCACAAGATACTTAAACTCCTCCACCTGAGGCAGTAGCTCTCCCCCAACCCGGAGGGGGCAAGCCACCTTTTTCCGGTCGAGAACCATGGCCTCGGACTTGGAGGTGCTGATTCTCATCCCAGCCGCTTCACACTCGGCTGCAAACCACCCCAGGACAAGCTCCTGCTCCAGTCGTACAAGGACCATACAGCCCTTAACAGAGGGCCTCCGAGCACCTCTCACAGAATGCCACGAGGGACACGGTCGAATGCCTTCTCCAAGTCCACTAAACACATGTGGACTGGTTGGGCAAACTCCCATGAGCCCTCAAGCACCCTGCGGAGGGTATGGAACTGGTCCAGTGTTCCGTGGCCCGGACAAAAACCGCATTGTTCCTCCTGAATCCGAGGTTCAACTACCGGCTGAATTCTCCTCTCCAGTACCCTGGAATAGACTTTCCCAGGGAGGAGGCTGAGGAGTGTGATCCCCCGATAGTTAGAACACACCCTCAGGTAAGCACAGAAGTCCAGTAACAAAACACCACTCTGGTTCAGATCGGGGAGGCCGTTCCTCCCAATCACACCCCTACAGGTAACACTGTCGCTACCCCTCCAGGGTGGGGCCCCGGTGACGCCAGTCTGGGCGACGTAAGCGTCCTCGATATTCTATCATTAGGGGCTTTTGAACCGATCTTAGTCTGACCTGTCACCTAGGACCTGTTTGCCTTGGGAGACCCTACCAGGGGCATTAAGCCCCAGACAACATAGCTCCTAGGATCATTCAGGTTCTCAAACCCCTCCACCACGATAAGGTGCCGGTTCAAGGAGGAGCGTGACAGAATTATTTGGCCAAAAATGGACCCAGCGGAAGCCGAGCAGCTGCGTAACAGAGTCTCATCCTAGGGGATCCTGCTTGGAAACCATGAACAGACCCTCCGCAAGGTCATGGAGGCACTTCGTGGCCTGACCACCAGTGTCACGCAGCTTGGGAGTCGCTTGGACAAGGTGTGCTCCCAGCTTTCCCAAGTCGATCCTTCCCCGCCACATCCTGCTCCACAGCCTGCTCAGGTGGAAGTGCCCTCCTCATCTCGTGAACCATTTATCCTTATACCCGCTAGGTATTCTGGTGAGTTAGGTCAGTGCGGTCAATTTTCACATCAGTGCTCCACTGTATTTGACCAGCAGTCCAGCACCTACGCCACAGACAAAGCAAGGGTTGCTTTTGTCATGAGTTTATTTGAAAGTTGGGCATCCCACTGGGTGGTAGCGGCCTCGGGAATGCAGTCTCCCTTTTGTTCCTCCTTTACTTTATTCACGGCGAAACTCCTTAAGATTTTTGACCAGCCAGTACAGGGAAAAGAGGTCTCAAACACCAATTCTGTAGCAGATTTTGCAGTGAGTTTGGCAGCAGAGACTGGGTGGGATAAGGCTGCGCTCCAGGGGGTGTTTTCATAGGGGCTAGCTGAGAACATCCAGGAAGAGTTAGTCGCCCGAGATGACAGAGCTTATTTCATCAGCCATCAGGTTAGACAATAGACTTAAAAGGGGATCGAAAGGCTCTCTCTCTACATCTCTTTCTGTCAGTTCACAACCCAGACCACTGTCATCTGTCCCATCCTCCCCAGCAACTATGCCGCCTCCCTCGACCTCCGCAGAGCGAATCAAGGATGGACTTTTACTGTGGAAAGGCCGGCCATGTTGTATCATGTGTCCCACATGTCCAGCCCATGCAATATACTGGGCTCATCAGGCGACGGGGGGACACTGATGAGCTGTACTACCACTGCCGCTACATCCCCCACTCGCTCCAGGGCACCCTCTCCTGGTCCCTACAGACCCTGCCTCTCCAGGTACTCATCGATTCCGGTGCGGACGACAACTCCCCCTCCCTGCACATAAGGAGGTTTTCGCTCTGGACGGCAGACTCCTTGCCCACATGACACACTGCACTGTCCCGTTTTCACTCCTCCTGTCAGGCATTCATAGTGAGAAGATTCAGCTATTGGTCAACCCTTCACTTCAATCCCCCGTAGTCCTAGGTCTCCCATGGCTTAAACGACATAACCCTCAAATAGAATGGTCACTCAGGGTGGTTGTCTGGAATGGTCATTGCCACTTGCTCTGTCTTCACTTGGCTGCCCCCTCCTGTCCCCAACAGGCATCTGTCGGCCCGATGCCCGCTGATCTCTCCTCTGTCCCTCCTCCCCACCATGACCTGTGTGACGTATTTAGTAAAGACTGCCCCCCCCCCCATCGATCTTACAACTGTGCTATTGATTTAGTTCCTGGTGCTACGCTCCCCTGGCCATGGAGCTATACAGCAGAGACTCTGTCACTGCAGTTCTAATCCAACCGTCCTCCTCAACGATGGGGGCGGGCTTCTTCTTCGTGGGGAAGAAGGATGGATCACTCTGACCCCGCATCGATTACAGAGGGCTAAACGACATCACTATCAAGAACAAGTGCCGGTTACCCCTCATTGACTCAGTCCCCCCTGCAACGAGACCTCTGTCTTCTCCAAGATAGATCTGTTTACTGCCTACCACCTGGTACACATACGGGAGAAAGACTAGTGGAAGATGGCCTTTAATACTCCACTAGGTCACTTTGAATATCTCGTCATGCCTTTTGGGCTCACCAATGCCCCAGTGTTGTTTCAGGCACTGGTGAACAATGATCTCCGAGACATGTTGAATCGCTTTGTGTTTATTTACTTGAACAATATTCTTATTTTCTCCCGTAACTTGGAGTAACACATTCAACATTTCTGGACCGTACTACAGAGACTCTCAGAGAACAGACTATTTGTCAAAGAAGTGTCTCTTCCACTCAGCTTCTGGGAGTTTTGGGGATTTATCATCGAGTGGGTGCAATTGAGGGCAGATCCCTCCAAGATACGTGCTGTAACAGACTGGCCTGCTCCAGAGACTCTGAAACAACTACAGCGCTTCCTTGGATTCACCAACTTCTATCAACGCGTTTTCTGAAAATATAGCTGTGTGGCCTTCCCCTTAACCTGGCTCGTCTCCACCAAGCTCCCTTTCCTCTAGAGACCGAGAGAATTTATAAAGAGATCTAGTGCTTAAAACTTCTGGGGCCAGTTGTTCAAAACATTTAATCTGGATATAAATGATCCGGATTTTATGTCATTTTTTCAAAACAACATTGGACTGGATCACCCTGATCCAGATAGACACTTTTCAAGATTACCAAATCCGGATTACCAGTGCTCTAAATGGGACAACAAATCACAATGTGGGCTACCAGCTATGTAATGAACAACAGGTAGAAGAGCCAACACGGGGTCACTGTAAGTGTTGTGCTTATTTTGAGACAAAACACAAAAATAACATAAACATCCACTTCCATTCATAATTTCTTTTATGATCCCTCATGTGAGCCACAACAAATAAAAAAAACAAAAACAAATATACATTAACAAATACATTGTGGATATTTTCAAAATGTCTTAAAAAAAAAAGTCTAAATGTCATGTCATGTCATTGTCCGAACCGCTTATCCCTTTCCAAGGGGTTGCGGGGTGTTGCTGCTGGAGCCAATCCCAGCCTTGTCTCAGGGCGAGGGCAGGGTACTCCCTGGATAGGAGTCTAAATGTCAAATAGATAATAAAATAAAGAATGTTCGGGTTTCATCTGAGGAGAAGAGACCAGCACTTTCAAGCCCTGCTTTTAGGAGGCGGATCTGAAGTTTCGCTTAGGTTTGCTGCAGTTTGGTCAGCTTGATTTGTTCCTCTGCCAGGAGTATCTGTGCTTCTGCTCTTTCAGTTTCTCATTTAAGAAGTGATTTATAGGCATCATCATTTTTATTTGGCAAAGGACGCTTCAAGCCTCTTTTCTGAGGTCCTATGACTGCTGGCTCTACCAGTGAGGATCCAGGTTGTTCTTCAATAACAGGGCTGAGATCCAAAATAAATGTTTCCTCTGCATTAGGAGGAACTGGCTCACTCTACAATCATAGGGTCACCATCCCCTACAATACATTGACTCCTGTGCGGCGCTTTAGAGTTCTCACCTCCAATAATATCCAGAACCATATCTGTGTATTCACCTTTCTTAAAGGGTTTGTTGCCTGTTTGGGTGTTTTTTGCCTCAGCAAGGTCCTTTGTTGCTCTGGCCCTTAGATTCTTCCATCAAAATCTCACTTGCTCCAAGATCCTCTTCTGGTCAGACCCCATTTTCATTCACATTCTGGGTGATTTCAACCCAAATGTCTTTATTCCTTTTGTTAGTCACCATTCCACCCGCACCAGAGCTTCATACTATCGAGGCATAATGGCCCTTAACACCCTCCAGCAGTGCATGGGTTTCTGCAATAGTGAAATTAGATCCTTTTGAGTCCATGGTTCCACCTTTTCTGTTGTAGTGGACATAGTATTTATAGGCCTTGGGAGTGATTTATTTTATTGAACGCAAGCCAAAGCACGTCAGCTAATGGGTGGGTGGGTATTTGACAGCCATCTTATGTAGAGCCTTTCTCAGAGGACTTAGATAGAGGCACTGACATAGCAGGTATTGTCCATCACTACCACCATTTTGATGGAAGAGAATACCATCAAAGGATGTATGTTGAGCATGCAAAACCACTGGAGCAATACACCACTGAAGAACTGTATGCACACTTCCACTTTGGGAATGCTGATATTGAGTACATTGCAGACCTTGTCAGACTGGAACTTAAATGGAGAACCCGAAGTAGTCACAGTCTGTCTGTGGAAGAACAGGTCCTCATTGGTCTGTGCTTCTATGCATCTGGGACTTTCTACCAAGTTGTTGGTGACCATATAGGAGTGGACAAATGAACTGTGAGTGATGGCCAGCCTGGTCAATCAGTTTGTTTCACTTTAAAAGGATGACCAGATTGCCCAGAACCAAGCACAAGTTCTTTTTGGGGAACATGCCCAATACTATCGGGGTTATTGACTGCACTCATGTGCATATCCAAGCACCTCATGAGAGGGATTGGGGGTAAATCAACCGAAAGGAGAGGCACAGCATTAACATCCAATTTGTGGACAACGCTGACCTCATCATCACAAACTGTGTCGTGAAGTGGCCTGGGTCTGTTCAAGCTGCACGTATTCTGGGAGAGAGCGCTTTATACAGGGAGCTTCAAACCAGCTGACCTGATGGCATAATATTAGGAGACAGTGCCTATCCACTCCTACCATGGCTGATGACTCCTTTTCTTGCAGCAACCACACCTGTGCAGGCATGCTTCAACACTGCTCATTGCAAAACAAGATGTGCAACTGAGCGTTTAAATGGAGTTCTGAGGAGACGCTTTGCATGCCTTAACTACTTGCAAGTGGAACCACAGGGAGCATGCAACATAATACTTGCGTGTATTGTCCTGCACAACATCGCTACCAGGCGCAATGTCCCTCTCTGTGATGATGTTTGTGATGCGCCTGAGCTTGTTGAAGAACCAGACCAGAAATTATTTTTGACAGGTTCATCTCTGGTGATTTTTTTCTTTGAAATTACTATACAGTGATGAATGACAGAAAAATGTAATACATTATTTTTGTTTGTTATTGAAATCTGTTTGGAGAAATTGTTTCATGGGAACAAGATCATTTTCATTGTTATTTTATTGTTACTTTACTACACTGAAAGGCTTAGGTGGTAGCCTATGTTTACTTTATCTACTTTATCACTGTAAAGGTTAAATAAGTCAAGTGCAAAATATAAATAAAAGTATATACACATGATACAGATGTAATATTTGACCAATTTTAAAGTTTTACTACATTTTCCTCCTGAAATCCACCTTGAAATCCTACCCCTTGTTGGGATCAGCATAATCCTGTTTTTTTGGTTCAAAGTTATCCAAATCCTACTGAAAAGTTTTGAACAACACAAATTGAAGGTTTGACTAGGATTGGATTCTGTGATCTATTTCAGATTCCTTCTTTTCCTTTTGAATAACCCATTTTCAAGATTTGATCCCATCCGATAACCAAAATCCAATCAGATAATCTTTGAAAAACTGGCCCCTGAAGATTATATTGTCCATGCAGACCAAGGAAAAGACTTAAACAAGAGTTCATTAAAGTTCACTGGGAAAGGGCATCACCTCTCTGATGTATAATGAGCTGTTGCACAGTAGAGGGAGGGAAGGTGTAATCTGAAAATCTATATAAACCAGTGAAAACACAAATACAGTGTGCCCACATACAGACAGGCATGAAGATCTCAGCTCTCTTTATTGGCCTGATATTGTCTCTGAGTTTGTATGAGGCCTCTCCTATGAAGTGTAAACTCCAGGGTACAGCTCGTAAACCTGCATTCTCAGTGGATGGTGACTACATTGTTGGGGGTGTTTTCTCTATACACAACTACTTGCACACAGTGAAGCATAACTACACCACCATGCCTGGGCCACAAATGTGCACAGGGAGGTTAGTGAGAGGGAGAAGTGATGGATAAGAGGCTATTACACTGTGTGGGAATGTAAATGTTTTGATTTGTATGATGTGCTTATAGTTTTTTTTTTTCATCAAATCAAAAATGGAATTTCAAAAAAGTAAAAACAGGCATGTTCCTGTGAAATTAGTCTTATTTTTTGTCTGAAAACACAATAATCTTGTCAAGCATGTTTTGCACCAGAAAAGAAAATTCTTCAAGACAATACATCTAACTTTGTCTTAGTAAGACATGCCAGCTAATATCAAGCTAATTTGAGCCAGTAACAAGCATTTGTACATACATTTTTTTTTACATAATATCCCAGCAGAGGTGATGATTGATTGCTTGAGTGAGACCACTTGTATAACTTCTCAATGTAAGTGTCGTGTGAAAGAACAGTTAAAGCTTGTTGACCATTTTTATTCATTGCCCTCAGATTGTCAGAACAGAACCTGGTGCTGCACATATTAAGATATCAGCAGTCTACACAACCCACTGTGCACACTCCAAATGACCATGCTGAACTAAAACTGCAGTATTGTAAACTTTTTTGTCACACATTGTGCCAAATGCATATTTAACCATGTTGATATCAGTTGTAATAGTCACAAAACTAGTAGAGCCAGTAGAAATATGTGTTTGGCCATAAATTACAGACATGTTATTCAGCTGTATATGTCAGCGTGTTAAACATAAGTCTTCTGAGTATTTAAGAGGATAACAATTTAAGACTTCAGATTAAGTTGAATACCTATTTGTTGTTCAGGTTATGAGTTTTTCTGTTAAAACTGTGATTTGTAATGTAAATTTAAACAGCGTGATTGTGTTTTTGCAGCATTGACTTCCGTGAGCTGCGCTTCTCACGTGCAATGGTCTTCGCCATCGAGGAGATTAACAACAGCACAGAGCTGCTGCCAGGCATCGAACTTGGTTATCAGATCCATGACTCGTGTGCCTCGGTGCCCCTGGCAATGCATGTGACATTCCAGCTTTCAAATGGCCTGGATCCGGTCTTTTATACCAACAACAACTGCTCGCAGTCTGGTATGGTGATGGCTATTGTCGGTGAATCTGGGTCGACACCATCCATCAGCATGTCTCGTATTATTGGATCCTTTAATATTCCTCAAGTAAATAACTTGAATGTCTGCCAAACTATTTTTTTAGTTTAGGTCAATGCAACTTTTCTGAATATTGCTGATGGAAAAAAATGGACTATGTTTTGTCATTTAGGTGAGCCACTTTGCCACATGTGCCTGCCTGTCTGATAAACAGCAGTTTCCAAGTTTCTTCAGAACAATCCCCAGTGACCAGTTCCAATCAGATGCACTGGCCAAACTGATAAAACACTTTGGCTGGACTTGGATAGGTGCTGTCCGGTCAGATTCAGACTATGGCAATAATGGCATGGCCTCTTTCTTGGATGTAGCACAGAAGGAGGGGATCTGTGTGGAATACTCTGAATCTTTCCACCGGACCCACCCACATAGCAGGATCCAGAGAGTAGCTGACGTGATCCACAGGTGTCTAAATCATTGATTGTGGGCTCTTTGACACTGACATGCACACAGAACCACATAAAATGTGTAGTTTAGGGTGGAATATATTTATTCATCTTTTGGTAAAAATACAAAAAATATAAATAAATAATATTCATAGAGACACATAAGCAGCTATATAATATAGCACATTACAAACTCAATTAGTATCTGTAATTATCTGCGTATATTGACACCGGTATTGTTGTAAATTGATGGAAATAATGTCTCTCCACGTGATGAATTGTTGCATGTTGAGTGACTATCTGCTCACTAAACCACAAAAAAAAGTGTTATATATATATATATATATATATATATATATATATATATATATATATATATATATATATATATATATATAAATACAAAGATTATTTCCTTATCCTTATGACTGGCTGAAAATTGTTTTTACCATGTCTTTGACCACTAATGATATTGTTATAAAATATATTTTTCAACACACCAAAACACTAAAGCATTTTGCATGTTTGATGGTGTTCACTATATTTGTACTCATTTAAAAATGGTAATTCTATGCTCACACTGGCGTAATATATTGCACTCTATATTATGCACAGGTCGACTGCTATGGTTGTTGTGGCATTTGTAGCCTCTGGAGACATGAGGATCCTGCTCAAGGAGTTGGTTCGGGAGCCTTCTCCACCTCGCCAGTGGATAGGCAGTGAGTCCTGGGTAACCGACCCAGACTTGCTGAGCTTCAGTATCTGTGCTGGAGCCATTGGATTTGGCATTCAGCAATCTGTCATCCCAGGTCTGAGAGAATTCTTGCTGGATCTCCCTCTCACTAAGGTGGCTGCCTCTCCATTGCTTACTGAGTTCTGGGAGGATGCATTCAACTGCAGGCTGGGTGAAGGTAAGGAAGTTGTGCTGAGATTTGGTGACATCTGCAATGGGGTCCACTGGACCGTCCCATCCTCTGTCGCTGCTTTAGGATCGAACCTTAGATTTTACGTAAGAGGGAATCTCAGGTTATTGAAGAACAACATGAAGTGTACTTATAGTGTGTCTCTATAAATGGGTCAAGTCACTTGGTAAAGAAATGAACAGTTGTACAACTTGTTTTGAGAGTAATGATCTGATAACTGAGTTTACTTAACTTGAGTTGGTATAAATAAAGAAAAATTAACAGAATAGTGAACCTTCTGCAAGAGAATATTTTGCTAAATGATATAATGTTGAATAAAATCAAAAGAAAGCACACGATAATTAAAAAGAAGAATAACAAACTAATATTATAGTCAAGGCTAAACAATTCCTCCTTCCTCTGTCTTCTTGTTACAGTCATGGATGAGCGTGTGTGTAATGGAACTGAAGAGATAGAGAGAATCCAGAACCCATATACTGACACATCTCAGCTCCGCATCACTAACATGGTGTATAAGGCTGTTTATGCAATAGCACATGCCATTCATACTGCAGTGTGTCAGGACATGAATGCTACAACACAGTGTGACAAATATACTGAGACCAAACAGGTTGGTCAAAAATTAATGCTTTTACAACCATAGTCCCTTTTGTTTGCTAAAATGTACACTTTGTGAAACCAAATATACATTTTATTTCACATTATATCCTTTCTTCCCATTACTTGCTTAATTGACTCCATTCTGACAGGTTCTTACTCAGCTGAAGAAAGTTAATTTTTCCAAAAATGGTTACGATGTGTCATTTGATGCCAATGGAGATCCTGTGGCAAGATATGAGCTGGTTAATTGGCAAAGAAGTGAGAGAGGCAGTATTGAGATGGTGACAGTTGGGCTGTATGATGCATCACTGCCAGAGGGCCAGGAGTTTCTTATCAACAGAAACCTCACCTGGGTGGACGGAAGTACACAAGTAAGGAGCCTAAAATAATTATTCTAAATAGTTATTTTCAAGTGAACAGTATGTCTATATTGAAATAGGTTTTGGTACTGTAACTGTTGATATAATATAGTGTTGCAGACTGAGACAGAAAAATGGTGCAGTTATCTTCCAAAATTACAGTATGTTTTGTCGGATAATTTTGTCCAGTGATGTTTTACATGCTTTGGCAGAGGGATAATAATGTTGTTATTGTTCTAGATTATCTAGATTATCTCTTTGTGTCCTGTGTCTTATAATTTGGTATTTTGTCCCTTTTTTGTCTCTTCGGTATTCTCCTGTGCTCTTTCTTCTGTGTTCTCCCCTCTGTCTCCTCCTTTCATTCCTTGCATGTTTGTCTCCCTCTGTCTGTCAGTATTGTTTCCTTCATGCTTTCTCCTCTGTGGCTTTCCCTCATTATCTCACCTGTCCTCCTCCCTCCTCTCTTCCCACCTGTTTCCCGTTCCCTCCTCAGTGTGTCCGTGTACTTAAAGGGATATTCAAACGTAAGTTTAATCCATGGTCTAACACACAGAGTAAGACACCTCCCCAATACACTGCAGTCTATGGCTGTGACCAAAATCACTCACTACTCCCTAAATAGTGCACGACATAGTGATTGCGCCATTTTGTAGTGCTGTCCAAGTGTCTAGTGGAAAATATTATACCCTTTATAGTGCACTCAAAGTATCCCGCAGTGCATTGTGAAAAGTATTGTCAACCGATGGTGACTTACCAAGCAATATTTAGCATCATGCATTGCATTGTGGACGAACACATGGAGATTTCAATTCACGTTTCAACTGTGCAACAGTAGTGATATCATTAACGGTGACGGAGTAGTGTCTGAAAGAGTGTTTTTATTTCTGCTGATGAGCTCACTATATAGTCCACTATGTTGGACTCCCTATGTAGTGACTAGGGAGTAGGGAATGAGTGGGTGATTTCAGACACAGCCTATGCCTCCTCCTCCCCCTGCAGCAGCTTGCTCGTTGTGGGGAAGTCATATGCTAGCGTTGAGAGCTAGTCTCACATCAGAATCTTGGCGAGCATCCCACTATTGCTGGTGTATTATCTTTGAAAATGCAGTCCATGCAGGGTAGGGACTGAAGAAAACCTTCCTTTGTGTAGTCTTGTCTGAGGCACGCAAAAAAAAAAAAAAAAAAAGATATGGGGCAATGGCGTACTTCTTCAAGTGGTGACGCCATCCCAGGAGAAATAAAAACAGTGGATATACTGTAATTTTTGACTGAAAAAGAATGGCAAACAGTGGACGCTATCCAATATAAGTGTATGTGATTACAGGACAGTGATATCTATTAAAGATATAGATAAACATTATAACAATAAATCCATCCTTCTCTCCTCAGAGCTGCATAGCACACCTGAATAGTTGTCAGTTTGTTTGTATCTATGTACCAGGTGCCTGTGTCAGTGTGCAGTGACAGCTGTCCTCCAGGAACTCGTAAAGTGCTGCAGAAAGGAAAACCCATCTGCTGTTATGATTGTATACCTTGTCCTGAAGGAGAAATTAGCAATGTTACAGGTATTTCCTTATTTTTTAACGAATATGTACATCAGTAAATAAGTGTCTACTGCCCTGCCCTGTTTATGTTTTTTTTTTTTATTGTTTGTTGTTTTTTGTTTTTTTTCAGATTCCCCTGATTGTTTCGCTTGCCCTGAGGAGCTATGGCCAAATGCAGAGAAAGATGCTTGTTTCCCAAAGCCTGTAGAGTTTCTTTCCTTTGACGAGGTCCTAGGAATCATCCTGGCTGCTTTCTCTGTTGCTGGTGCCTGTCTTGCCATTATAATAGCAGCTGTGTTCTTTCATCACAGGACATCCCCGATTGTCAGGGCCAACAACTCTGAGCTGAGCTTCTTGTTGCTCTTCTCTCTGACTTTATGTTTCTTATGTTCCTTAACTTTCATTGGAGCACCCTCTGATTGGTCCTGCATGCTGCGCCACACAGCATTTGGAATCACCTTCGTCCTCTGTATCTCTTGTGTTCTTGGAAAAACAATAGTAGTGTTAATGGCTTTCAGAGCTACACTCCCAGGTAGTAATGTCATGAAATGGTTTGGCCCTCTACAGCAAAGGATGACTGTAGTCTCTTTCACATTCATTCAAGTTTTAATATGTGCTATTTGGTTGGGTCTTAGTCCCCCATTTCCAATGAAAAACCTAATTTTATATAAGAAGAGAATCATCCTGGAGTGTGCATTAGGGTCAGCTTTTGGGTTCTGGGTTGTGCTTGGGTACATAGGCCTACTGGCTGTCTTTTGCTTTGTTTTAGCTGTCCTAGCTCGGAAACTACCTGATAATTTCAATGAAGCCAAGCTGATCACCTTCAGCATGCTGATATTCTGCGCAGTCTGGATCACCTTTATCCCAGCGTATGTCAGCTCTCCTGGGAAATTTACTGTGGCTGTGGAGATATTTGCTATTCTAGCCTCCAGTTTTGGACTTATACTGTGCATATTTGCTCCAAAGTGTTACATCATATTGTTTAAGCCAGAGAAGAACACCAAGAAACATTTAATGAACAAAAATGATTCATAATAAAATTAAACTTATGCTAGGCCATCAGCATAGTTTGTTGGAACGTCCTTTACATGTTGTTCAAACATTTGCAATAGTTTTTCATTATATTCTCAGTAAACATTCATAACAAAATGCATGGAAGACTTTTCCCTCAGCTTTTTGATAAAACCATTGTTATCTTAAGAATGTTTTTGAATAAAAAGCAGTTAAATGGTGAGAATGCAAGTGAGATATAGAATTAGTGAGTAAATATAAAATATATTATAAGCAGTTAGTAAAAGAAAGGTTGATTGCTTCAGCCACAACCCGTCAGCAACAATGTTTGCAAACACTCCCATGCTACTGAAGTACATTTCCACCAGACAGCAATTGTGAAATAAAATGACGATTTAAGATTAAACTCTTTACAATTTAAAAATTATGTAAATTGGTTTACTGGTAATAGTTCTCTATAAAGAACACTGCTTCATTTTCATTACACTCCATGCAATGTGATGGGCAGTCAAGGAGGAAAGAATAATTCATGAAGATCTGGTGCTTAAAGTACTAACTTTATGAGGTTATTTTGCAGACTGAAGAAAAGACTTGGCCAATAGTTAATTACAGTTCATTGGGTAAGGGCATCCTCTCCCTGATGTATAGTGAGGTGACATCCAATAGAAGGAGGGAGGTCCTTCTCTGAAAATCTATATAAAGCAGTGAAAACACAAATGCAGTGTGCCCACATACAGTCAGGCATGAAGATCTCAGCTCTCTTTATTGGCCTGATCCTGTCTCTGAGTTTGTATGAGGTCTCTCCTATGAAGTGTAAACTCCAGGGTACAGCTCGTCAACCTGCATTCTCAATGGATGGTGACTACAATGTTGGGGGTGTTTTCTCTATACACAACTACTTGCACACAGTGGAGCATAACTACACCACCATGCCTGAGCCACCAAGGTGCACAGGGAGGTTAGTAAGAGGGAGAAGTGGTGGATGTGAGACTATTGCATTGTGTGGGAATATAAATGTTTTGATTTTTATGATGTGCTTACAGTCATGTTTCAAAGCTTTTGTGTAGAATGGACAACTTCAAAAACATATTTCTCTGTGTTTTATGAGATGGCAAATGAGTATTTGGCCATTTTGATTGCAATTGTTATATACACAAACTACCAGAGTAAGAAGGAATCAGTCTTTGGCCATAAATAACATGCATTTCATTCAGAAAAAGAGCTATTTTCTCCACTGTAAATCTAAGTGTGTTAAACATCAGTTTTGTGAATATTTTACAGGATAACAATTTAAGACTTTATATTAAATTGAATATCTCTTTGTTGGTAGGTTGAGGTGTTTTTCTGTTGAAAAGTGTTTTTTGTCCCTATCACATGTAAATTCGAACAGTATGTGTTTTTTGCAGCATTGACTCTCGTGAACTGCGCTTCTCACGTGCAATGGTCTTTGCTATTGAGGAGATTAATCAGAGCACAGAGCTGCTGCCAGGCATCAAACTTGGTTATCAGATCCATGACTCCTGTGCCTCAGTGCCTCTGACGATGCTTGTGGCATTCCAGCTTTCAAATGGGCTGGAACCAGTGTTTTATACAGGCAACAACTGCTCGCAGTCCGGTGTGGTGATGGCTATTGTTGGTGAGTCTGGGTCTACGCCATCAATCAGCATGGCACGCATCATCGGGTCTTTCAACATTCCTCAGGTAAATATTTTAAATTCTGGCAAACTTTTTGTGTTAAATACGGGCCAATGCTTATTTTTTGTCTCTGCCATTAATCACTTACACTGTTGTATTGCCTTAGGTGAGCCACTTTGCCACATGTGCATGCCTGTCTGATAAACAGCAGTTCCCCAGTTTTTTCAGAACGATCCCCAGTGACCAGTTTCAATCAGATGCGCTGGCCAAGCTGATAAAACACTTTGGCTGGACTTGGATAGGTGCTGTCCGGTCGGATTCAGACTATGGCAATAATGGCATGGCTTCTTTCCTGGATGCAGCACAGAAGGAGGGGATCTGTGTGGAATACTCTGAATCTTTCCATCGGACCCACCCACCTAGCAGGATCCAGAGAGTAGCTGACATTATCCGCAGGTTTCTAAATTACTGATTGTACTTTTGCTGACACTGACTTGTACACAAAAATAATAACATATAAGGCTCAAATTAAGGATGAATGTTTTTTTGTTTGTTTGTTTGTTTTTGTTTTTTCCAACACTTTTCTGTCTTTCATATTCATAGTGAGACATACAGGTGACTGTATCACCCATATTTCTCTGTGAATCTTTACACCTGTATTGTTATAATTTGATGGAACTAATGTCTCTCCAGGCAATGCATTGTTGCCTATCCTGACAGTGACCATCTGCACATAAAACCACAGAAAAATATATTTTGTGAAATATAAGACAAAACATTACACTACATTGAAAATTATATTCCTTACCATGTTTATAACCATTAATGATATGTCATAAAATTATTTTCCAACATTCCAAAAAAACTAAAGCATTTTGCATGTTTTTCATTTTAACTATCTTTATACTTTTTTTTTTAATACAATTTTTGTCCCCATATTGGTGTAATATGATGCACTGAATGTCTCCCCAGGTCGACTGCTGTGGTTGTTTTGGCATTTGTAGCCTCTGGAGACATGAAGATCCTGCTCAAGGAGTTGTCGCGCAAGCCTTCTCCGCCTCGCCAGTGGATAGGCAGTGAGGCCTGGGTAACTAACCCAGATATGCTGAGTTTCAGTATCTGTGCTGGAGCAATTGGATTTGGCATTCAGCAATCTGTCATCCCAGGTTTGAGAGAGTTCTTGCTTGATCTTTCTCCCTCTAAGGTGGCTGCCTCTCCATTGCTTACTGAGTTCTGGGAGGATGCGTTCAGCTGCAGGCTGGGAAAAGGTAAGGAAGTTGTGCTGAGTTTTTGGTGACAATTACAATTTAGTCATCAGCTGCTTGAGTGTCAGACCCTTGAGAGGGAAATCGCAGGTTACTGAACAACAACATGATGTGGACATTAAGCATATCTCTGTAAATGAACTTACTTGATGTTTGCTAGGTCAAGTTTAGGCCCTCTGCTGTCTTGGAGAAGATTTTTTGCAAGAACTTGACCTCAGTGGTTTCACAATACAAAGACACACAGTACACATTATTCACCACACTAAGATACATAGCAATAAAAACAGTGTTTGAAGATCTGAAGAGACTGTTGTACTGACTGATTTCAGGACGTGAAAATGGGTCAAGTCAGTTGGTGATGAAAGGAATAATTGTACAAATCTTTTTTGTTTTCTTTTATACATGTGAGTAATGATCAGATGACTGACTTTACTTGAAGTGAGACTCTCCGAAAATGCAACCTAGGATTTCTTTGTGAATGTATATGAGTTAACCTCCTTGTAAAATCATAATTACAATGAAAGAGGCATTTTTAAGATTTACTGTATTTTCATTTTCGTCAAACTAGTTTTCAATGGGAGTGCAAGGGGCAAATTAGCGATAGCATCAAAATAGTTATTTTCAAAACAATTAGAAGGCTTCACACAACATGAAACTTTGCTCATAGTATCACTCACATTAGCAGTCGCTTGGTCCGTTAGCTGCCATCATGGCAGTGGAAAAGTATCGATCTCCGAATGTGATAGAGTAACATGGAGGAGAGTTAAGGTGGAGCACTAGTGTCTTGCAGCAACAACTAGACACATGATATCTCACAAAAATATAAAATATGCTAAATCTTAAAAGTGCCTCTTTCGTCTTAATTATGCTTTTACACGAAGGTTTGACTCATATGCATTCACAAAAAAAGCCTAGGTTGCATTTTGGCAAGAGTTCCACTTTACCTCTAACTAGGTAAGCTTCTCCAAGGCATGTTTGGCTAAATATTATACTGTTAAATTAAATGAAAAGAAAGCGCAAGAGAATGATAAATACATTAGGAAGAATACCACCTTTCCTAATATATGTATCATCCTCTTGTGCTTTCTTTTTCATTTCATTAGAGAGAATGATAAATACATTTAGGGAGAATACCACCTTTCTCTGTCTTGTGTATTTTTAGGTGCCAAAGATGAAAATATGTGTAATGGAACTGAAAACATAGAGACGCTCCAGGACCTGTACACCGACACATCCCAGCTCCGCATCACCAACATGGTGTATAAGGCTGTTTATGCAATAGCACATGCCATTCATAATGCGGTGTGTCAGGACACAAATGCTAAAACTCAGTGTGACAAATTCACCAGGATAGAGTCCAAACAGGTTGGTCAAAAATTAATCCGTGAATAACCATAATCACTTATTTGCAAAAATGTACATTTTGTGAAACCAGCATTAAGCTAACTATCATTTTGGTTTACATTATACCCTTTCTATAACTTGCTTAATTGACTCTATCCTCATAGGTTCTTTCTCAGCTGAAGAAAGTAAATTTTTCCAAAAATGGTTATGATGTGTCATTTGATGCCAATGGGGATCCTGTGGCAAGATACGAACTGGTTAACTGGCAAAAAAGCGAAAGTGGCAGTATTGAGATGGTATCAGTAGGGCATTATGATGGGTCACTACCAGAGGGCCAGGAGTTTCTTATCAACAGAAACCTCACCTGGGTCAATGGTGACACAAGAGTAAGAAGCCTAAACAAAGTATTTTAATTAATCTTCGAGTGAGCTGAATGTGTATATTGAACATGGTTTTCAATGTTGTAACTGTTGATTATTACTGTTATGATAGAGCGTAGCAGACTGAGATAGAAAAATTAAGAGTTTGTTCTCCAAAGTACAGTATGTTTTGTAGGTTAATATTTTCCAATTAAGTTTTACATGGTGTGGCAGAGGGATAGTAACATAGGCAGCACAGGTGGAGCCCTGTACTGAATCCTATTGGAATAGCTCTCCACTCACACTTATTTGTCCATTTATGAAACAATGGTTACGTCTTAACCATTTTACATCTCACACAGGCTCATCTCTCCACTGGACTCTGTGCGAACAGTGGGTGTAGTCCTCATCAAACACACTGCACTGATACAGATACTGATACTAACCGGCAAGAGCCTCAGCCATCCTACGTCTTATAACCAAGAGCAGTTCTGTGGAGAAATAAGTAGCCCAGCCCACACACCTTGAACTGGGTGGGACTTTTCCCTAACCCTGCAGGGATCAAAGACACGCAACATTCACCCTGCTGAAAAACAGGGGGTCTCTGTGCACCCTGTGTGCAACTGACCTCTCCACATGTCCAAGGAGAGGTCAGATGCACGCTATTCACAATTCCATGAAGCATCAACTGGCAACAATATCCCCTCCCACATTCTTCAAAGTAACATCATTTAGAATTTGGCATTTTGTGCAATGTAGCCCCCAAAATGTAGAAAATAATAATAATAATAATAATAAAAAAAAAAAAAAACATGTTTGGCTCTGCTGCCTGGTGATGAGTCCAGTCCTCACAATTGACTCTGCTACACAGCTCTGGCTATACAATGTAAAGCACAAGTCTGAAAGCTATAGTCGATAGTTAATAAAGATCTACTGCTTTCAATCTTGTAGCCTATTAACCCTGACTTATAACTAAATGTTGATTGAGAGACCAGAAAATCATTGTCTTCTTTAAAATTATGAGTGCCATTGAGTGCCATCTTGACTACATGTTGTCTAGTCTGCTTGATGGAGGTTGCTTCCCTTAACCTGAAAGCCCCACCTTAGTGGGGCAGTGATGGCTTTAGTGGCTTTATGCAAAGGGGTTCCAATTGCAGGCTATTGTCATCCACAACGACTCCAACTGGTCTCTACTGACATGGCTATCTCCCTAGTGGCTTTTTTCAGAAACGTGGGTTCCAAGCTGACTCTCCAGAAGAAATAGCGCACAGATGTTGCTGGAAAGCCACAGCAGCCAACCTCGATGTGGAATAGCATTGTGTGTTGTCCTTTGACTCGGATGTCAAAATTCAGGTCCTGGTACTTAGTGCTCTTAAGCTGGTGTGAGTTGGCTAGCCTGTCCTCCCAGGGTACAGTTAGCTGTATGACCAGGATGGTCTTTGTATTTCTGTACAAAAGAACCATGTCTGGGCAGAGCGAGTTGTAGCCATCTCCTCTTTAAAGACAAACTTCCTCCCCAGGTTCACCTCATGAAATGGGCTGGAATGGGCTTTTGGCAGCTGTTTTTGCTTTTGAAGTTTTGTCACCTTGCCTTCAGAAATGGACATCTTCAGGTTGTGGTGCCTGTTGTTTGTTGATCTCAGAAGATCTGTCCATGTGGTAGTTTATGTGAGCCCCTTGTCATGCTTGCACCTGTATCTACCTTTTGTAAGTGTCTTGTGGTATCCTGTGAAGATGTGGTTTAGGGTGCACTGAGTTGCGCCACACTGCTTGCAGGATGGTTTTCTTCTTTGCTCCAGATCTGTAGATTGTTTGAGGTTGGTAAGAGGCATGTTATTTCAAAATCATTTTGCTGGTGCAGTGGGTGGTGCCCTGCTGCCATATGCCCAAATGCCTGCATGGCAGCCAACACTGTCATCATTATACCTTATTGTTTGTGGACTGCCTCCAGAAGGGTTCTATGTCTAAGTTTTGAAAGAAAGGCATGGAACCTTGAGGAATCAAGCACCGCACCCCGATACTCCTCTAATGGGCTGTGTAGAACATGACCCATTCTTTACACATCACCATGACAGGGCATAGAGACAAAGCAAAATCCAGGATAACACAGTGGACTGAGCATTACATCCTCACATGTGCTTGCTGTTGCCTAGGAGTACAACAGACTGTGGCACCTCGATGGCTCCCCTCACTTTCAGCAGAGTGGGAGGCAGATATGCTTTTTAATGTTCATGCCACACAAGGTCTGTTTTCTGACATCATTGAACTGGGCATATAACAGTTACAGTACCATGATGTGATTGTGATTCCTGCACACAGCATCATGGTTATGCTGGCCATCAAACTTTACTTTGAGAAAGGAGGCAGGGGTATAGGGTGCTTTGTGATACAAAGCCTTCATGACACACACAGTCCACATGATATTTCCGGAGTCATTTTGGAATTAATGGCTGTCATGGGGTGCTGCTCATGTGTTCTGTTTGGTGACATGTTCTGGACCGGTGACAACCTCTTGGTCTTGTGGTATATCTGCGGGTTATGATGCAGTGGTTATGCAGGTGTTCTGTCCACAAATCATTTTCCAACCCCTACAGCAACAGTGTGAGCCATCCCATACCAGTCATGAAGCGGTTGGTCTGATCAGGTGTCCAGGTTCTTGGCCATTGCAGCCACCTGCTCACTCAGCAATGCATTTTATCTGAATATTCCATGAACATCCCAGATGTTGATGAGATGTTGTCACCCTCTGCCAACAAAGGAATGGGCGTCATCTTAACAAAGCTAGCCGGGGAGGTAGCAGTGAGTCATCTGTCAATGTTGAGGGCTGGTCTTCTATTGGGAAGATGGAGAGCACCCCACCACTGTGGCTGCGGCAACAAGGGCAGGGCATGATGGGCAACGGCTAAGTTCCTAAAGTGGCGAGGCCTTCTTAGGCAAAATTAAACCTTGTCATCTCTGAAGGAATAATAATGGAGGGACAGCAATGTATATTAAATGAATAGAGATTCAAATAACAAACCCATCCTTTCCTCGTCAGAGCTGCATAGCACATCTAAATATTTGTTTAATTTTTTGTATCTATGTGCCAGGTTCCTGTGTCAGTGTGCAGTGACAGCTGTCCTCCAGGAACTCGTAAAGTGCTGCAGAAAGGAAAACCCATCTGCTGTTATGATTGTATACCGTGTCCAGAAGGAGAAATTAGCAATGATACAGGTATTTCCTTGCTTTTTAAAGCATGTGTACAGCATTAAATGCTATATATGTGACTGTGAAATATGTGACTACTAATACCCTGTTTAATTTTTGTTTCAGATTCCCCTGATTGTTTCCCTTGCCCTGAGGAGCTATGGCCAAATGCACAAAGGGATACTTGTTTCCCCAAGCCTGTAGAATTTCTCTCCTTTGACGAGGTCCTGGGAATCATCCTGGCTGCTTTCTCTGTTGCTGGTGCCTGTCTTGCCATTATAACAGCGGCTATATTCTTTCGTCACAGGGCATCACCGATTGTCAGGGCCAACAACTCTGAACTGAGCTTTCTGTTGCTCTTCTCCTTGACTCTCTGTTTCTTATGTTCATTAACTTTCATTGGAACACCTTCTGATTGGTCCTGCATGCTGCGCCACACAGCATTTGGGATCACCTTCGTCCTCTGTATCTCTTGTGTTCTCGGAAAAACTATAGTTGTGTTACTAGCCTTTAAAGCTACACTCCCAGGTAATAATGTCATGAAATGGTTCGGTCCTCTACAGCAAAAGATGACTGTACTTTCTTTCACATTTATTCAAGTTTTAATATGTGCTATTTGGTTGGGTCTTAGTCCCCCTTTTCCAATAAAAAACCTAAGTATACATAAGGAGAGAATCATCCTGGAGTGTGCATTAGGCTCAGCTATTGGGTTCTGGGTTGTGCTTGGGTACATAGGCCTATTGGCTGTCTTTTGCTTTGTGTTAGCTGTCCTAGCCCGGAAACTACCTGATAATTTCAATGAAGCCAAGCTGATCACCTTCAGCATGCTGATATTCTGTGCAGTCTGGATCACCTTTATCCCAGCGTATGTCAGCTCTCCTGGTAAATTTACTGTGGCTGTGGAGATATTTGCCATTCTGGCCTCCAGTTTTGGACTAATAGTCTGTATATTTGCTCCAAAATGTTTCATCATATTGTTTAAGCCAGATAAGAACACCAAGAAACATTTAATGAACAAAAATTAATCCTGAACAATTTGAGCTTTTGAAATAGTTAAGATAGCCACACGTAAGGCTTAAGCTGTGCCGTCAGCACAGTCTTCACTTAGTTTGTTTTGATTTGAGTCTGTCTGTCTTAAAATGTACTTAAATTGTGTAATCATATTCAAAATAATGTAATCATCCCTAACAAAAATGCATGGTAAGAATGTTCAAGACTGTTTTTTGCACAACTGAAATGCATTTTAAATGGTGAGAATGGTAGTTTGATACAAAATAAGGATGGCAATAAAAAAAAAAAAAAAACAAAACAAAACAAAACAAAACAAACTAAAAAAACATATTAAATCAACAGTACACTCTACCATGAATCCAACAAAAACACTAACCTAATACCTTGTTTGACCGAACAAAAGTTTATTCACCCTACCTGGAGCCCACAACAACTAATGAGTGATCATGTATGCTTTAATGTAGCCATTAATATATAATAAATATTAATATTTAAATTTCAAATCTAACAATTTACAGTTTTAAGGGTTTTGTTCTTTGTTATTTGTACTGTAATGACTTTTTGTTTTATTCATTTATTTATTCTTTTATTATTATCATTATTTATTTATGTATTTATTTTACAGCTAAGCACTTTCATGACTATTGTAAATACATAAAGTTAGTGTAACTAAGGAAATAAAGAATTTTCATGAGTTAAAATTCACATGTGTCAAACTGATCCAGTAAAGGGCCGCTGTGGCTGCAGGTCTTCATTCCAACCAAGCAAGAACACATCTGATTTGGATCAGCCAACCAATCAGCCAACCAAGTAAGAACACACCTGATTTGGATCAGGTGTGTTCTTGCTTGGTTGGAATGAAAACCTGCAGCCACAGCGGCCCTTTACTGGATCAGTTTGACACCACTGAAATTGCTTCTGTTACTCTATGCTTGCGGCTATTTTTATTAATAGTTTAAGAAGCTGACAATGCTTTAGTCATACATAGTGTACATTGCAGTCAGGTAATAATTAAGCAATAGGCCAAGTCAATTTAAAACAGATTATAAATCAAATAATTTTAGTTGTAGCATGCTGAACAGTGACATGCTGGTCAGTATATGCTACCTCCAAAATAATTCTCTCCCATCCTCTGCATCCATAGATTTGAGCCTATGACATTTATTTTAACACTTGTGCTCTGAATGAATCAGCATATTACAGTGCAACTAAACTTCAAAGGGGATCTCACGGGATAGTTTTGTGATAGCTTTCCAATATGTTGTGTTTGAAACTAGATTAAACCAAAAACAAACAAAAAATGTTTTAATATTCACAAGATATAACTGAACTATGAGCTGAAAGACAGCAAGCTATAGATAGTTTGTGTTTACAATGGTAAATTTGCATGAAGAGAAACGAGAGAGGGAAACCTAAAAGCTATAGAAAAGACTTAAGTCCATTAAAGGCCATTAGGTAAGAGCATCTTCCTTCTGATCTATTTCAGGCTGACGCACAGGAGAAGGACAAATCTCTTGTCTGATAATCTATATAAACCAGTGAAGACACACATACAGTTGCTCTACATAAAGACATTTGAGAGATGACAGTCTCAACCCTCCTTGTTGGCCTGATCCTGTCTCTGAGTTTGTGTGAGCTGAACTCAGCTCTGAAAGAAAGGGTTGAGCTCACAGAAGAAAGGACTGGTGCTGGAGTCAGCACTGAGGCATCGCCTGTGAAATGTAAACTCCAGGGTACCACTCGTCTACCTGCATTCTCATTGGATGGTGACTACGTTATCGGGGGTGTTTTCTCCATACACACCTACGTGCATACAGTAAAACATAACTACACCACCGAGCCTGGGCCACTGAAGTGCACAGGGAGGTTAGTAAGTGGGACAAGAGTTAGATGTGTGGATTTTAGACAGTGTGAGTATATAAATGTATTGATTTGTATGCTGTGCTTACAGTTGTACAAAACTTTGATGCAATGTTGAAAGCTTTTGAGAGCAGAATTTCTCTTTTGTGTTACATTAGATGCCAAATGAGTATTTGGCCATATAAATTACATTGAGCATTATGATGTGTTTCTGAACTCAAAATACAGATGTTCTTAAAGATTTTATAAATACTTGTGGGTTTTAAGCAATTAAGACTTTAAATTTAGTGGACTTTATTCATCCCATGCATTGAAATTCCCTTTAATACAGCAGTTCAGCTGTCAGTTACCATCTATAACTCTGAGTTGAAGTTCTTTATTGTGTGTTCTCTGTTGAAATGGTGAATTGTCTTAATCATGTAAATTCAAACACTGATGAGATATTCTGTGTGCAGAATTGAGTCTCGTGAACTGCGCTTCTCACGTGCAATGGTCTTCGCCATCGAGGAGATTAACAACAGTACAGAGCTGCTGCCAGGCATCAAACTTGGTTATCAGATCCATGACTCCTGTGCCTCAGTGCCTATGACGATGCTTTTGGCATTCCAACTGTCAAATGGGCTGGAACCAGTGTTTTACACAGGCAAAAACTGCTCGCAATCTGGTGTGGTGATGGCTATTGTTGGTGAGTCTGGTTCTACTCCATCAATCAGCATGGCACGCATCATTGGGTCCTTTAACATTCCTCAGGTAAATTTTATTTATTTATTTTTTTTGAATTATTAAATTCAAACAATAAATACAAAACACAAGGACACGAAAAGCAAACATCTTTCACAAGTGACATACAAAAAATCAATAAGCCAAACAAACAAACAAAAAAAAAACAAAAAAAACAAAAACAAAAAAAAAACAGGCAAATCAGGTAAAAAATTTTAATTCTCACAAACTTTGTGTGTTAAATATGGGCCAATGCTTATTTTCTATGTCTGTGCCATTAATTAATTACACTGTTGTATCGCCTTAGGTGAGCCACTTTGCCACGTGTGCATGCCTGTCTGATAAGCAGCAGTATCCAAGTTTCTTCAGAACAATCCCCAGTGACCAGTTCCAGGCTGACGCTCTGGCCAAGCTGGTGAAACACTTTGGCTGGACTTGGATAGGTGCTGTCCGTTCGGATTCAGACTATGGAAATAATGGCATGGCATCTTTCCTACAGGCAGCACAGAAGGAGGGGATCTGTGTGGAATACTCTGAATCTTTCTATCGGACCCACCCACGTAGCAGGATCCAGAGAGTAGCTGAAGTTATTCGCAGGTTTCTAAATCACTGATTGATTTTGTAACTTTTGCTCATAATACACAAAGAAACACTGCAAAAAAAATCTTCAATTAGATTTGAAAAACCTTCAACTAAATTTGTGTGTATATATATATATATATATATATATAGGGAGAGAGAGAGATACATGATACATGATAAGAATGTTGTGACGGTGTAAGATAATTTTACTAATATGGTAAAAATATGAAAATACTTTCTTCAGAATATTCATATTTATACTTATTCAAAAGGGTAATTTCATGTTTGTGTCACTGATACTGTTAATTTTGTTTGTGTGTGTGTGTGTGTGTGTGTGTGTGTGTGTGTGTGTGTGTGTGTGTGTGTGTGTGTGTCTGTGCCTGTGTGTTATCTCTTCTATTGGTGTAATATAATGCACTGTAATGTCTCCCCAGGTCAACTGCTATGGTTGTTGTGGCATTTGTTGCCTCAGGAGACATGAGGATCCTGCTCAAGGAGTTGTCACACAGGCCTTCTCCACCTCGCCAATGGATAGGAAGTGAGGACTGGGTAACTAACCCAGACATGCTGAGCTTTAGCATATGTGCTGGAGCCATTGGGTTTGGCATTCAGCAATCTGTCATCCCAGGTTTGAGAGAATTCTTGCTGGATCTCTCTCCTACTAAAGTGTCTGCCTCTCCATTGCTCACTGAGTTCTGGGAGGATGTGTTCAACTGCAGGCTGGGAAAAGGTAAGTTGTACCTATTTTTAAATGACATTTACAATTGAATCCAATGGAACCTCCCAGCCTCTAAAGGGAAATGTAAGGGTTGAACAATAACAATGATAAGGCATTGACAGAGATGCATACAGAAGGTGTATCTCTATGTCAATGATCTAATAACATGATGTCAGGTCAAGTTTGGGACTTGAAATGTTTTGCGGAAGATTTCATATTAACTTGTCTGTAGTGGGCTCATGATACTAACATTTAAGTCCTGAACACAAGTACATAAATTACTAGCATGTATCTGTACGGTACTATTTTACTGACAGTGATTTCACTGCATTCATATTTTCAGTGTTTTCAGGTGCAACCATAAGCAACAGTGTGTGTGATGGAACTGAAGACATAAAGATTCTCCAGGACCCGTACACTGACACATCTCAGCTCCGCATCACTAATATGGTATATAAAGCTGTTTATGCAATAGCTCATGCCATTCATAATGCAATGTGTGAGGACACAATTTCTAAAACTCGGTGTGACAAATTAACCAGGATTGAGTCAAAACAGGTCAGTAAAAGTGATTCCTGTTTTCGCTAATATATACGTTAGCTGAATTATGTATTTTCTCGCCATCATTCTGGTACTTTCATGCATCCTCACAGGTTCTTACTCAGCTGAAGAAATTACATTTTTCCAAAAATGGTTATGATGTGTCATTTGATGCCAATGGGGATCCTGTGGCCAGATATGAGCTGGTGAACTGGCAAAAAAGTGAGAGTGGCAGCATTGAAATGGTGACGGTGGGGCATTATGATGCATCACTGCAGGAGGGTCAGGAGTTCAGCATCAACAGAAACATCACATGGGTAGAAGGTGGCACACAGGTAAGGAGCAAACAAGCAGTCATTTAAAATATTCAAATTTCAAATTTGTGATCATAAAGTTAATCAGTGTTTCCCATTAATTAACAAGACACTGATGTCCCACCATAATCTAATTTGCTGCACCACGTCTCATTTTGAGAAAATGTTTTTCACTTCATAATAACGCAGAAACTACATAACATTCCATACTGTTGCTGTATGCGCAAATGCTTTCTCAGTGACACACACTTGCACATATTCTCTGCTCTGAGGCCTTTCAAATTACAAGGAGTGACACCATTCATTGCTTTGGATACTGTTATATACATACTTGGTAATCAATCCCTGAGAGACGTATGCATACACAATTTCTCGTGGCAAACTGGTGTGCATTATTGAAAGACAACAATAAATATTTGAAGTGAAACTCTCGAAAAAAAGCAACCAAGGCTTTATTTGAGAATGTATGAGTCAAACTTTCATTTAAAAGCATAACTATGAGGAAAGAGGCACTTTTAAGATTTACCATAGTTTCGTTTTTGGGCAAGCTAATTTTCAATGGAGTGCTGGGGCACTCTTACACTAGTAGCAAAATCACTATTTTTGAAACACTGAGAAGGCTCGACACAACATGAAACTTTGCACGTAGTATCACAGGGTCTTTACACACGAGCATGAGCATTGCGAACATTGTTTGTGGACACAGAGTTTACTAAAAAGAAGGTTTTTGAACAATTCATATTACCGAAAACGAAACTATGGTAAATCTTTAAAGTGCCTCTTTTATCGTAATTATGCTTTTATATGAAGGTTTGACTCATATACACTCACAAATAAAGCCTTGGTTGCTTTTTGGCGAGAGTTTCACTTTAAGAGATAGATAGATAGATAGATAGATAGATAGATAGATAGATAGATAGATAGATAGATAGA
This sequence comes from Acanthopagrus latus, assembly GCF_904848185.1. Taxonomy (NCBI): domain Eukaryota; kingdom Metazoa; phylum Chordata; class Actinopteri; order Spariformes; family Sparidae; genus Acanthopagrus; species Acanthopagrus latus. Next base: position 11,305,949 of record NC_051040.1, read on the forward strand.
TAGATAGATAGATAGATAGATAGATAGATATTGAAATAATGAACCCATGCTATATTCCTCAGAGGTGTATAGTATGTGTGAGTTTACTTGTTTCTATGGATCAGGTGCCTGTGTCAGTGTGCAGTGACAGTTGTCCTCCAGGAACTCGTAAAGTACTACAGAAAGGAAAACCCATCTGCTGTTATGATTGTATTCCATGTCCGGAAGGAGAGATTAGCAATGCAACAGGTATTATATTTTTTCAATGCATATGTACAACATCAGATCTGTGACTGCTGAAAACCCTGTTCTGTTTTGTTTCAGATTCACCTGATTGTTTCCCTTGCCCTGAGGAGCTGTGGTCAAATGCAGAGAGAGATACTTGTTACCCAAAACCTGTAGAGTTTCTTTCCTTTGACGAGGTCCTAGGAATCATCCTGGCTGTATTCTCAGTTGGTGGTGCCTGTCTTGCAATTTTAATTGCGGCCGTCTTCTTTTGTTACAGGACATCCCCGATTGTCAGGGCCAACAACTCTGAGCTGAGCTTCCTGCTGCTCTTCTCCTTGACTCTGTGTTTCTTATGTTCATTAACTTTCATTGGAGTGCCCTCTAAGTGGTCCTGCATGCTGCGCCACACAGCGTTTGGGATCACCTTTGTCCTCTGCATTTCATGCGTTCTTGGAAAAACTATAGTTGTATTAATGGCCTTTAAGGCAACACTCCCAGGTAGTAATGTTATGAAATGGTTTGGTCCTCCACAGCAAAGGATGACTGTAGTGTCTTTCACATTTATTCAAGTTTTAATATGTGCTATTTGGTTGGGTCTCAGTCCCCCTTTTCCAATTAAAAACCTAATTTTATACAAGGAAAGAATCATCCTGGAGTGTGCATTAGGCTCAGCTATTGGGTTCTGGGTTGTGCTTGGGTACATTGGTCTACTGGCTGTCTTTTGCTTTGTGTTAGCTGTCCTAGCTCGGAAACTACCTGATAATTTCAATGAAGCCAAGCTGATCACCTTCAGCATGCTAATATTCTGTGCAGTCTGGATCACCTTTATCCCAGCATATGTCAGCTCTCCTGGGAAATTTACTGTGGCTGTGGAGATATTTGCCATTCTGGCCTCTAGTTTTGGGCTGATACTGTGTATATTTGCTCCAAAGTGTTACATCATATTGTTTAAGCCGGAGAAAAACACCAAAAAACAATTAATGAACAAAAATTAATCCTTCAACACCTGAGGTTTCGAAATAGTTAAAATGGCCACATATAAGGCTTATGCTGTGCAGTCAGCACAGTCTCTAACTAGTTTGTTTTCACTGAAGGTCATTTTAATGCTATTGTCTTACAATTTAGTGTACTTTTCATCCTATTCTAAATAAATATTCCAAACAAAATGCATGGTATTGAGTCCTCAGCAGTGTTTATTAAATCATTGCCATTTTAAGAATGTTTTTGCATGACTGAATAGCATTTTAAATAATGAGAATGCTAGTTTGGTACAGAATGACTGAGCTAATAGAAAGCATATTAAAATGAAAATACACATTAGCTTTACCACCACACGTGACATTTAATTTGACCTGATAAAATCTCCTGTGACCTCCCTGGAGCCCACAATAACCAGTGAGTGCTTTCATAGATATTCATGCAGCAATTGAAATTTCAAACCCAGTAATATACAACTTATAAAGATTTTCTTAGGCCTTAACTTGGAAATGATGCCATTTTAGACAGTTTTATGCATTTAGCTCGTTGTATAGGCTGTCATAATCTTAATTTTGAACATGTATGGCTGTATGTTGTGGACCAATTGTATTTTCCAACAACTAAGGGAAGTTAGATTTTTATTAAAATAGACATTTTAAACACTTCTGAAAAGAGCTTTTTTTAATAATAACATTTTCAAATTTATTACAATTTTAATAATAGTTTAAGAAGCTAAACATGCTTTACTCATCCATAGTGAATAGTGTAGTAAGGGCAGAATGAAACAATAGTGGTCAACTTAAATTGGGTGTATTACTGCTCTGTATATGCTACAACCAAAATAATTCTCGGTGGCATAGGCACCAACAGCCATTCTCAGTTTCCATACATTTGAGTTTATGGCATTTATCTGAACACTTTTCATCTTTATGTTAGACTCCAGTGTGTATTCATGAGGTGTAACTGTAATATAAGCTGGAAGAAAGCAGGACGGGTGTAGACAATATTAGGAAGATATCTGGTGTTCACAATGGCAACTTTAGATGAAAAGAAACAAGATAGAAACACTTAGAAACTATAGAAAAGACTTGGATAAAGGTTAATCAGAGACCATTGGGCAAGGGCATAGTCCTTCTGATCTATAATAGGCTGATGTACAGGAGAAGGAGGGAAGATCTTGTCTGATAATCTATATATACCAGGGGAAAGACATGTACAGTCAGTCTACATACAGACACTTGAGAGATGAAGGTCTCAGCCCTCCTTGTTGGCCTGATCCTGTTTCTGAGTTTTTGTGAGCTGAACTCAGCTCTGAAACAAAGGGTTGAGCTCACAGAAGAAAGGACTGGTGCTGGAGTCAGCACTGAGGCCTTATATGTAAATTGTAAACTCCTGGGTACCACTCGTCTACCTGCTTTCTCAATGGATGGTGACTATGCTATCGGGGGTGTTTTCTCCATACACACCTACATGCATACAGTAAAAAATGACTACACCACCGAGCCTGAGCCACTAAAGTGCACAGGGAGGTTAGTAAGAGAAGTGTTGGATAAGCAGATGTTGGTGATGTGGAGGGTAAAAATGTTTTGATTTTTATGATGTGCATACACTTGTGCAAACCTGTTATGCAATGTTTCTCTTTTTTGTTACATTAGATGCCAAATGAGTATTTGGCCATGTAAATCAAAATTAATATAATCACATCATAGTATGTTTCTTAACTGAAAATATAAGCTTCACAAAGTGTTCAAGACTATTGTTGTTTCGTATATTCAAATTCCTATGAATAGAGCGGTATGAGTTATCATCCATAGCTTAAAATTATTCTTTATTGTGTATTTTCAGTTGCAGTTGTAAACAATGTAAATTTGAACAGTGATAGGATTTTGTGTGTGCAGAATTGAGTCCCGTGAGCTGCGCTTCTCACGTGCAATGGTCTTCGCCATTGAGGAGATTAATAACAGTACAGAGCTGCTGCCAGGCATCAAACTTGGTTATCAGATCTATGACTCCTGTGCCTCAGTGCCTCTGACAATGCATGTGGCATTCCAGCTTTCAAATGGACTGGAACCAGTGTTTTACACAGGCAATAACTGCTCGCAATCCGGTGTGGTGATGGCTATTGTTGGTGAGTCCGGGTCAACACCATCAATCAGCATGGCACGCATCATTGGGTCCTTTAACATTCCTCAGGTATATTTTTGATTCTGGCAAACGTTGTGTGTTTAATATGGGCCAATGCTGTTTTTTTTTTTTTTTTTTTTTTTTTGTCTGTGCCATTACACAATTACACTGTTGTATTGCCTTAGGTGAGTCACTTTGCCACTTGTGCATGCCTGTCTGATAAGCAGCAGTACCCGAGTTTCTTCAGAACAATCCCCAGTGACCAGTTCCAGGCTGACGCGCTGGCCAAGCTGGTAAAACACTTTGGCTGGACTTGGATAGGTGCTGTCCGTTCGGATTCAGACTATGGCAATAATGGCATGGCCTCATTCCTGGATGCAGCACAGAAGGAGGGGATCTGTGTGGAATACTCTGTATCTTTCTATCGGACCCATCCACATAGCAGGATCCAGAAAGTAGCTGACATTATCCACAGGTTTCTAAATAACTGATTGAATTTGCATCTTGTGCTCACAATAAAACATATATAAAGGAAAAAAAAAATAGCATGTTGATTTCTCCCAGGTTCATTAATGTGTATCTTCATTCCTATTTAAAAGGATAATTTCATGTTTGTGTCAATGATTGTTTATTTGGTGCTTGTCTTGATAATATAATGCACTGTAATGTCTCCCCAGGTCAACTGCTATGGTTGTTGTGGCATTTGCAGCCTCAGGAGACATGAGGATCCTGCTCAAGGAGTTGTCACTCAAGCGTTCTCCGCCTCGCCAGTGGATGGGCAGTGAGGCCTGGGTAACTAGCCCAGACATGCTGAGCTTTAGCATATGTGCTGGAGCCATTGGATTTGGCATTCAGCAATCTGTCATCCCAGGTTTGAGAGAATTCTTGCTGGATCTCTCTCCCACTAAAGTGGCTGCCTCTCCAGTGCTTACTGAATTCTGGGAGGATGCATTCAACTGCAGGCTAGAAAAAGGTAGGAAAGTTATATTGATATTTATACAACATTAAGTCCACTGGATCCTCCCATCCCATGCAACTTCTTTAAAGTCAACCCATAGATTTTTATAAAGGGAAATATAATGATTGAATTAACAATGCTGTGGACATAAATTGCAACTCTGTAAATAATAACACTGGATGATGTCAGGTCAAGTTTTAGCCATCTGCTGTTTTATTGAAAATTTTGCTTGAACTTGGCTGCAGGGGTTCCACAACAAGACCATTTAAGTACTTAACAGAAGAATGTACATTTTTAGAATTTAGCTTACTGTACTACTACACTGATAATGGTTTCAGAATATATGTTTATTTCATGTTTTCAGGTCCAACCATGAACAAGAGTGTGTGTGATGGAACTGAAGACATACAAACTCTCCAAGACCCATACAGTGACGTATCTCAGCTACGAATCACCAATATGGTATATAAGGCTGTTTATGCAATAGCACATGCCATTCATAATGCAGTGTGTCAGGACACAAATTCTACAACTCACTGTGACAAATACGCCAAGATTGAGTCCAAACAGGTCTGTAAAAGTCATTAAGTTATCTTAATGATGTTAATTAACTATTTTTGCTTAAAATATACATTTTGTGAATTATTTATTTTCACTATATCATTCTTTTACTTAATGCATTCTCACAGGTTCTTACTCAACTGAAGAAATTACAATTTTCCAAAAATGGTTATGATGTGTCATTTGATGCCAATGGGGATCCTGTGGCTACATATGAGCTGGTTAACTGGAAAAAAAGTAAGAGTGGCAGCAATCAGTTGGTGACAGTAGGACGCTATGATGCATCACTGCCAGAGGGTCAGGAGTTCCTTATCAACAGGAACCTCACCTGGGTTGAGGGTGGCACACAAGTAAGTAGCATACATTAAATAACTGAACTTTTAAATTTGTGTTCTTATAGTGAATGACGTGTGCACTCAACAAGGTTTTTGTTGCTGTAATTGTTATTGTAAGACAGTTCAGCAGAGGGAGAACAAATCAAATAGGTGTCTTCCAAAGTTACAGTAGATTTTGAATGTTTAAACAAGTATACAGTATATTGTATACAGTATATTCCAAATAAAATGTAATTTTACCAGGGTAGGGTACAATATTGTAACACTAGGTCTTTCGGCACAGGTGGAGCCCTCAACTGGGCTGTGATGCATAGCAAAAATAGACCTGTAAATGCCACCCCTCTTTCCCTCTCTTACCTTTTTTGCTCTTTCAACAGGGCAAAAGGAAAATCATGTCATCAGTTTTTGATAATAATCAAAGGCAAACCACATAAACAGACTTGGCAGGCAGGAGCTGCACTGCAGTAGCGAAGCGTCATCAAGCATAAAGGAGGGGCAGATATACTTTTTAATGTCAATGTAATGAACGTGATGTGTTTTCTTACATAATGCTCATTTACAGTTATAGCGCCATAATGTAATCATCATCACTATAGTGGCATGTTGGTTATCTAAATCTACTTTAGGAGAGGAGGCAAGGGTATAGGCTGTATGTGGGCTGTATGTGGGCTGTATGTGCGGCCCTTACCGTCACTTTGGCACCAATGGCTCTCAAGAGGTCTTATTGCTATTCTGTGCATGAGCCCTCCAAGAACCCCTTCAGCAATGGTGTAAGCCGTCCCAGACTTTTCAGTAGTAGGGTGGCCCTGTGGTATATCTTCAAGGATGCTTTGAGGGACTGCAAAAGTTGACGCTGTGGCTGTACAACTATGTGTTGCAACACTACATCTTGTCTCTTCTATGATGAGATAGAGCTGCATTGATGGCTGACAGCTCAGCTGTGCCTTCTTTTCTTCCAGCCATTCGTCTGTCACCTGCAGTGACAAACGACATGGAGCATAAGATTCCTTTCAGGGTGACAGGAGCTCCAACAGGTAATTTCAGTCATCTGACAAATGGTTTGATGTGATCATGTGACTGGTCTGACCCGATATTCAGATTGTTGGTCATGGTGGCCACCAGCTCACACAGCGAAGTATTTTGTCAAAATATTGTGTTCCTTTCCGGCATTATCCTTGACCATCGGGCTGGCTGAGGAATGAGGAGGGCAGCAAGTGCCTGAGTGAGGGGGCCTATGCCCCAGGCAGTTGCCTCTGTGCATCCTTTCACCGTTAGAAAATCCACAAATCCCACAGCAGGCACCCTTGTCTACAGCTGCTCTCCCCAGAATGCTGCAATGATCTGCTAGATCACTGGTAGAAGAAGGAGGCCTGGGTCTTGCGAGCCAGGCCAAAAGAACCTTGGAGTTGGTTTTCCGGCTTCATGGGAGTGGTGGAAGCAGAGACAGCCCGATTCGCTCCATCACAATGACTTTCAGGAAGTCCTGGCGAACAGACGGTAGCATTGGGTTACTGCCACTTGCTCATGTACTGGGTGCTGATGTTGTCCTCCTCTGCAAACAGAGGAGCCGGCATCATATCAGCAGAGGTAACCAGGGATGGGAGCAGTGAAGAGTCATCAGCTAGTGTCAAGGGCTAGGCTTTTTATCACATCAAATATTGAAACTGAAGAAAGCACTCTGCAGAGCACTCTGCAGTCCACAGAGTTAAGCGACTGTCAAACACCTTCCTCCATGTGGTCCCTTCCCAGGCACTTGAAGCAAAGATGAAATTAGTTTAGCAATGGTGATGTTGGTGAGATACAATGGGCAATGAAGAACCTACCTGAAGTGGTGACGTCATTCTAGGAGAAAAGAAATGCCTGACATGGAATGGTATACTGTTACACAGATATTTGGTAACCAATCGCTTATTGGCTAGGTATGCACTTCCAGTTTTAATGTGGGCAGATATGTGTGTGATTGGAAAGCTATAGGCAAAATGCCTGTTTCATATTGCACAAAAAATCTTAAGATCTTTGTTATTCTCTAAGAGCCTCATACCACACCTGACTATGTAAGAGATTTTTGTATCTATGTACCAGGTACCTGTGTCAGTTTGCAGTGACAGCTGTCCTCCAGGAACACGTAAAGTGCTGCAAAAAGGAAAACCCATCTGCTGTTATGATTGTTTACCATGTCCTGAGGGAGAAATTAGCAATGCTACAGGTATTTTCTTTCCAATGCATATCTAAAACATCATGTATATGACTGCTAAAAGCCTATTCTGATTCATTGTTTCAGACTCCCCTGATTGTTTCCCTTGCCCCAAGGAGTTCTGGCCTAATGAAGAGAGAGACACTTGTTTCCCCAAGCCTGTAGAGTTTCTCTCCTTTGACGAGGTCCTTGGAATCATCCTGGCTGCATTCTCAGTTGGTGGTGCCTGTCTTGCCATCATAACAGCAGCTGTGTTCTTTCATCACAGGACATCCCCAATTGTCAGGGCCAATAACTCTGAGCTGAGCTTCCTGCTGCTCTTCTCTCTGACTCTGTGTTTCTTATGTTCATTGACTTTCATTGGAGCACCTTCTGATTGGTCCTGCATGCTGCGCCACACAGCATTTGGGATCACCTTCGTCCTCTGTATCTCTTGTGTCCTTGGGAAAACTATAGTAGTGTTGATGGCCTTCAGAGCTACACTCCCAGGTAGTAATGTTATGAAATGGTTCGGCCCTCTACAGCAAAGGATGACTGTAGTGTCTTTCACATTTATTCAAATTTTAATATGTATTACGTGGTTGGGTCTCAGTCCCCCTTTTCCAATTAAAAACCTAACTTTATACAAGGAAAGAATCATCTTGGAGTGTGCATTAGGATCAGCTGCTGGGTTCTGGGTTGTACTTGGGTACATAGGCCTACTGGCTGTCTTTTGCTTTGTGTTAGCTGTCCTAGCTCGGAAACTACCTGATAATTTCAATGAAGCCAAGATGATCACCTTCAGCATGCTGATATTCTGTGCAGTCTGGATCACCTTTATCCCAGCATATGTCAGCTCTCCTGGGAAATTTACTGTGGCTGTGGAGATATTTGCTATTCTGGCCTCCAGTTTTGGACTGATACTGTGTATATTTGCTCCAAAGTGTTACATAATATTGTTTAAACCAGAGAGGAACACCAAGAAGCATTTGATGAATAAAAACAAATCCTAATTTTGGATGAGGTTAAGATAGTACACACTCACAATGTTTTTTACTTTGAAATCTTTACTTCTTGATTCTCATTTGTGAATATAATTTAAATGCGATAGTTGTCTCATTTTACAAGTGTTTTTCATAATGTGCTTAAAATAAATCAAACATTAATTTCATAAATTATGTCAAAATTCATAGCAAAAGTATGCAGTACTGAATTCTTTAGATTTTGATAAAATAGTTTGAATTTGAAAATTTGAATTTAGTCTTTCTGACTGAAAACAATATGTGATCAAGAATCATGAGATCAGTAATAGAATTTTACTGACAGTATAGTATAAAGATAAGCTGGTTATACTACCAAAAATGTATTGCCATGAACTGTGTAAACGCCTGTCCTTCCATGCCACTGAAAAACATTTTAAAGTATGCAGCAATTGTAGAAAAGTCCATGTTTACTTTCCAGCATTGAACAATATATAATGACACTCATTATACTTTGATATAGTGTGATGGCATGTAGACTGAAAGATTGACACTTCTCTCCACTAGTGTGTGCTCTGCTATAGCATAGCTAACTAATTATTACAATCTGGACAGTGAAATTAAAGAAATATAAGTAGGTTTTAAAGTACAAGTCTTCAATCTAATTTACAGAGAAATTGTCAGTATGATAGCAGGCCAACATGAAAGGGAGCCAGGAACATGTGTCCCTGTATCCATACAGTAAGATGCTTGAGACTACCATGATTTCAGATTCCCGTTTTGACATTTTGAAATGTGTTGCACCTCCAACAGCATCTATGATTTTCAAAATAGACAATGTTGAAACATTGTAATCTCAATTTAAGCAATTTTACTTTCTCACTTTTTCAATTACTATTCATGTCAAAATTTTACATTGTGAACATGAAAGCAGTCTGACAGGGAAAATAAAATTATAAATGTACAGTGAATTTCAATAGTTCCCAATACACAGACACAGAGATATATTAAACACACAGAATTGAATTCCCCTCAGTAAGAACAATGAAAACAAAAGATGGAGTTTGATGACGTTCTGAAGTAGCATAGGATCATGAGAGTTGTTAAACAAAAAACATTGCTGTTTATGAATATTTTCAGACATTTGGTGTAGTAGATCTTACTACAGTCGATGGGATACCTGGGGTGTTTTGTTTCATGTTTTCTCATAAGTGTGTTTGCATGTAAATATGTGCTCATGAGCAAAACAGTGCTGCATTAAAGTAAGTGATGTTTTATGACTTTGTGGTGCCTCGACCCATGATTGCTTTCTTGGTGTTCTTCTCTGGTCTTAACAGGATTATGAAACACTTGGGTCCAAAGAGTGCCAATAAGAGGCCAAAACTGGAGGCCAGGATGGCAAATACCTCAACTGCATCTGCATATTTTCCTGGTGAGTTGACATAAGCAGGGACAAAGGCCACCCACACAGCACAGAAGATCAGCATGCTGAAAGTGATGAGTTTGGCCTCATTAAAGTTGTCTGGAAGGTTCCTAGCCAGAAACGCTAACAGGAAGCTTAGGATAGCTAGTGAGCCAATATAGCCCAGTAACACTGCAAAACCAACTGTGGATCCAACTACGCACTCATAAACGATCTTGTCATTGTGGTATTGAGTGTTTTTATAAGGGGCTGGTGAGGCAGAGACGATCCACACAGTGCAAATTGCTGCCTGGATAGAAGTGAGAACAATAACTGTCCCTCTCTGCTGCATTGCACCAAACCACTTCAGACTAGCTGCACCTCCTGGTTTAGAGGCCTTAAACACAGCCAAAACCACCATGGTTTTCACCAGAATGCATGAGACACAAAGCACAAAACTGATCCCAAATGCTGCATGTCTCAGCTGACATGTCCACAGTCTGGGACGACCAATAAACAGCAGTGAGCATAGGAAGCAAAGCTTGAGTGAAGCTAAGAGCAGAAAACTGAGTTCTGAATTGTTGGCACGTACCATGGGTGTGCTGCGATAACAGATAAAAACACCCAGAACAAGAGCACAAATACATGTCCCCAGCAATGATGTTGTTGTTAAGCAGATACCCAGAGGCTCATGGTAAGAGAGGAACTCTGTTTTCTTAGGAACACAGTGGTCACGCTGGGGGCTGGACCAGAAGTCCTCTGGACAACTGATGCACTCCATGGAGTCTATGAAAATAAGAGAGTTGTGGAGATTCATTATATAGTAGAGCCCGACTGATAAAGGAATGCATAATAATAATATGATAATGCAGTATAAAAATAAACTTGTTTGTTTTATTATCACAACAGAACAGAGGAACACCAAAATGTATTATAGGGTTTGTTGCATGTGTTGCCAGCAGAGACGTTGTAGATCAGGGGTGCCCACATTTTTTTAGCTTGCAAGCTACTTTCAAAATGTAACAGCCATCAATGCTGCACACAGTTTACACACCGGGAGCTGGTGGTTTTCTAGTCAAAGTTTTTGAATGACTGAAAAATGAACTCTCCCCGTGTGTGTTCTGTCATAGGCAGTAATTTTAATAGCTCCTATTTTGCAGTCATATATGTAGACACCATCCGAATAAAAAAGCACATCTGGGCTGTATCACCGGTGTCTGTAGACTCGTCTAATTGCAGTGAGAAACATTCACAGTCTGCGATGTCTCTCCGAAGTTGCTGTGTCAAATCCTCGGCCATTAATTCACAGCGGTGTGTAACTGTACTTCTTGGTAGCTGAAGAACTTTGATTGATGATAATATTTCTGGTTTGTTTTTAAAATCCTGAAACAAGGAGTCAGCTACCTCAACGAAGGCCTCTTTTATCATCTTAGCACTTAACAAAGTGAAACAAACAAAACAAAGACTAAATGTAGTGCCTGTCAGTCCGCACGGTGGGAATAGTACTGCCTGAATAAACCAAGCGATCCAATCACAGTGATGGAGCCTGGGGTGAAGTGGCAGCAGAGGTCTAGGAGCTCCTGTGATGAACACCTGAAGACGCCGCCAGCAACGGCGGAGCAGCGACCATCCAACATTGCTGCAAGCCGGGGGAGACCACAGCAGCAGAGGAGAGTGACTAAGGAGCCAGGCGGCGGAAAACCCTGAGGTTGTGGTGGAGGGAGGACCAATGAAGCAATGATGGACAGCCCACAGAGTATTGAGTACATCGGTTTGAAAGTTAGCATTGCTAGGCTAAAAGCCAATCGACGAAGCTAACCACTGATCGGTCGGGCAAACAGCTAATCAGCGGGGAGTTGGTGTCGTACTTTTTAACATTTCGAAAGTGCCTCTCGACATTCCCTTTCTTCGGAATAGCGATGGTAGTTTGACAAATGCCGTTTTTTAATACCACTTCTTTTGTTGATATCAATTGAAGCTGCTAATCAGGTCACTTAGCTCACTTGTGTTTTGCAGTAGTTAGCACATTTGACCGTATAAGAAGAGATCTCAGATCGGCCGTCCTGTCCATCAATCAGGTGGCATAGACTCAACCTGTGGTAGAGAAATCTCTGGTGGATGGCAACATTCATAATATTGTTGGAGGGTGTTTTGTCCGTTTTTATTTAATTTTCAAATATTCATTTATTGGCCATTATAAATGCTGATACCATTTGGAAAAATCCTAATATCGGCCGATAATATCGACCCACCAATAACAGTTAATAAGAGGGATCTATTATATAGTATATATAATGTAATATGTAGTACTATATCATAGTATATCTCCAAATTAGAAACTTTAAAGTTTAATACTAACCAGTCTCATTACTGATCTTCCCCTCAGAACAAGGGATGCAGTCAAAACAGCACACAGGTTCCCCTTTTTTTCTGGCCATGCGGGTACCTGGAGGACAGCTCTCACTGCACACTGAGCGGGGTGGCTATAGGGAGAAAAATGCATATTTGTTATCATACACAACTTGACAATGCTATAACAAGTTATCTATGAGGTAACTGGGAAATCAGAAATAACCTTTTTTGAGTCAAAGTTCCAGAAGATTTTGTCTTCATCAATTGTGAGTTCTTCACCTTTGGAGGCTGACCTCTTGAACTCACCTACATTCAGAACTTCAGTTTTTCCATCAGGGAGCCACTGCCAGCTCATGATATCGTAGATTGGTAAAGCGTCCCCATTGGCATCAAATGATACTTGATCACCAAATGATGTGGTGAAATTGACCTCTTGCAAATACTGTACTAGCTAAAAATAGATGAGAAAAAAAACAGACAGACAAAAATAGTATAATAGTAGAAACAGACTGTTGAAAATTTGTAGTGGTTGATATTCAGTTCTTTTGTGTCATACATATCAAATTAGGAGCAGTTGTGTACTGTATTTGTACTATTTTGTTTTGAAAACAAAAACACTTTGTTGGCACCACATGGCACCTACAGGGTTTAGAAAAGTGATATCACACCTGCCATGGCTCCAGCTCTTTCAAATTGCGACAGCTGTGCCCACTGAAAGGCCCTCTGCCTGGCTCACACTGCAGCATGTCATCAAGGGCGTAGGCCAGAGCATACACAGCCTTGTACACATTATACTCTGGCCTGAGATCGGAAACATCAAACAACTCACTCTCCACATCCTCTAGATTTTCCTCACCAGAGCACAATGCTCCCCCAGCCTCCACCCAACCTGCTGGAGGTGGTGTGAATCTACACTGAAATGTGTATTCCCAAAACTGGTTCAGCTGAGGAAAGAAAATGATGATTTCAATAATGACAACGACGTGACATTACATTGCTTATCAACAGTGAGATAAAAAAAAAGGCCATCACCAGGCTATTTCCATAGCTGCTGTTGTAGTTTTTTTCAGGAAGTATTCGTAAGAGGGATTCCCTGAGCCCTGGTATTTCTCCTCGACGGATGGCAATGCCCAGTGTGCCAGCCAGGTACGGCATAAGGTCAGGGGTCTGGAGGACAGAAACTGATGCCCAAGCTTCACTGGCCATCCACTGCAGGCCTATCACATTCTGTCTCACCACCTGTGCATTACATTGTACTAAATATGTTAGTTCACAGTTCAGTGTCAATCAACTGAATACAACGCATTTGTCACTTAAACAGTTGGTAAAATTACTTTTATTCTACAGTGATTAAGTATAAAGTTTACAAATAATATCAAATCATCTTCTGCAAATCCAGAAACTGATGGAATTCCATCATTCCAGGAACATACTTTAACACTGTTATCACTTTATTTTAAGTTACTTACCTCCTCCATGAGGTGAATCATGTGAGTCTCATGTGCAAACACAATGACCACACGGGCTGCGGATATTTTTATCAGATTCACAATCCTCCTCAGTTCAGCTGGGTCATTTCCCCAGGGTAAAACCTCTGAGTAGGACAGACATCCTACACCTGAGAGAGCCAGGTCAGATTGTAAGGTGCGGGCAGCATGGAGTCCATAGTCATCATCACTGACCAGCAGACCTGCCCAAGTCCAGCCAAAACGCTTCATTATCTGAATCATAGCACGCACCTACATGAATAGACCATGAAAAAAATTACTGTGCATGCTAAAATGTACAAATTAAACTCTTGAAGACAATTCTTCACATTCATTAGCTTAACCAGTGGCATCTATACTGTACTGTTTTTGAGAGTGAACAGAACTACACTTCTGCATTCCTTGCAGGGTAGTAATATATGATACAGCTACACACATTTGACATTTCTAGTTATGCTGCTTTAGATTACCTGGAAAGTATCACTTGGGATGGTCCTGAAGAAAGATGGAAAGCGTTGCCGATCACTCAGGCAGGGACATGTGGCAAAGTAACTCACCTGTGAACACATTCCACACCTTGAGCTCGTTTGTAGAACCTTTTGAACAACTTTCAACAGTTAAATATGCAAAAAAAAAAAAAAAAAAAAAAAAAAAAGATCACATCAGAATCACTCTCTATTAGCAAGTGGAAAAAGATAAAATGCAAGAAACTTACAAGTGGCAATCTGTATAAACCAATCACGCTTGACACGGCAATTGTAAAAGTTGAGTATGAATCACCCACAATCCCCGGGACTGGAGGACTCCCTGCACAGGTCCCATCCAAAATAAACTGCTCCTCTTGACCACTGACCAGTGACAATGAAGCACGAAACGCAATGCCAAGTGTGCCACAGTTGTCATAAAGGGTGTATCCCAAAGTCACATTAGGTAGCAAGTTGGAGTTTCTGTTGATCTCCTCAATAGCAAAGATCATGGTGTTAGCATGCCTGAACCCTTGAATATCAAAGCTAACACACAAAGTATAACCATTAACACCTGACAAATAGTATTTCACAAACCACATATGCTTTTCAGCACACTTCTCCGCTCAGTGCGTGTGAAACTCACCCTTGGCACTTCGGCTGATGTGGCTCAGAAGTGAACGAAAGCTCAGGGAAGATAGATGAGTAGTGGACCTCAAACAGCCCACCCAGAATCACATCACCAGACTTGCGCATAGTATTTAGATGGAACTTTCTCCGTAATTTACAAAATGTGGAAAAAGAGGAAAATACAGGCAGTAAGACCGAGGAGGAGAACAGGACCAAGACACACAGGTGTCTGTCAATGAATGGCACCATGATTGCCCTCATACATCTGTTATCTAAACCTACTGCACTTAATTTTATATTCAGGACTATGGCACCCCCCCTCCCCGATTTACGTCACAATTTGTATAATATTTTACACTACCCACTTTTATTGGTGATTCAGAGGCATGACCTAATAAACATTCTCCAACTGTTAGTATAACATACAATTAATGCTCTTTAAATTATTATTACCAGAATACTGCACCATATCCTCTTGCACCTCATGTACCACTCAGCCAGAAGTGTGCATGCAACTTCATAATATACCGAGTAGCTTTTCTATATGATGACCAGTAGGTGGTAGCACTATACTAAGCTTTTTCCTTCTAGTCTATATATATATATATATATATATATATATATATATATATATATATGAACTTATGCCAGTTAGTACTATATGTTCTCGTACTCAAGATTCCCTCTTCAGAATGCAACAGTAAAATATGTAACGTGGAACTAAAATTGAATTGTTAAATTTCCCGGGAAATTATCCCACATAGTAATGACAAATCGCTGGGATTTCAGCCTGTCATTAAAATTCTCCATGGTAGTTTGGATTGTTTCAGTAGCTTTGCCCTTCAGTATTTCTAAAACAAAAGTCTTATCACACTTAAGAATAACAAATCAAACATCTTCTGTTTCCCTTAGACCAGGGTTTCACAACCTTTACCTATACTTACAGTATAAGGTACTTGAACTTTGCTTTTCCATTTGAATGATGTCGTGTTTTGCATTTTTGAAATAAAAGAACTAGCCAACAATAAATAGAAACACAGTAGCCATACAGAGCTATAAATGCAGACCTACTTTAGACCTCGCTGTTTTTGTGAAAATGTAAAAATAGAAAGTTGGCTCATTTGATCATGTATCATAAAACATATAATGGCAGGCTAGGTTTAAAAACACTATAAAAATAATAATAATAATAATAATAATAATAATAATAATAATAATAATAATAATAATAATAATAATAATAATAATAATAATAATAAAAAACAGTACAGTGTAAATTTTATTTGAATCCATTTCAGTGTGGGTTAATTCTTCTTGTTTTATCTTCAGCCACATGCAGCATTCAACCCGTGGGCTTGAGCATAAAACACAATGATATTAACTGAATCACAACTTGATAGAACAGATACAATTCGGTGTATAGGCTGCACATTTAATGTTGGAGAATGCAATAATCACTATAGGCCTTTAACATTAATGATGATATAAAAAAAATATATGTATTCATTTGTATTCATTTTCATGTAAAATGTCAAAGCCAAAGGAAGCCACAGCAGAGGGGCAAAAGAACCACATATGGCTCCAGAGCCAGAGGTTGCAGACCCCTGCTTCAGAAAGAATTGTTGCTAGACATGATTCTTTAGAAAAGATCATGTCTAGCAGGACTCATAGTCCACGTGAGCCACATCTCGTCCTGTCTCTTGTTACATTGCCTTTTGCTGTGATTGGTCGATCCAACAGTGACTCATATGACCTATGATATGAGCAAGCAACACTGTTTTTATATAGTCTATTTCATTAGTCTTTCAAAGACTATGTTGGAGGACCACTTCCTCCAGCACACACACAGTCTTTATGGGTTCAAAATGGACACTGCATTCAGTGCATGCTGGGGCTTTGTCCTGGCTGCTTTTTTGGGCATTATTTAGCATTCTTTCCTCAGTGTTCTCTCATGATCTGAAAAGTGCACAGGAAAGGAAAGAACAAAGTTTAGAGGGAGGTGTAGTGAAAGAAGAAGAGATTTTAACAGAGAGGGTGAGTGGTTTGGGGATAGAGAGAGTGCGTGTTATTGGTTCTATTTTACCTAAGTGTATGAAACTGGCAGACAGCGTGCCTCTGGCCCTGCAGTCTAGAGGGGATGTTGCAATCGGAGGTCTTTTTCCTTTGCATTATGTGGCCCCAGAGCCGCAACACAGCTATCGAAGCAAGCCTCAGCTCACACCTTGCAGCGGGTGAGGAAACTCTCAAATGTAGTCCCATGTTGCAAATCTTACATTTTTACACAAATAAGTGGCTAAAATAATCTATGCTTCGACAGTGTTTTTATGTTGTGATTCATATTGTGCTCAGATGTTGTGCTTTCTCTGTTATGTAGACTGCATGCAACTGTATTTAATTTTCCACAGCTTTGACCACAGAGCCTTCCGCTGGATGATGACCATGGTGTTTGCAGTGGAGGAAATTAACCATAATTCAAGCCTGTTGCCTGGTGTTAAGCTAGGCTATCAGATCATGGACAGCTGTGACCATGTCCACACCAGCCTGCAAGCTCTTTTCTCTTTAGTCAGTCACTCTGAAGCTCTGATTAGTGAGGTGAAACCAACTGATGAAACCAGAACAAGATCACACATGCTCAGAGGCAGAGGAAACCGAATAGAGGGGGTAAAGATGCTGAAAACAGCACAAAAGAGAGGGGATGAAATATCTTTAACACTGTCTCACAGTTTTGAAAATAATGGAAACTACATAAAGGAAAATATAACAGAGGAGCGAGTGGATAGCAGTACACAGTCTGAAAATGTGCCCTCATGTCTGGCTGATTCTCCTGTGCCTGTTGTAATCGGCCTTGCATCCTCTTCTCCTACTCGAGCTGTAGCTCACACTCTGGGCCCTTTCAACCTCCCACTGGTGAGCGAGGACAGATGACAGGGCAGGGTCATGCCCAGTATTCATACTTCATATGCCATTCCTCAATAATGTTTTATATTTGGCATCTGTCTTATCCCAGTAAGGGTGAAACATTTTTTTTTTTAATCTCCCTGTAGGTCAGCTATTTTGCCACTTGCACCTGTCTTACTGACAAGCACATGTACCCGTCATTCTTGCGAACTGTGCCAAGTGATCTCTTTCAAGTTAGGGGTCTTGTACAGCTGGTCACCTTCTTAGGCTGGCTCTGGGTGGGCACATTAGGAACTACGGTGAGATGAAGACTTTTTTATTGGCACCGTTAGTCCTTTAAAGACACCAATACTTACTATGTCTTACTTTACATGTTTCAGGATGACTACAGTCAGTATGGCATCCAAGCATTCTCTAATCAGTTCATACAACAAGGTGGATGTCTGGCATTTCATCTGACTATCCCCAAATCACCCAGAGCAACAGAGATACAAGAACTGGCAGACAGGCTGCAGAGTTCAACTGCAAAGGTAGTGGTGGTTTTTGCCACAGAGGGACAGCTGCTGGATCTGCTCTTAGAGGTTAGCACCCTCAGTCTCACTTAATGCATAAAATTAAACAGTATTTAAATTAACGATATGAGAATTAGGAATAAATAAAAGTTTATATTTATCATCAGTTCTTTTTTATGTGATTTATTATTCTTTAGCTGGCTCAAAGAAATGTGACAGGGATCCAGTGGGTAGCTAGCGAGGCTTGGGTGACTGCTAGCCTTCTGACATCACCACACTTCCACCCTCTCCTAGAGGGCACTCTGGGCTTCTCCTTCCCTGGAGTTAGGATCCCTGGCTTGAAAGAGTTCTTGTTGAGTGTCCGTCCATCTCCCAAACCTGGGATGGAATTTGTTAACATGTTCTGGGAAGAGCTTTTTGGCTGTGAGCTTGAGTTTAGAGGAGCCAGATCCAAGGACAATGAAACAATGAATACGGATACACAAGTGGATGCTTTTGGTTACAAATCAGACAACTCTGAGTCTTTGATAAAGCCTATTGTTGGAAAAACAAGCATATTCAACAGATCGACTGATGAAAACAATAAGGGTGCTAGCAAAAAGCCTGTATGCACTGGTTCAGAGGACCTGAGGTACACTGACAGCAGTTATACTGATGTATCTCAGGTCAGAATATCCTATAATGTGTATAAAGCTGTTTATGCCATTGCCCATGCTCTGCACGCATTATTGAACTGTGATTCGGCAGAATACAACAATGGAATGTGTGAGAGACATAAAACATTTACTTCCAGGCATGTAAGTTTAAAACTACCAAATATATGTAGACATCAAATATTAAATATGTTTTTGTGTTTCCACATAAATCTTTGGCCTGCTGGTCTTGTCCCTGCACTGTGTTCTCTCTTCCTCCTTTCATACAGTTGCTGCATCACCTGAAGATGGTGAATTTCACCAACCAGTTTGAGGAGAAGGTATACTTTGACTCCAACGGAGAGCCAGTCCCTCTCTATGACATCATTAACTGGCAGAAGGACAGCAAAAGTGAAATTAGGTTGAATATTATTCATTAAGACACAACGACAAAACAAGTAATGATAGAGAAACTTGATTTTAATTTATTGTGGCTATTTGCATTCCGCCAGCTATAATATAGACTGTCACACATAGTGTTTGGCCTGATTGCAAAAATGTTGTGCTGTTTTTAGATTTGTCAAAGTTGGAAGCTATGATGGTTCAGCTCCATTAACATCACAGTTGTGGATGGAGAAGAGCGCCATTGTATGGACCAAAGGAGAATCACAGGTAGGTCACATGGCCCCGGAACTGATTTCATATGCATCTCAAAAAAAATGTGTTTCTTACAGGAAAATTTAATAAAATAATTAAAAAGGATACATAATGAAAAAAAAAAAAAAAGTGTAATTGTTCGTGTCATTTTACATACCAGTCAGCAATAATGCAAATCTTGATGTGTAATTTCACACCTTTACTTGTTCAGGTGCCTGTATCTCAGTGTACAGCTCCATGCCCTCCTGGCAGCAGGCAGGCCAGACGTCCAGGAGAGCCACACTGCTGCTTTGATTGTTTGCCCTGTGCAGATGGAGAGATCAGCAACCAGACTGGTAGCCCAATCATGTTTTGTTCAAATATATATGTGCATAAATTCTCTAAAAAACAGAGGGCCATTAAAATCACAGTTATCCATACAATTGTATAGTCATCAAGGCTTGTGCAGATGCCAACTGTGTTTGAGTTTGTGTGTGTTTAGACATTATATGTTGACTGTTTATGCCCCCAAAGGTTCCACAGAGTGCACAAAATGTCCTGAGTACTACTGGTCAGACAAAGACAAGGTAAAATGTGTGGCTGGGGTCGAAGAATTCTTGTCTTTCTATGACTCTATGGGCATCATCCTGGTCACACTCACATTGCTGGGTGTCATCCTGACAACCGTCATCACAACCGTCTTTCACCATTTCCGATCAACACCGATCGTCAAGGCCAACAACTCAGAAATAAGTTTCTTGCTTCTTCTGTCACTCAAGCTCTGCTTCTTGTGTTCCCTGGTTTTTATTGGCCAGCCATCTGTGTGGACATGTAGGGTCCGCCAAGCAGCATTCGGTATCAGCTTTGTCCTCTGTCTGTCCTGCCTGCTTGTTAAGACCATTGTGGTTCTCTTGGCTTTCCGGGTTAATGCACCTGGTTCCAGGGCTCTTAAGCTGTTTGGTCCCTCTCAACAGAGGACTCTGATCCTGTGCACCACAGCTCCTCAGGTGGGAGAGCTAGAGAACGGCTTCTTCTATTAACTGAACTTTTTTTTTTTTTGCATTTGCTAAAATATTTGGGTTTCCTTCTATCTTGCTGTCAGGTATGTCTCTGTGCTGGTTGGCTATTGAGTGCGCCTCCCTTCCCATTCAGGAATCCAACCTACCAAGCCTCAACTGGAAAAGTAAGAATGACTAAAGTGGATCTAAACACAAAATTACAGATTGTTCTATATGCATTTATCAATCTGTTTTCATGTATTATTGGACACTATTAGATTGTTGTGGAGTGTAAGGAGCCTTGGCCTCCTGGATTTTATCTGGTCCTGGGCTATATTGGTCTACTGGCCTTCTTCTGCCTCCTCCTGGCGTTTCTCGGACGCAAGCTTCCTGATACATTCAATGAAGCCAAGCTTATCACCTTCAGCATGCTGATCTTCTGGGCTGTGTGGATCTCTTTCATTCCAGCTTATGTCAGCTCCCCTGGGAAGTTCACTGTGGCTGTGGAAGTATTTGCTATATTAGCCTCCAGTTTTGGACTGTTACTATGTATCTTTGTGCCCAAATGTTACATAATATTACTGCGGCCTGAGCAAAACATTAAGAAAGGCATGACTGGTAAATTTGTCAGATGAACTCAGCATTTATGTCTTTGGTTATTTAAGTCTGCAAAGAGAAATACAGTTTTGTTTTGTATTATTTATTTGACCTATTAAAATGCATTTCCATGGTCAAACTTTTAAAAAGTTTAAATATTTAAATGTACAAAAAAATGATAAAAAAAATAAAGTGCCACATGAAAAATACTTCCATGTTTTGTTTTTAATAATAGGTGTGAAGTGGTCACCTGACCAAAATTACATTACTGTAAATATGTGTGATGTTTTTTAGAACCTGCACAATTAGGTATTTACAACCAGCCCCTGTTAGTCCATTTCAGAGCAGCATGGTTGGCTTTAGGGGCAGTCCAGTGGGTAGTGTTCACCATTACTCATGGCTGCCAGCAGTTGTCACAGAGCCCCTGTAATGATTTAAGTCACTTTTAGAAAAGGGGTGAAGCAAGCCATCACTGCAGGGAACTATCCTACCATGATCAACCTCAAAGATACATACTTCCAGATATCTAGCTGGCAGGGGACACTGGCCCTCCAGTGGTCAGGGTTAGTGAGCATACCCTGCTCAAAAATAAGAGCAAGCTCCAGGTTTCCCATTTTACAACATCCAGACCATGGTTCTGGACTCCAGAAGGCCGACCATTGTTCTAATTCCAATGAACGGCTGGCCTGTGAAGCCTGAATCTGCAATATCCAGCAACATGTTTTTGGTTGAGTGATGACACTGCTTTCTGCTTTGTGGGTTTAATCACAGCCATTTTACAAGTGATCTTCCAGGCCTCCTATAATTTAACCTGTCCCTGCTGATCTTGGAGTCCTTTTCCACAGACATCTCACCAGACCAATGTTATGGTTTCACTGAGTCTTCACAGAGCCTTTTGCTGACGGAGGACCTGTATTAGGGACCTGTGGTTTATTGCAGAGCTGTGCATGAGAAATGGGGATGCCTTGGACAGAGTGCCGTGGAAGCTTCCAATTAGGAGGGACCAGCAAACGTTGTTCTACAATTTCCCAGTGGGATTCAAATTTGTGGCATGGGTCCTTAAGGGGACTGACTCCTGTTTCTTGGTTTTTCCAGAGCCTGTAGACTATGGAACTGGCTTAGGCACCTTGCACTAGGGCTGCCTTCTCATATCATTGTGGGGTGCTTACCACATGTTGTTTACTCTCCAGGTGTAATCCCACTCAACTAAAGCCAAGGACATCCTGTCAGTTTAAGACAGGAGAGTCTGCCATTACCTGGTGAGGGATGGTGACCAGTGCACCTCAGCAACAATATTCATGAAGCTTCTAAAGATTACATACAGTATCTGCCTAAAATAGTAATTATAATAATAAATCAAAACATGGAAGCTTTTTACATGAAATTGTTTCACATCCAACTATATAAACAAAAAGTTTGGAAATGAAATGAAATATTTTCATAGTTAAAATGAAAAAGAATGTGTTTCTATTTGTTTGATGATAACTTAAAAATCAAATAAAACATAAATGTTGGGTTCATCTGGCAAATTTTCCGGTCATGCCTTTCTTAATGTTTTGCTCAGGCCGCAGTAATATTATGTAACATTTGGGCACAAAAATACATAGTAACAGTCCAAAACTGGAGGCTAATATAGCAAATACTTCCACAGCCACAGTGAACTTCCCAGGAGAGCTGACATAAGCTGGGATGAAAGAGATCCACACGGCCCAGAAGATCAGCATGCTGAAGGTGATGAGCTTGGCTTCATTGAATGTATCAGGAAGCTTGCGTCCGAGAAACGCCAGGAGGAGGCAGAAGAAGGCCAGTAGACCAATATAGCCCAGGACCAGATAAAATCCAGGAGGCCAAGGCTCCTTACACTCCACAACAATCTAATAGTGTCCAATAATACATGAAAACAGATTGATAAATGCATATAGAACAATCTGTAATTTTGTATTGAGATCCACTTTAGTCAATCTTACTTTTCCAGTTGAGGCTTGGTAGGTTGGATTCCTGAATGGGAAGGGAGGTGCACTCAACAGCCAACCAGCACAGAGACATACCTGACAGCAAGATAGGAGGAATGCCAAGTATTTTTAGCAAATGCAAAGAAAAACATCAAGTTGAGTTGATAGAAAAAGCTGTTCTCTAGCTCTCCTACCTGAGGAGCTGTGGTGCACAGGATCAGAGTCCTCTGTTGAGAGGGACCAAACAGCTTAAGAGCCCTGGAGCCAGGTGCATTAGCCCGGAAAGCCAAGAGAACCACAATGGTCTTAACAAGGAGGCAGGACAGACAGAGGACAAAGCTGATACCAAATGCTGCTTGGCGGACCCTACATGTCCACACAGACGGCTGGCCAATAAAAACCAGGGAACACAAGAAGCAGAGCTTGAGTGACAGAAGAAGCAAGAAACTTATTTCTGAGTTGTTGGCCTTGACGATTGGTGTTGATCGGAAATGGTGGAAGACGGTTGTGATGATGGTTGTCAGGATGACACCCAGCAGTGTGAGTGTGACCAGGATGATGCCCATAGAGTCATAGAAAGACAAGAATTCTTCGACCCCGGCTACACATTTTACCTTGTCTTTGTCTGACCAGTAGTACTCAGGACATTTTGTGCACTCTGTGGAACCTTTGGGGACATAAACAGTCAACATATAATGTCTAAACACACACAAACTTAAACTCAGTTGGCATCGGCACAAGCCTTGATGACTATACAATTGTTTGGATATCTGTGATTTTAATGGAATTTATGCACATATATATTTGAACAAAACATGATTGGGCTACCAGTCTGGTTGCTGATCTCTCCATCTGCACAGGGCAAACAATCAAAGCAGCAGTGTGGCTCCCCTGGACGTCTGGCCTGCCTGCTGCCAGGGGGGCATGGAGCTGTACACTGAGATACAGGCACCTGAACAAGTAAAGGTGTTTGCTGCAGACCAAATGCTTGGTGGAAAAAGGCTTTTTCAGCATTGCAAATTAACAGGAATTTTAATCATCTATCCCAGGTCAAATTTAGTATCCTGTAAAGGAACTTGCTACTAAGACAAATGAAATCAATTTCTGGGACATGTGTCTCACCTGTGATTCTCCTTTGCTCCATACAACAGTGCTCTGATTAATCTGCAATTGTTGGCTCAATGGAGCTGAACCATCATAGCTTCCAACTTTGACAAATCTAAAAATAGCACAACATTTTTGCAGTCAGGCTAAACAATTTTGGCAGTTATAGCCACAAAAAAAACATAAACTTGGCTTCTCAATCAGGATTCATCGTATTCATGTGTCTTGAAGAACAATATTCCACCTAATTTCACTTTTGCTGTCCTTCTGCCAGTTAATGATGTCATAGAGAGGGACTGGCTCTCCGTTGGAGTCAAAGTATACCTTCTCCTCAAACTGGTTGGTGAAATTCACCGTCTTCAGATGATGCAGTAACTGTATGAAAGGAGGAAGAGAGAACACAGTGCAGGGACAAGACCAGCAGGCCAAAGATTTATGTGGAAACACAAAAACATATTTAATATTTGATGTCTACATATATTTGGTAGTTTTAAACTTACATGCCTGGAAGTAAATGTTTTATGTCTGTCACACATTCCATTGTTGTATTCTGCCGAATCACAGTTCAATAATGTGTGCAGAGCATGGGCAATGGCATAAACAGCTTTATACACATTGTAGGATATTCTGACCTGAGATACATCAGTATAACTGCTGTCAGTGTACCTCAGGTCCTCTGAACCAGTGCATACAGGCTTTTTATTAGCACCCTTAATGTTTTCATCAGCCGATCTGTTGAATATGCTTGTTTTTCCAACAATAGGCTTTATCAAAGACTCAGAGTTATTTGGCACGTCTGAATTGGAATCAACAGCCTCCATTTCCAATAATTCACTGTCAGTATCTGCCTCACTGACTTTGGATCTGATTCCTCTAAACTCAAGCTTACAGCCAAAAAGCTTTTCCCAGAACATGTTGACAAATTCCATCCCGGGTTTGGGAGATGGACGGATATTCAACAGGAACTCTTTCAATCCAGGGATCCTAACTCCAGGGAAGGAGAAGCCCAGCGTGCCCTCTAGGAGAGGGTGGAAGTGAGGTGAGGTCAGCAGGCTAGCTGCCACCCAGGATTCACTAGCTACCCACTGTATACCTGTCGCATTTCTCTGAGCCAGCTGGAAAATTAAGCCCAATTAAAACATTAAGTATAGATTACCAACATAATTTGGATATTCCTAATCCACTCATTATTTATTCAGACACTGCATGTTGCCTTGTCGTATGACTAGTCATATACATTTACTGAGATTATTACCTCTAAGAACAGATCCAGCAGCTGTACCTCTGAGGCAAATACCACCACTACTTTTGCAGTTGAACTCTGCAGCCTGTCTGCCAGTTCTTGTATCTCTGTTGCTCTGGGTGATTTGGGGATGGTCAGATGAAATGCCAGACATCCACCTTGTTGTCGGAACTGATTAGAGAATTCTTGGATGCCATACTGACTGTAGTCATCCTGAAATATATAAAGAAAGGTTTCGTAAATCATTTTTAACAGACTAATAGCGGGTTGAGAAAAAAACAAAAAACAAAAAAAAAAAAAACAATTCTTATCTTACCGTGGTTCCTAATGTGCCCACCCAGAGCCAGCCTAAGAAGGTGACCATCTGAACAAGACCTCTAACTTGAAAGAGATCACTCGGCACAGTCCGCAAGAATGATGGGTACATGTGCTTGTCAGTAAGACAGGTGCAAGTGGCAAAGTAACTCACCTATGGGGAGATAATATTACATTTATCCTTAGTGAGGTAAGACAATGGCAAATACAATGAAAAATATCAAATATTTTATATAGTATTATTTTTATGTGATTTATTGCAAAACTCAAATAGTGGAAGGAAGAACACAATCTTAAGTGAGAATGCTGTGTGTGATCTTGCCTTTTTTATTGCTTTCTTACCAGCGGGAGGTTAAAAGGGCCAAGAGTTTGTGCTACAGCTCTTGTCGGAGAAGAGGATGCAAGGCCAATGACAGCAGGCACAGTAGAATCGGCAAGACATGAGGGTGAATTTTCAGCCCGTGTACTGCTATCCACTTTCTCCTCTGTTACATTTTCCTTTCTGTAATTTCCATTATTTTCAAGACTGTGAGGCATTGCGCCATAAACTTCAGTGGTTCTCTTTTTCAGAGTTCTCAGAATATTTGTCTTTCCAGTTTCTGCTCCCATCTTTACCCCCCTCATTCTGTACCCCCTGCCCATGTCAATTATCACATGTTTTGAGTGACTGACTAAAGAGAAGACTGCTTGCAAACTGGTGTGGATATGGTCACAGCTGTCCATGATCCGGTAGCCTAATTTAAGACCTGGTAAAAGGCTTGAATTATGGTTAATTTCATCCACTGCAAACACCATGGTCATCATCCAGCGGAAGGCTCTGTGGTCAAAGCTGCAGAAAATTAAATGAAGCTCTATCACTCTATGTAATTCATTATGAGACGGAAAACTGTATGTAAAAGCACAATATAAATCAAAACACATTAACAATGTTGAAGCAACATGGAGATCTAATCACAGCAAGAGGAAATTATTTCAGTCACTTATTTCTTTTAAATGTGATATTTTACAATGTGGGACTGTATCAGAAATCAAATCGAGTTTCCTCACCTGTTGCAAGGTGTGAGCTGAGGTTTGTTTTGGTAGCTATATTGTGGCATAGGGGCCACATAATGCAGAGGGAAAAGACCTCCAATCACAACATCCCCTCCAGACTGCAAGGCCAGAGGCTCACTGTCTGCCATTTTCACACACTGAGGTAAGCCAAAACCAACACCAGACATTCCCTCTACCCCAAAACCATTCTGTCTTGCTGTAAAAGCACAATTTTCTTTCGCCACACCATTTGCTAAACTTAGCTCTTTTCTATCCCTTGCACTTTTCAGAACAGCAGACATAACTGGAAAAAGCAGGCTAAATGTGCTAAGAGAAGCAGCCAATGTGATGCTCCAACAAGCTTTAAATGCAGTATCCATGCTGACCTCATAAAAAATGTGTGTGCTGAAGCTAATTGTTGTCCAGCATAGCTTCTATAAGGCTGATGAAGTAGATTATATAATGAGTCTACTGTTTGCGTTATGTCATAGGTCTGTGAGTCATTGCAGGATCGACCAATCAGAATGAAACAGCAGTCTTGGTGCTAAGATTTAAAGAATCTTTATAAGCTATCAGCTCATTACCTTCACTGTGTGGTACATTTCAGAATTTAAATATTATCTATGAAGCATATACATTTCTAATGTACTAATACTCTGAAAAGTGTAAATGAATTCATGGGATTTACATCGTCAAAAACACTTTTCTGAAGGTTTGTCGTAACACCTTCAGCCACAGCATGTGGAGTACTGCCATCACCCCAAGAAATAAGAATCAAAAGAGGTGGTTGGAATTAATATGTACGGGTTTTGTTTTGATGTTACTAATATAAAAAATGGAATGGCATTCAGTGTGCAATGATTGCAACTAAGTCAGTTAAATCCTGGACAAATGCTGGTCATTGCTTCACCATTTCATTAATGATAGCATCAGATCATGCAGTTGTATCCTCAACCACATCAATCTTACCGTTCACGAGTGTCTACATGAGTTCAAGAGGAACACATTACATAGCCTGACCTGAAAGGACCATCCTGCCTATACAATGATCATCATTTACAGTTTGGTCTAAGAATCTAACATTGTCAATTTACTCACCTGTAATCATCATATCTTTGTGCATAATTGCTCTCTTTTTCTCTGGTACTCTGCCCGGTAGTTGTGCCACTGTGTTGTGCTCCGTGCTCCACACTCCCTGCGTATTTCATTTCTGGATCATGATCTGAAAACCTTATTTAATGATTTATGGCAATCCACGTTTCTTGACAAGCAAATGAGTAATAATTGAATCTCCACATGTTACTGTGTTTAGTTAGTTGTGTTTTAGGATGAAAGCCTAACCATTTTACATTAGCACAGATGTGTGCAAATGTTTTTGGACCATGTAATAATTTATTAATAATTGTCATTGGTTTTCTTGTATGTACATTTATAAACCCATTAACCTTGGAACTAGGCCTGGGTGATCACAACATTTTGAAGTTTTATCTTGGCTGTATCAATAATTCTTAATTTCCTATACACACTTTCCTCTCCATCAGCACTCATTTCCTCACTCTGGTGTTAAAGAGTTGTGCTTGACTTTTTCTCACACTTGGTGTCAAAACCCTTGGCAAGCATATGAGTTGGTGTGGTGGACTTTGAGCCGTTGTTGCCCCGGTAGTCACACCACAATGGCTGTCACAGATGCAGTTTCTCTGGGCTTGTTGGTAGAGCAAACAGGCTGGATGGCGGAGAAATGGTTGGCAGGCCTGGCCTGTCCATAGGCAGCCATATTAAAAAAAATAAATAAATAAATAAATAAAAAAGAAGATACATATATGCTATGCGAGTTTACAGTTTTAAAGGTGGAGCATGGTTGGTCTTGTCAAGGCTGTGACTGGATCCATAATAACCCTTCTGATACGCTTCTCTATTGTTGTCAGTTACATGACAGTGGTGCAAACAAACTACACACCTGTTAAATGACTGGCTCTCTGCATGTCACTTAGCACAGACACGTGGTCCAAATTCAAGGGATATGACAGGCTGTTTATAATCCAGGACATGTACACACATTTTATCAAACAATTTTCTTACTGCTATCGATGATGTGTCTGTCTTGATATGTTTTGGTGTTGATTTGATCACCTAGGTCTACTTGGATCAATCCAAAACAAAAAACTCACATGTGTAGTCTCTTCCCAATAAATGAGCCAATGCTCAATGCCAAAGAACATGTATTTCTTTAAAATATACATTTAGTGATAAGCATATAGTAAATACACCTATTTATTGTTGTACATTGTTATTGTTATTGTTCTACAGTTATAGTCCTGTAATATCAGTTACATAGAACTGTCACTATCCAATAAATACAAAGGTGAAATAAATTTGAATTATTTGTCAAGATATATTTAAATAACATTGAATATTAAATAGAATTCTCAAATATTTTCAAAATGTTCAAGGTCCACTTTGTAAGACAGTTGAGTCTTATTGCCAATTTGTCAAATACTGTTGACCAACCTAACAATCCTTAAATGTTGGCCCCTTAACTAATGACATGTTATTTATTTTCTTTTCCCATTAGGTGCTGTTTTGTATTCTTCTCTGGCTTCAGTAAAATAATGTAACACTTAGGAGCAAACATACAGAACAACAAGCCAAAGCTGGAAGCCAGAATGGCAAATGACTCCACTGCATCTGCATAATTTCCAGGGGAGCTGATATAAGCTGGGATGAATGCCAGCCACACAGCACAGAAGATAAGCATACTAAAAGTGATAAACTTGGCTTCATTGAAGTTGCCCGGCAATTTGCGGGCTAGAAAAGCTAGACCAAAGCACAGACAGGCCTGTAGACCAATGTATCCCAGAACACACCAGAATGCGAGGCTGGAGCCCACATTACATTCCAGTATGATCTTTGAGCGTTCATATTGTGTATTTTGAGATGGAAAAGGGGGAGAATCAATGAGCCAGGCAGCACAGATAACCACCTGAACTACAGTACACCCAAAGATGATGATCCTCTGCTGTTTGGGCCCCAGCCACTTCATGATGTTGTCTCCTGGCCTGGTGGCAGTGAAAGCAGCCAACACTACCAGAGTCTTTCCCAGGATGCAGGAGAAGCACAGTGAAAATGTGATGCTAAAGGCAGTGTGGCGTAGCATGCAGGACCAAGATGTTGGCTCTCCAATAAACACCAGGGAGCACAGGAAACATAGAGTCAATGCAAACAGAATGAAGAAACTGAGTTCAGAGTTATTTACCCGGACAATGGCTGTGTTTCTATGATAGACAAAGATTGCAAAAACAGCTATAGTGAGGCAAGCACCCACCACAGAGGTCACTGTCAGAGCTATACCCAAGGAATCATAGGCCAAGAACTCCACCTTCTTGAGGATGCAGGCTGTTCTGTCTTTGTTTGACCAGAAGTCCTCAGGACAAAATATGCACTCTATTGAATCTAAGGGGAAAAGAGTCAAAAGAAGAGTAGCTCAACTATTCAGTATTCAAATATTCCTTGATTGTAAAAATAGAATATACATTTGAAATGTTGTGATTTGTATTGCTTGGTTTGGATCTCACTTGTCTGATTGCTAATTTTACCACTCTCACATGGTACACAGTCAAAGCAGCAAACAGGCTCCCTATGACGGACAGCCCTACGGAACCCTGGATGACAGCTTGTACTGCATACAGACACTGGCACCTATAGAGCAGATCATATCATTCAAAATGATTATTGTTAAATGAGTGTGCTGGAATTGTTGGTAAATCACTTAATTTGTCCAATCCCAAATAGCAAAACTGTACCAGACACCCTCATTGGTTCACATTCCATGTGGAATGATGGCACTTGCCATGATCCTTTTTAGCAGATCTGGCACAGTACAGAGTGCACCTGTTTGCCAGATCTGAGCTACAAGCAGGTTATGACAATATTACTAACATATACTATTTTGATCATTGCTTGGGCCATTTATAAATCACTTTAAATTGGATGGCTTTTTGTACAGTGGATTAGACATAAACAATTTACAACAGTCAATTTAGACACTAAGTAATTGTGCTGACAATATGACAATCTGACATTACAAAAATCAGCATGCATTTTGTGCATTTGTACTGTTGAAAAAAAAAACAAAAAACGACATGAGCAGCTTGCCTCACGCTGATGGCCTGCCCATATTATTCTGTCCTCCTGGATCACCAGCTCCTCTCCAGCAGGCTTGGTTCCATCGAATAACCCCACATTGACAAACTCAGTGTTCCTGCCTGTGCCTCTCTGCCAGTTTATGATATCATAATAGGGTACTGAGTCGCCTTTCAGGTCAAAGTTCACCTCTTCCCCAGCAATGTTAAATGTCACTTCCTGTAGGTAGTACTGGAGCTTGAACACCAACAGATAACATTAATCACTCTTTCAAATGAGATTCTCAACATAATACTGTGAGAAAACTGGATCATACCTGCCAGGGTTGTATGTTATTGCTTGAAGCACATGAGTTGTTTTGGAAAGGCCCACTGCCTGGTTGACAGAGAAGAAGGTTGTGGAGGGAATGAGCAATCGCATAAACAGCCTTATAGACATTATACGCAACTCTAGGGCTGGATGTATTCATGTAGGCTGAATGCTGCTCCAACAGGGACTCCTGCCCTGAGCAGGGAGGCAACTGGGAGCCTGAGGACAGAGAAGGACTGCAACCATACAGAGCCTCCCACAGCTCCTTAACCAGGGGATTATTGGAATACATATGAGGATTTACTGTCTGCAAGTAGTCACTGAGTCTTGATATATGTCCTCTCCTGATGCCAAACCCAATGGTGCCCCCCATGTAAGGGAAATACTCGCTGCCTGTAAATACAGATGCTGTGACCCAGGCCTCGCTAGCCACCCACTGGATTCCAGTGATGTTCTGCATCATGTAATCTCTTAAGAAAGGTATCATCTCCCCCTCAGATGAAAATACCACCACCACTTTTGCCAAAGAACTTTGCATCACCTTCTCATAAAAGCAGATAATGGAGTAGGAAAGCATTTCAGAAGGAAAACAGAGAGAAAATACAAGACAGGGTAAAGATATGTGACTTTTAGTAAGACAGTTATGTAATGTTAAATAACTGCACTGTTTAAAGATTAAAATAAACAAAGATTGTGATAGACAGCATGTGAGCTAGTACCCCCCCAGACTGGGTTCATGGAGATATATGATTAAATAACCATGTAATGCTATAAAACTGACTTCAGTGTGTCTTTGTTTCTACCTGGATGATCTCCAATATCCTCTGGCGATTGTACAGCAAAGGGATGATTACTTGGTATGCTACACATACATTGGTACCCTGTAATTCTCTTAGTAAACCTTCCACAGCAAAGCGCCCATATTCACGGTCCCCTCGCACCAGCCCAACCCAAGTCCAGTTGAAGTGTATCAGCAGCTGAGCAATGGCTTTAACCTGTGTTCAACAGAAACAAGTGTAAACTGACTGAATCTTAACAGAAAAAAAAATGTATTTGTTCATTCTGGTGCAAAATGTATTTAATGTAAATTTAGGAGGTATAAGGTTTGCAATGATTAACACCAAACATGTCATTTTATTGATACAGCACTAAAAGGTTATCAGACCCTTCCAAAAATTATAAAGCCAAACTCTCACCTGATAGTCATCATTAGGGATTACCCTGAAGAATGTAGGATACTGTCTTCTGTCAGACAGACATGCGCATGAAGAAAAGTAGCTAATCTGTGTATAGAAGAGAAAACAGAGTAAAAAAGATTAAAGGGACACAAACAAATTAAATCATGTTGAGTGACTGTTTTAGTCTGAAGCAATTGTATATAACTCTTACATGAAATAAAAGAAGAAAAAGCTTTGAAAAAAATGTCAATGACTTGTAACTCAGAGTGTCTCTTTCAATTGCATATTAAATGCCCATTCTTGTAAATTTCAACTTGGGTTGAGCTGGTATGATTGCCCATGGGGAGTACGTAGTGCTTTTCAGTGTTGTCCACAAATGTCACAATAGAGCTCTCTCCTTGTCGGAGATTACAGTTGTGGGTATACATCATTAACAAGAGAATTATCTGCACAAAACCCTGGGCTGCTTTGGAGCAAAGCGCCTGTGAAGGAGGTGTGACTGCCAATCGGAAATGTGTGTGTCCAGTATCCCATGGCCAAGGTTGTTACCCCAGCCCAGAGTGCTATGTTTGCAGCATTCTGATGCAATTGTTATTTTCAAGGTGTGTGAAGACTTGAGTGGAGGGCAGTGGTGATATCATCTATGTAGATCTATCAGCTCCGAATGCAAACTGGTGAGGGTTAAAGCTGGCAGGGATGTTGAATTAGACGAGAGTTAGTTTTGAAAAGCAATTCATCAGGCTGGGGCCAGAGGGCTGTAATATTTTGAAAACATTCTAAGGTTTGTTAAAGACTGTCCATTAAAATCAGTACCTACACTACTGCTTTGTCATGTGACTCCTGATGACATCATAATGCTCTTGTTTAAATGATCACATTTGGGGTAACCTAACCAGCAGCAACAAAAACACTTGTGAATCTCTTACAGATAGTATATCTATAAGACAGCAGACACTATGGTCGGCATTTTTCACTTTTTGGGGGGATTACAAAAGAAACAATTCATAATTACCAGCGGGACTCTGAATGGCTGTAAGATTCTTGACAACACAATAGACAGTGTAGAACCAGACTCCCCAATCACAGCGAGGAGTGGTGAGGCACCGCTACACATAGGAGAGTCGTCCTCACTCAGCCCATTCAGCATAGCAAGAGCAGCCCTCTGGCCAGTCAGTGGATACGCACATGAATCAAAGATTTTGTATCCAAGGGTGTAATTGGGCAATAGCTCTTCACTATGGTTTATCTCCTCCACTGCCAGCCTCATAGTCTGAGCCCAGCGGAAAGCTCTGGGGTCAAAGCTGCAGTCCAACAGACACAGATACACACACATAAATACAATGAGTCTGTAGAAAAGGTTAAATTAAAGGCAGTGATTATGTTTCTATTTGAAATGAGTAGAAACTGCACTGCTGCATCACACTTGTGATTAAGTAACTGAATTGTTTGCTTTTGATTTGTTCATATTACATTTTTATCCTTTTTTCTAATGTGTTGCAAAGATATCTTTGACAATGCTTTATTTTGCAGTTTTAATTTGCAAATAACTCTCTAACAGTGTCCTCCTGAAAGATCCATTTAACTGAAACAATGTATAGGAAAAGGGTATACAATGTTCAACTGGTCCACTTCGTAGTATAAATTCAAGTTATTTGCTTATGCAACCCAGAGGAATTTTCAGAAATATCACTTGTACCAAATTAAACAGTTCATCCAAGAAATCATTTGGAAAACATGAGGTAATTACACACCCAAAAAATAAAGCATTCCAAATATGAAATATATATAATATATATTTGGATTATACTATAAATCAAAGTGCATGTTAGTTCAAGCCATCAATGTTTATGAGACTGTTTTCTCTCTAAATTATTTCTGTATTGTAAAAGTTAGTGAATCAAACACCATTTTCCAATCTGCATTATTACACTCACCCATTGCACTTCACCGGCGGGGGTCTATAGGTGCTGTTGAGGTCTGGCATCTCCTGGTTATAGTGAATTGGGAAGACTCCCCCAATTATATACTCACCCTTAGCCACAAAACCTGGCTGATAGTTGTTTTGAAGCTTGCACACACTGGCTGCAGATTGGGGTAGAGAGATGAAGCTGGAAATCGGGTTATGAGTTATAGTGAAAACAGAGTAAAGTAAGGGAAATAAGACATGTGGACTCATATTGTAACACAGTCCCAAAGAAAAAAGACTGTGAGAAAGAGGGAGAGAGCAAGGTAATAGGCAAGTTATATACCATTTGTGACCTTATTCTTACGTCATCAAGATATCAAGACACTCTCGACACCAGCTAAAGTTAGTTGATGCAGATTGATTAACACAGACACAGACAGACACACACACATATATATACACACACACACAGACACACACACATATATATGTATACACACACACACACACATATATATACACACACACACACATATATATATATATATATATATATATATATCTTTTTTTTTTCTTTTTTTTTTTGGCTTCAAGTCTGTTTTCTTTTTTTCTGTCTTTTCTTTCTCTAAATTACATCTACAGTCCCTGTTAAGAAAACCAGAGTGTGGAAAATACTAAAAGCCAATACATAATCATCATACAACAACATCAGCAACCCCAACAACAATAATGGGTATGAGCGATGAGGACATGACTGGGTCAAAATAAAGTATTACATTTAATTTTTTCTCAAAACAGGTCGTTGTGACAACGTGATTTGCCAGCCTCAAAAAATACTACTACTAAAAAACTATATGTGTGTGTGTGTATGTGTGTGTGTGCATGTGTGTGTGTGTGTGTGTGTGTGTGTGTGTGTGTGTGTGTGTGTGTGTGTGTGTGTGTGTGTGTGTGTGTGTGTGTGTGCATTCTGTATATTTACTCTAACTCATGAAGGTGTTATTTTTGGTGATGTCACAACTATTGTATCTGGGCGGTCCCCTCAGCTTCATGTATGCGAACAACATCAGAAAAATCCACTGCGACCTGAAATATCTGTGTTGTTTGTGTGTGACCAGAAGGTTAGACACAGACATATATTCAACCATTAATATAATTAACATACGTGAGCAGAGGATCTCCTTCAGTTATGGGAGTGCCAGCTGCAAAGTTTCTTATGTTTCTTTTTCTCATTTGGGGCAAACCTGGTTTAACTGCTGCTCTGGATAACTGTGTTTTCTTGGGGGAACAGGATGAAAACAGTCTGTATGAAGATGGAGATGTAGTTATTGGGGGCTTATTCCCTCTACACTACAGCCCTGTGTCTTCTCTTCCAACATACAAAACTAAACCATCTCCTAACACGTATAAATAGTAAGTGACTATTCAAGTATGATATTAATTGACTTGTGTGGAACACAGCATATTACATTTTCTTCATGGTGTGGTAGTATTGTTATATATTTGTGTTGTGAGAATGATTCTGATTTTCACTTCTGTACAGTTTCAATTCTCGAGCTTTGCGCTGGATGCAGACAATGACTTTTGCAATCAAAGAGATCAACCAGCGCAGTGACCTCTTACCACAGCTTAAGCTGGGTTTCCACATCCTTGACAGTTCTGATGACATACCTGTGTCTCTGAGAGCATCTTTGCTGTTGGTGAATGGCCAGCCAGAGAGAGGCAACAGAGCTGAAATAATGAACATAGACAAAGTTCAAAAAAGAAACACTGGTTCTAATTTGGGCTGTTCTGCCATACAAAGGACTGTGTCCCCAGTAATCATAGGAGATGCTGCCTCTGGAGTGTCTATGGCTCTGCTAAGAAGCCTGGGTTCTTTCCATATACCCCTGGTGAGACTAACTGACTGTATGAGCATTTTTTTTGTTAAAATGTAAACAGTAAATGCGTTTTTGCCATTTGAGATCAGTCACAACCAGTTTCTTCATGTTAATGAGGAAGTTTAACATTGCAAATCATTGTTTTCCTGAGAAGTGTTTCACCAAATGTCAAAACACCAATTTTAACTTTCATTTCATCTTTCATTTTCAGATGATGAAATGGTCTCAATCCATCGATGAACACTTAATCCTTTGATTTATTTGAAAAATTCAGAATCAGCAAAATTTGTACAGGGATAAAGTAATTGTTACTACTTTCTTTGGACTTTGAACTTTAAAGTGCATTGTTTGTAAATGCACCAATGTTAAGCTTAAGGTACAAAAAAAGGGCAAAATTATGTTTTCAGGTTTTTATAAAACTTTTCAAATGTGCATTGTTGAAAATCACCTCATGACTGCCTTCAATACTTAGTGTGGGTGAAATTCTGCATCACTGATTGCTTGAAAAGTAGTATTGTTCTGTGAAATTTGATTCTTGTTCAACAGCCTTTTCAGTGAGCCAAATGGCGCAGAGTGTTAACTATTGTTTGCTATAATAACAGGTGAGCTATTTTGCATCCTGCAGCTGTCTGAGCAACCAAAAGAACTTCCCCACATTCATGCGTACAATGCCAAGTGACGCATTCCAGGTCAGAGCCCTGGCCCGTCTGGTTAGTTATTTTGGCTGGACCTGGGTGGGAGTCATTGGTCTGGAATCTGATTATGCCCGCTTTGCCATCCAGCTCTTTCTGCAAGAGTCAGCACAATATGGTGTGTGTGCTGCCTACACACACCTCTACCCTGTAGTCCTGACACAGCAGGCTCTAGATGAGCTACTGGATGTTATTCAGGTACCAATCAGTCAACATCAATTTTTCGTAAATGCAGGAGGTAGACGTAATGACACGGACACCGTCAAAAAGTTGTTAAACGAAAATGTTGATTAATTCAAGCACATCTGAGGCCATGTATGTTTGTGCATTCCACAAGAAAAAAATCATATGTGTGACAAAAATCCTAAAAAATCATAGTTTATTGTTTTCTTTAATTGAAAGTATAACTTTAATGTACTTTATTTACAAATTAAAAGTTTGAAAATGCATGTCACTAAAAATCACTTGCTGTTTAGGGAACATCCTCTGCTGCTTCAGCTTTGAATGATGGTCTTCATACTAAAATAATAAATTAAAACAACTTCATCAACAAGACTTCATTTGAAGCATGTCAGGCTGATTAATTGGACTGCATTATTCCGTAATGTGTTGTAGTTATTTAAATCATTTGCATTCATTTATATTCACAACCCCTTCCTTTTTTATGAAAATTTCGTCACTGCAATATTTTAAAGTGCTATGATCAATATGACTAGAAGTGGGGGAGCCCCAACGCACAATTTCTTTCAATAAACAGTGTAAGTTTAATTGCATATTTACTATATTTACATTTTCACTCTTTAGATGGCATCCTCAAAGGTCATCATTAACTTTTGTAGTGATTCAGAGATGAAGGGTATTCTGGCAGAGATCCGACGTCGGAACATAACCGGTCTGCAGTGGATCGCCAGTGAAGCTTGGGCCACTGCCAAATCACTCTGGGACAAGTTTGGAGATCTCCTGACAGGAACACTTGGATTTGCCATCCGGAGAGCTGATGTGATTCCAGGGCTGAAACAACACCTCACTAGTCTCAGACCATCACATATTCATGAATCAGCTTTCTTGGCAGAATACTGGGAAGAGTTGTTTAACTGTCGACTGAACGGGTCAGTGAATAGCCACTCACATGGGGGTGACAACTACCAAGACCGACTGCCATGTAAAGGGACAGAGGACTTAAATGATGTTTACTCTCCGTATGCTGATGTGACACAGCTAAGAGTGTCTTATAATGTCTACAAGGCTGTGTATCTGGTTGCACATGCCTTGCAAGATATGAGTAACTGCATAGTTGGCCAGGGACCTTTTCTTAATGGCACCTGTGCAGACCCACAGAAATTTAAACCTTGGCAGGTGAGATTAGTTGTATGTCAAATGTTGTTTTTTAAGAAAAACAATACATTGAGAAAGAAGTAATCCTTGTTTTGCTCCCTCCCTCAGCTAATCTATTACATGAAGCATGCTAACTTCTCCGCAGTGGGGGCGAAAGTAAGCTTTGACCAAAATGGTGACCCAATTGCATATTATGATCTCTTGAACTGGCAAAGGAGGCCTGATGGGTCATTACATTTGGTAAAAGTTGGTTTCTATGATGCCTCTTTGCCTGCTGAACGCAGCCTGGTCATAAATGGGTCAGTGATTCAGTGGCCTGATGGGAAGCAGGTGTGTTTAGAGTAAACAGGCTTGAGACCATACTTACCTCTCAGACTATTACGTAGACCACTGGTATGTTGTTATCAGTGGTGCTACATATTGATAACAGCATTTCCTTTGCCTTTGAAATTCCTTAAAATTCCATTAATTATTCATCATAGTTCATGGAATTGTGATCAGTTTTAGTTTTAATAAAGCTCTTATAGATCAGATTACGTTTGATTTACATACTTTTCTCCTGTTATCTGGATCTGAAAGAGGCAGTAGAGAGCACTATTGTATATCAAAGCAGATACACTGGTGAATGTGAATTGAAGTTTCTTTCTGAGTGGTTGAATCTTTCCTCTCAGGGTTTCCGGTCTGTATGCAGTGAAAGCTGTCCTCCAGGTTCCCGCATTGTGAGGAGAAAAGGGGAACCGATCTGCTGTTTTGATTGTGTCACCTGTGCAGAGGGAGAGGTCAGCAATAGGACTGGTGTGTTATGTCTCGTCTTCTATCAGACTTTCCCCTAATATACACAGATCAGCAACAACATTAAAAATCCTGCCAAGTGAAATGATTAACTTTCATTAGATTGTTACAATGCAGTGTTGTGTAGTTAAACCTTTTGTCCTGGCATTAATGTGGATGGCACTTGCCACGCACATTGTTGAAGGCAAAATTCAACCTGTCATGGTAACTTCAGTCCCGAATGGCAATGCACCTTGACACACCACCAAAACTGATAAGGAATGGCCCCAGGAAAACATGTCAAAGAGCTTAAGGCATCAACCTGCTCTTCATAATACCCAGTTCCCAATCCAGTTGAACATCTGAAGGCCATTCCAGAGCCAGTCTGATCCATGGCAGCCTCAACTCGTAACCCAATGGACACTGGTGCCAGACACTACAGGACACTCCTGGAGGTTCTGCTTCCTTGTGTCAATGGCTCAGAGACTAATCCACAGCGGAGCCTCCACTAATTGGTCTTGTTCAGGTAAATGCCACAGATGCTTGATCTGACCATGAAGGGGTGGACCTGGTCTGCACCAGTGTTTGGGTAGGTGCTGCATGTCGAGAGAATCCACATGAATGCCAGGACTCAAGTTTTCTAAGCAGAAGATTGCATTATTACAATAGGATCAAAGCTATTCACAGTACCTGACAGTTGTTTTAACGTTGTGGCTGATTGATTAATGTATATTGAACTGACTGTATCTAAACTTGGCTTCTCTAAACACTCTTGTCTGCCCATCTTCAGATTCTTTAGAGTGTATACGCTGCTCAGAGGACACATGGCCCAATGAAAACAGAGAGCTCTGCATCCCAAAGACTATTGAGTTTCTGTCTTACCACGACTTAATGGGTATTGTGCTATGTGTTGTATCCGTCTTAGGGGCGTGTATGTCCCTCTCCATCCTTGCCATATTCTTTACATGCAAAGACACACCACTAGTTCGGGCCAACAACATGGAATTGAGCTTCCTCCTGTTGGTGTTTCTTGCTGTATGTTTTCTTGTCGGCCTGTTGTTCATTGGTGAGCCATCAGACTGGCTTTGTCGCATTAGGTACCCAGCATTTGGAATTAGTTTTGCCCTCTGCATCTCATGCCTCCTAGCCAAGACAGCAGTTGTCCTAATGGCGTTTAAGTCCACACTTCCAGGAAGTAATGCCATGAAGTGGTTTGGACCCAATCAGCAGAGAACCAGTGCACTTTTAGGAACGTCTGTTCAGGTAGAAACACTTTTTATAGGTTTTTTTGATGGTGTCAATTGCAAATGAAAATTCTGCCTTTTGTTTCCACTCAGGTAATAATCTCTCTCATCTGGCTGGTCACCCATCCGCCTCATGCCAACAGCAACACAAATTACCACAGTGCTACAATCATCATTGAGTGTGTTCCTGGTTCAGAGGTTGGCTTCTGGTGTGTTCTTGGATATATTGGGATCCTGGCCTGTATGTGCTTCCTAATGGCTTTTTTGGCTCGCAAGCTGCCAGATAACTTCAATGAGGCAAAGTTTATCACCTTCAGCATGCTGATATTCTTTGCAGTGTGGATTACTTTTATCCCTGTTTATGTGAGCTCAGCTGGGAAATACACAGTGGCTGTCCATATTTTTGCTATTCTAGCCTCAGCCTTTGGTCTCCTCTTTTGCATTTTTGCCCCAAAGTGCTATATCATAATACTGAAACCAGAAAAAAACAGCAAGAAAAACATCATGAAAAGATGAAAATGAGTATGTTACATCCATCAATAAAGAATGTATTGCTACGTAAAAGGAAGTCATTTAAATTAAATATATTAACGTTGTCATATTAAAGAACTATAATGGAAATATGGTAGAGCAAATAATTAATTAATTAAATGGGTCATTCCACACCAACATACCTAGGCCTCTCAGGTCAACTTTTGTTTTTCTTTAAAAAGTAGTGTATATAGGACTTTCCTACATGGGAATCAGAGGGCCACCTCACAGTATTACAGAAAGAATGGGACATGATCTGAAAACAACAATAGACAATGACAAGCTCCCCCTCCTGGAGGGAATTCAGTTGGAAGAATGTGACTCCATTCTTCAGCACTCTGAGACCAGATTTTGTATAACTGATCCACCATTAGAAAGGTCATACCCTCTAAATTTAAAAGGATTTTCCCCTTTCCCAAGAGCAGACGTGTTTGTTTTTGCATGGGCACATTAATCTAAACTAAAAAAAAAACAAAGATGTAGTGTACAGACATGCATGTTCTACAAGCAGGAGTGGGTATGGTGTGTCTATATGTGAATACGTATCTATACACGAGTACTATAGGTAAACTGACTGAGCCGTTGAGATAAGTAGGGGTATGGTATTGTGTCTATTTATGTATATTATATTAATGTTGATTCTGCTATCTTATTTAACACTCAGATTCTCCCTATGTCATGTGTTGTATGCCCAGTTGGCGCATGTATGTTGTTTTGTAAAAGAAAATAAAAAAGTAAAAGGACAAACAAACAAACAAACAAAATAATCTTATGAAAATTGTATATTAAATGAATGATATATTGCAACATATCTCAGTTGTACTTCAAATACATTTGAAGTTGTACATTTGGACTCTTTGAGCCATCACTGGGGCAATATACTGTAGATTCAGATAACCAGGGTCACATTCTTGTTCCTCCAGTGTCTGACCCTGACTATATCTCACACAAGAGATGAACTGGCACTATGACAGACCATACTCTAATTTCTGTGTCTCAGTTCAGGGTCTGCATCCTGTGGGGGCCAAAGTCACGACACCATGTAAAGGCTGTCCCAATTCAAAGGCTCCTTCAAATGCAGCCCGCAAATGCGGCCTTCTTTTCCCTCTTTTTGGAGGATACATTTTTATTAACCTTTGCAGCTTCATGTATCCCAAGATTCTTTGCGCCCCCAAAAAATAAATATAGAAAGATGAAAATGGCAACCTCAAGTGGCGCAGACGTCACATTTAAATGTAAGTATTAGGTTTATACTCGGTTTTACTCATTTGAACATCCAATGCCAAATATGTTAAACTTCAAGGACTTTAAAACTTCAAAATGTCTGTTAAAATATGTTGGTAATGCTTAGCTTGATGCCTTTGGAAGTAAAGCCTTAAAAGCCTTCACTTTCAAATGTTCGACTTTCAGAAGTTGACTCGTATCGTGACTGTTGAGATGTTATAGACTGTTATTTACTTCAGGTACATAAATGTACCAAGATGAACTGATTTAGAATAAGCTGTGATCCCTGCTTTATTTCCAGACTGTAAAAAGTCTAGTTAAATGTTTGAATGGAGAGCTAAGTTTATGATTGTCCTCATGATGATTTTATTTTTGCTATATTAGAACCCTTTTGTCTGTTGACATAACACAACATGTTTTTTTATATTCAATTTTGTTTTAGGGAGCAAACAGAGAACATTTGTTCACAGGCACGGGCGAAACATTCCGCCACGGCTGGATGGAAGTAAGGCAGTAATACATGATAAAATAGCCCTCGGGGTCTAGTCTCCACTGTCCACCACATCGTCCATAAACTGGGTTTGCAGGTTTTACTCAATCGATAACTGCCATGTCATTTTTTTTTTTTTTTTTAAGAAAGAGGCAAGAATTATAATTTCATAATATAATTATAATAATACTTAAATCTGCAAGCAGCGATTAACGGGCCCTCATAGTCCACGTGCATCGGGGCATGCCGCGTACCATTGCCTGAATATTGTGTACACATCTCTTAACTGTCCGTGTTTGGCACAGTGCAGGAAAGGGTTAAATGTAATTTCCTGTGTCCAACATGTGGCGCTGTGACTATGGCTGTGTATTGGCCTATGTTTTCAGGGCTGGACTCTTATCAAACATGTGAAGTTTGATCCAGATATGAATGAGGAAGTTGTTCCTTTATGATGTGGTGTCCTGCTCCTGCCAGTATTAAATAATGTATGCTGAAGTCAGAAGAACTCTCTGCAATCTAAATAAAAAGAAAATGGCCTACAGGCGAAAAATCTGTCAAACAAATCTGGGGTCAGTTGTGTTTGGATTATTGATTGGTAGTGATGCTGTCGGAGGATGCGCTCATCTTTTAGTTGAATGTCATCTTGTACTGTATGATATGGAGGAAAAAACCTATAAATGACATGTAAATAGGATGTATGTCTGAATTCCTGTGCCCAGTAGGTGGTGTTATGGATATGACACATTACTGATGCATGGAGGTATTCAGGGAGACATTGTATACTTGTGTGATGAATTGGGTGTACATGGGAATTTGTCTGTTGAAGTTATAAGGACTTGATGCTTTATGGCGAAGCATGAAAATGGACCTCACCATGACACCCACCATGTTTGACGTAGGCAAAAGCTTTTGATAAATTTTCATGCTCAAGGTCTGATGATGATACTGAGTGAATTGGAAGTCTGTGGTGTTCAATTTGCAGGGGGAGTTGGTTAAAGTACGAGGCATGGAAATGGATCAAAATGGGAGTGAAATGAGAAATTTGAATGAAAGTGGCCGACTTCTTATTGGATTGAACGTTCGGTACCCAAAGTTTTGACACGTGCATATAGGATGTCATTCATGTATGTGCTTGTAGGAGGCGGGGCTTGGATTTTTAATATTCCAGGGGGAGCTATAAAGTCTAATGGTAACACCTTTTGTCAGTTATCATCAGGAGGGCATTAGCAATAATTGTACCAAGTTTTGTGTTAATCCGACCTACCAATGTGGAGATATAAAATCCTTCAATTTAACAAGTGCCACCTCGTGGTAATCGGCCAAAATTTTGCACAGAGCCTCAGGGGCTCATGGGGAAGGATTAACCTGAGTTTCATGTTATTTGAACGCAGCAATGTGGAGATATGCAACACTTCTTGTTTGGAGGAAGTTGCAGGAAGTTGTGACTGAATAATTTGAATATTGTTTGAAATATCAAAATTACTGTTATATAAATAACCGTTTGTCAGGAGAGTTCACAGATGCTGTGTGCAAAGTTTAGTGCAAATCGGTGAAATGGCCTGGGAGGAGGGAGTTCAGGAGTGTGTGTGTGTGCGTGTGTGTGTGTGTGTGTGTGTGTGTGTGTGTGTGTGTGTGTGTGTGTGTGTGTGTGTGTGTGTGTGTGTGTGTGTGTGTGTGTGTGTGTGTGTGCGTGTGTGTGTGTGTTTTAGTGCTGTATATTTACTCTAACCCATGAAGGTGTTATTTTTGGTGATGTCACAACTTTTATAACTGGGCGGTCCCCTCAGCTCTAACTATGCAAACTACACTAGAAAAATCCACTGCAACCTGAAATATCAGTATACTTTGTATTTGACCAGAAATGGTAGATATGTTGATATATTCAACCATCAAAAATATTTAACATAAGTGAGCAGAAGGTTTCCTTCCAATAAGTTATGGGAGTGCGAGCTGCAAAGTTTCTTATGTTTCTTTTTCTCATTTGGGGCAAACCTGGTGTAACTGCTGCTCTGGATAACTGTGTTTTCTTGGGGGAAACGGAGATAAATGGTCTGTATGAAGACGGAGATATTGTACTTGGGGGCTTATTCCCTCTACACTACAGCCCTGTGTCTTCTCTTCCAACATACAAAACTAAACCAACTCCTAACACGTATAAATAGTAAGTGACCATTCAAGTATGATAGTAATTGGCTCGTGTGGAACACAGCATATTATGTTTTCTCGAATTTGCATTTATGGTATTGTAATATTGTTATATATTTGTGTTGTGAGAATGATTCTGATTTTCACTTCTGTACAGTTTCAATTCTCGAACTTTACGCTGGATGCAGACAATGACTTTTGCAATCAAAGAGATCAACCAGCGCAGTGACCTCTTACCACAGCTTAAGCTGGGTTTCCACATCCTTGACAGTGCTGCTTACATTCCTGAGGCTCTGAGAGCATCTTTGCTGTTGGTGAATGGCCAGCCAGAGAAAGGCTACAGAGCTGAAATCGTGAACATAAACAGAGGTCAAAAAAGTAACACCAGTTCTAATTTAGGCTGTTCTGACATACACAAGACAGTGTCCTCAGTAATCATAGGGGGTGCTGCCTCTGGAGTTTCTATGGCTCTGCTACGAAGCCTTGGTTCTTTCCATATCCCAATGGTGAGACTACCTGACTGTATGAG
The DNA here is from genome assembly GCF_904848185.1 of Acanthopagrus latus. Classification (NCBI taxonomy): domain Eukaryota; kingdom Metazoa; phylum Chordata; class Actinopteri; order Spariformes; family Sparidae; genus Acanthopagrus; species Acanthopagrus latus. Next base: position 11,350,890 of record NC_051040.1, read on the forward strand.
CAGTTTTGTTGTGAAAATGTAAACTGTAAATGTGTTTTTGCCATTTGAGATCATTCATGATAAGTTTCACCTCATGTTAATGAGGAGCAATACATTTGCAAACCATTGCTATCCTGTGAAAAAAGTTTCTCTCCAAATGTCAAAAGACCAATTTCAGCTATCTTTTTCAGATGAAGACATATAATAGATAAAGATAGAGAGATAAAATAATTGTTGCTGCTTTGTTGACTTTGAACTATAGAGTGCATTGTTTGTAAATGTGCCACTGTTAAGCTTATGGTATCAAATATAACAAAATTATGTTTTCATGTTTGTTATAAAACTTTCCAAATGTGCATTGTTGAAAATCACCTAAATCCCCCCAGGATTACCTTAAATTCTGCACCACTGAATGCTTCAAAGGTGGTATTGTTCTGTGAAATGTAATGCTTGTTCAACAACCTTTTCAGTGAGCCTAATGGTGCAAAAGGTTAACTATCGTTTGCTATGATACCAGGTGAGCTATTTTGCATCCTGCAGCTGTCTGAGCAACCAAAAGGACTTCCCTACATTCATGCGCACAATGCCAAGTGACGCGTTCCAGGTCAGAGCCCTGGCCCGTTTGGTTAGTTATTTTGGCTGGACCTGGGTGGGAGTCATTGGTCTGGAATCTGATTATGCCCGCTTCGCCATCCAGCTCTTTCTGCAAGAGTCAGAGCAATATGGTGTGTGTGCTGCCTACACACACTTCTACCCTGTAGTCCTGAATCAGCAGGCTCTAGATGAGCTACTGGATGTTATTCAGGTACCAGTCGGTCAACATCAATTTTTCATAAATGCAGGAGGTAGACATAATGACATGCACACCGTCAAATGTTGTTAAATGAAAGTGTTGATTAATACAAGCACATCTGCGGCTATTTGTGTATTCTATAAGTATAGAACAATAATCTTATGCATGACCAGAATCCTAATAATCATAGTTTGTAGTTTGTTTTATTGAAAATATAGGGGCTCTATTCACAAAAAAGTACATTAAAGTTTGATAATGCATGTCACTAAATATAGATTCTGGTTTAAGGAAAATCCTCTGCAGTTTTAACATTGATTAAGGGTTTGGATTGTATAGATGTACATAAAAAACAAAACACAAAAAAAGCTGCTAATAAAACCTGTATCTAAAGCATGCCAGGCTGATTAATTAGACTGCATTATTATATAGTAGAATGTTGTGGTTATTTAATTAATCTGCATTTATTCAAATTTGCAACACCTTCTTTTTTATGGACCTAAACCACTGCAGTATTTTTAAGTGCTATGACTAATATCATTAGAAGTAGAGGAGCCCCAACACACAATCTCTTTCTTAAAACAGTTTAGAAATAATCAAATGTTGACTATATGTAAAATTTCACTCTTTAGATGGCATCCTCAAAGGTCATCATCAACTTTTGTAGTGATTCAGAGATGAAGGGTATTCTGACAGAGATCCGACGTCGGAACATAACTGGTCTGCAGTGGATCGCCAGTGAAGCTTGGGCGTCTGCCAGATTACTAGCAGAAAACTTTGGAGATCTCCTGACAGGAACACTTGGATTTGCCATCCAGAGAGCTGATGTGATTCCAGGGCTGAAACAACACCTCACTAGTCTCAGACCATCACATATTCATGAATCAGCTTTCTTGGCAGAATACTGGGAAGAGTTGTTTAACTGTCGACTGAACGGGTCAGTGAATAGCCACTCACATGGGGGTGACAACTACCAAGACCGACTGCCATGTAAAGCGACAGAGGACTTAAATGATGTTTACTCTCCGTATGCTGATGTGACACAGCTAAGAGTGTCTTATAATGTCTACAAGGCTGTGTATCTGGTTGCACATGCCTTGCAAGATATGAGTAAGTGCATAGTTGGCCGGGGACCTTTTCTTAATGGCACTTGTGCAGACCCAAAGAAATTTAAACCTTGGCAGGTGAGACTGATTGTATGTTAAACATTGTTTTTAAGAAAAACAATAAATTGAAATAGAAGTAAACTGTATTTTGCTCCCTCCCGCAGCTAATCTATTACATGAAGCATGCTAATTTCTCAGCACTGGGTGCGAAAGTCAGCTTTGACGAATATGGTGACCCAATTGCATATTATGATCTCTTGAACTGGCAAAGCAGGCCTGATGGGTCATTACATTTGGTAAAAGTTGGTTTCTATGATGCCTCTTTGCCTGCTGAACGCAGCCTGGTCATAAATGACTCAGTGATTCAGTGGCCTGATGGGAAGCAGGTTTGTTACTGTAAATTGGCTTGTCAATTGTGCTTACCTCTTAGACTATTACGTAGACCACTAGTATGTTGTTATTAGTTAAATGTTGATAAAAGTGTTTCCCTTGCACTTCCCTCCAATTATATTAATTATTCATCATAGTTCATGGAATTGTTTTACATACTTTACACATTTCACCTGGATCTGAAAGAGTCCATAGAGACTACAATTGCATAACAAAGTGGATACGCTTGTAAATATCATCTGAAATCAGTGCCTTATTGACTGTCTTAATCCTTCCTCTCAGGGTTTCCAGTCTGTATGCAGTGAAAGCTGTCCTCCAGGTTCCCGAATCGCAAGGAGAAAAGGGGAACCGATCTGCTGTTTTGATTGTGTCGCCTGTGCAGAGGGAGAAGTCAGCAATAAGACTGGTGTGTTATGGCTTGTCTTTTATCAGACTTCCACCTAATATACCACCTAATATAACATTAAAACCCCTGCCAGGTGAAGTGATTAAATTTCATCATTTTGTTACAATGCAGTGTTGTGTAGTGACTTTTTGTCCTGGCATTCATGTGAATGCCACTTGCCACACACAACATTGCAGGCAGAGTTTAATCTGTCATGGCATCTTCAGTCCCCAGTGGCAATCCACCCTGACACACCACAAAAACTGTTGGGGAATGGCCCCAGGAAAACATGTCAAAGAGCTTAAGGTATCAACCTGCTCTTCATAATCCCAAGACCCCAGTCCAACCAAACATCCATAGGTCATGCGAAGAGCCTGATCCATGGTGGCCCGGCCTCATAACTGGACTCAAATTATGCACTGTCAAACACTGATAAACTGGTGCCAGACACTACAGGACACTCACAGAGGTCCTGCCTCCTTGCATCAACAGGTTCAGAGACAAGTCTAATCCATTGTTTTGTTCAGGTAAATGCCACAGATGCTTGACTGGATTATCATTTGGTAAAATTGGAGGCCAGGTTGATGCTTTCAGCGCTTTGTCTGATTCCTCAGGCCATTTCTGAGCAGTTTTTTGGTGTTGCAATGCACATTGTCTCATTGGTTGGCCACTGCCATCAAGGGTTACAATTACCATGAAGGGGTGGACCTGGTCTGCACAAGATTTACTTGCAGAAAATTGTGATGTCACAAGATGATCAAGGCTATTCACATCACCTGACAGTTGTTTTAATGTTGTGGCTGATTGATTAATGTATATTGAACTGATTGTATCTAAACGTGGCTCTTGTCTGCCCATCTTCAGACTCTTTAGAGTGTATACGCTGCTCAGAGGACACATGGCCCAATGAAAACAGAGAACTCTGCATCCCAAAGACTATTGAGTTTCTGTCTTACCACGACTTAATGGGTATTATGCTATGTGTTGTATCTGTCTTAGGGGCTTGTATGTCCCTCTCCATCCTGGCCATATTCTTTACATGCAAAGACACACCACTTGTTCGGGCCAACAACATGGAATTGAGCTTCCTCCTGTTGGTGTTTCTTGCTGTATGTTTTCTTGTCGGCCTGTTGTTCATTGGTGAGCCATCAGACTGGCTTTGTCGCATTAGGTACCCAGCATTTGGAATTAGTTTTGCCCTCTGCATCTCATGCCTCCTAGCCAAGACAGCAGTTGTCCTAATGGCTTTTAAGTCCACACTGCCAGGAAGTAATACCATGAAGTGGTTTGGACCCAGCCAGCAGAGAACCAGCACACTTTTAGGAACGTCTATTCAGGTAAAAACACTTTCAATGGGTTTTTTTCAATGGTATCAATTGAAAATGAAAATTCTGCCTTTTGTTTCCACTCAGGTAATAATCTCTCTCATCTGGCTACTCACCAGTCCGCCTCATGCCAACAGCAACACAAATTACCACAGTGCTACAATCATCATTGAGTGTGTTCCTGGTTCAGAGGTTGGCTTCTGGTGTGTTCTTGGATACATTGGGATCCTGGCTTGTATGTGCTTTCTAATGGCTTTTTTGGCTCGGAGGCTGCCAGATAACTTCAATGAGGCAAAGTTTATCACCTTCAGCATGCTGATATTCTTTGCAGTGTGGATTACTTTTATCCCTGTTTATGTGAGCTCAGCCGGGAAATACACAGTGGCTGTCCATATTTTTGCTATTCTAGCCTCAGCCTTTGGTCTCCTCTTTTGCATTTTTGCCCCAAAGTGCTATGTCATAATTCTGAAACCTGAAAAAAACAGCAAGAAAAACATAATGAAAAGATGAACATGAATACATTTCATCTGTCAATAAAGAATGTATTTCGATGTAACAATATATCAATGTAGTCATAAATAATATAAAGCAAATAGATAAATAGATAAATAAATTACATGGGTCATTCCATACCAACTGAGGCCCTCCCAGTTCGTATTTGGTGTTTCCTTTAAATAGAATCTTGTGATTTTTTTTATTTTTTTTTATTTATTTTTTTTTTAAATAAATGATACATTGCAAAATCATATATCTGTACTTCAGATACTTTTGAAGTTATACATGTGGATCCTTTGAGCTATCATCAGGGCAATAAATTCCCAGACAACCAAAGTCACATTTGTTTCATCCGATGTCATTTTCTTTACAAAATATGAATCTTTGTCCCTAAGCTCAATACTCATATATTACTTCAGAATTTCAAACTTGTCTGAAGAAATACCTGACATCATGGCTTTTTCTTTAAGGCTTATTCTAATTGAGCAGGGCTCCATGACCTCAGTATCACATCAAACTTCTAATGATGAAATTAATTATGATTGAACACTTTAAATAGTTCTAGTTATATTGCAGTCCATTTTGCAATATTCCATGGGTAATGAAGTTCATATGGTTTGATCAGATGTTGCTATGTTTATTATTCATTAGAATAGATAACTATTAGAACATCTCTTGAACTTCTGATCAAGGTTTTTGATCACACGTAATGTAAACTTGAATGAATGCATTTCAGTCAGTTACCCAATGAGGATTTTTCTTCATTACATGGATAATGATGTTTTACTCAGGTGGTAGTTGTCAGAATTATTTGTATAAATTAAGCAGAGTACCTTCTTGATCCTATGTTTGAAGGAAGGTAAAGGTATATCACCAGTATACTGAAAGTTTCTTTTAAATTGAATATTACAAAAAGGGAAAAAAAGTCTTAACCATGGTTGAAACAGGTTTTGCTTTGTGTATTATTTCAGTGTGAAATGTGTTCATTACAGTACATGATCATTACAAAATATTATTCAGGGACAGACATTTTTTTTTTTTATGATAATGATGAATGCAGTTTCTATCAACAAAAAACAATGAAGTGACATTGTGATACTATAAAAGATAATCGAGAAAAAAAAATCAAAAGGTAAAAAAAAGTGAATAATATGTAAATAAGTGTGCCAATAGCAACAATAAGTGTATCATTTTAAACAGTTGAAATAGTAATTTGATTGGAAAATGATGACTTTGTATGTGTGTCAAATGTATGTGTGCAAGTCTCACCACAAATACAACCAACCAATATTAATATCACACTGTTTTTTTTCTGTATATGGCCAGGAGCTAGGACTCGGTAGTTCATAACACCCTCGTGCAAAAAACAAAATATTTTCTCATTAGATAATAATCAAGGTGTGATGATATGTATCAGTTCTAAGTAACAATAGCACAATCCTTTAAAATTAATTGATCAAATTTTTTTGTTCACAGTTTTTCCCATGACATGTTTCTTGGTATTTTTCTCTGGCTTGATCAATATTATGAAACATTTAGGGGCAAAAATGCTAAGAAATAAACCAATTGCTGAAGACAAAATTGCAAATATTTCAACAGCTACAGTGAACTTTCCAGGTGAGCTGATATATGCTGGGATAAAAGTAATCCAAACAGTGCAGAATATCAGCATGCTGAATGTTATAAATTTGGCTTCATTAAAATTATCAGGCAATTTTCTTCCGAGAAATGCCAGGACCAAACATATTATTGCAAGGATTCCTATATACCCCAGAACTGCATAGAAAGCAGCTTCAGAGCCTGTGTTACATTCTAAAATGATCTTCTTATTGCTGTATTTGAAAACCATGTCTGGGGAAGGAGGTTTCAAGGTGAGCCACAACACACATATAACTATCTGAATCAAAGTGCAGATACAAATTATGATCCTTTGCTGTGCAGGACCAAACTGTCCTGCAACTTTGTTGCCAGGAATTGTGGCTTTGAAAGCTGTAACAACAACAATTGTTTTCCCCAAAACACAGGAAATGCAAAGCGCAAATGTCACACCAAAAGCTGTGTGGCGCAGCATGCATGTCCAGACTGTAGGTCTGCCGAGGAAAGTGAGGGGACAGAGAAAACACAGAAAAAGTGAAAACAGAAGGAAACAGCTGAGCTCCGAGTTGCTGGCCTTGATCACAGGAGTTTCTCTGTAATGAAGAAATACCATCATTGTGGCCAGAGTCAGGGAGGCCCCTAGCAGGGACACAATTGTGATAACTATTCCCATCGGCTCGTGATATGTTAGGAACTCAATCGTTTTAGGAATGCACTTATCTTTACTTTCATTAGACCAGTATTCCTGTGGACAGGGTGTGCAGTCAGCTGAACCTGTTGAACATGAAGGGAAAGCTCAGTGATCAGTGTCTGACCTTCTGAGATAAATATGTGCTGTTGAGACATGGAAATTAAATTGACTACACTTAAAGTAACACTGACAATAATTGTTTAACATGTATGTAAGGACTAAATACATGCCATGATTTTGGATCAACTATGTTTTCTAAATGTGGCATACATGTTTCTTATACCTGTTGAGTTGGCTATAGTTCCATCAGCACATGTGATGCAGTCAAAACAGCAGGTGGGTTTTCCCTTTATTTGAGCTTTTCTGGTTCCTGCTGGACAAACATTAGAGCACACCGATGTCGGAACCTGAGACAAAAAAAATGTAAAAATGTAGCAATTGTGCTATATTCAGTTAATCTTACACCCAAACAGGACACAGGGCTAAATGTCTACAAGCTAATCATGTGGAAAAAAATCCTCCACAATTACCATTTTCCCTGTTCTCCATACAATTTCTTCCTCCTGAATGCTGAGTCTATGATTGCCATTAACATCAGAGGCAAAATGACCCAGTGTGACATGTTGCACTTGCCCATCTATCAGCTGCCAGTTAATAATATCATAAGAAGCAGGAGGGTCACCATTGACATCAAAAAACACATTATGACCAAACTGATCCCTGAAATTCACCCTTTGTAGTTGATCAGTGACCTGAACAAAAGAAACACACCATGTTTCTTCAGGATCAGTGTTAGTTAAAAAAAAAATAATAATAAATAAAAAATACCATACAACCTGATGTGTTGGGGATTTCTCACCTGTTTGGGCTGGATTTCAGATGTGTTCAAACATGACCTCACCATCTTTTCTCTTTCGCTTTATACACATTATAGGACACTCTGAGATCCATGACATTGAAGAACGCATCTTGGAAATTAGTTATTGTCTCATTGCCCATACATATTTCATTTGTTGCATCAGTGCTTTTGTTTTCCTCTTGTGAAACAGGTCTACAGCCGACCATGATCTCCCAAAAATCCCTCACAAAGGCTGCGCTTGGATCAGTATAAGGGCTAATGCCTGTTAGAAATGGTTTTAGATTTGGAATAGCCATTTTCTGAACGACAAATCCTAGGGCTCCACCAAAAGCTTGATAGATCTCAGGCGTAGAGGATTGGATTCCTGTTATCCAGGCCTCACTGCCAATCCACTGAATTCCTGTAATGTTCTGTTTCACAACCTCTTTCATCAAAGGATAAAAGTCACCCTCTGGGACAAAAGCCAGGATGACTCTGACAGTTGACTTCTCGATCATTTCCACAACATCCAGAATCTTATCCTTGGAGTATGTACGTAGAACTGTCCCAACAAATGCAACACAAACCCCCAGCTTTTTAACCTCCTGAATAAAAGCTAGGATCCCATTTCGCCCATAATCATTGTCTGACTGTATGGCCCCAATCCACTGCCAACCAAAACGCTTGACAAGTGCTGCCAAAGCTTTTGCCTGGAAGTAGTCACTGGGGATTGTCCGAAAAAATGAAGGATATTTGGCTCTGTCACTCAGGCAGGCACATGTTGAGAAGTAACTTACCTGAAAAGAGAACACCAAAAGAAGTCTGTAAAGAAAGCCTTAAAAGTAGCACTATAAAGCAGAAAATATCACAGAACAATGATGAGTATAACCTCTAGTTAAGCTCTTACTATTGGCACTTGAAATGGTCCGAGACTTCCAGCCACTGCTAAAGACTGAGATGATCCTCCTTCAGCTATCAGGGCAGATATAGCTGGAGGACAAGGGGAAGTCAAACCTATCTCCTCTGGTCTACTAGCCAGTGTTAGTGCAGCACGTACAGCATTGAGTTAAGGATCCTATAGCCAATAGATATGTTTGGCAAGACGACAGGATCATTGTTGATTTCTTCAATTGCAAAAATCATCACCTGTGTCCACCGAAAAGCTCTCACGTAAAATCTAAAAAGATTGTGTTTATTTAAAACAGGGTGTAAGATTACAAAGCCTAAGCTCTACATATATAAACATGATAAAAGAAAAAAAACAGATACATTACCCCGTACACTGAACTTGGGTCGGCTCAGTCTCAAACGTCCAAATTGCACTTAAATCCTTTTTCGAAACTGGGAAAATCCCCCCAATCATTATATCTCCCTGCTTGAACAAACTTGGCATGTTGAATCGACCCAGCAATTCACAGCCTGACACTGTGTTCAGGCAGAGAACAAACAGAGATAAGTTAATAGCTCTCTGCAGCTCATGCATGTTTGCTAGGCATTTTTTTTAGAAGCAATTAGGATACAGCTCTTAAATAACTGTACACATACGGGTACACATGTTGTTTTCGTTGAAAGGGTGAATTATTTCCCACAGTGCACATAGACCTAAGGTAGGTAGACAAGGGATGGGCTAAGGAATGTGCTTCCCTTCTTGAAAAAGAAAAACAAAAAAATAAAGCACTGCTGTAAATGTATCGCAATCCTGGTGCTTCTTGCCACTGACATTCAATTGAATAGCAAGTAACCTCAGAAATAAAAAAAAGCAAGGGAAAAAAGACTAAATAAGAACAAAAAAAACAAAAAAAACAAAAAAAACATGCACATTACTTTTTTTTTTTTTTTTTTTTTTTTTTTTTTTTGATGTGGAGATGACTGGAATTATTTCAATCACAGATTATCTTCCTAGATAAAACCAAAGAAGTGAATATACACCTGTGTCCATCCATTTTTGCTCCGAAGTGCTATATAGTAAGTCTGAAACCCAAAAGAAAACAGCAAAGATAACATGTCGAAAAGATTAACATCCAAGTACATTACATCTGTTGATGAAGACATCATATGTGTAAGTAAGCAATCTGAATTAAATTTGTATTTGTGTTGTTGGATTAAAGATTCATTCTGGAGTTTCCATAAAGCAAAAACCTTCTTTAAATATGTAATTCCATACTGACTCACCTTGGCCATTCCAGCTCATCTCATGGATTTTCTTGAAAAAAAAAAAAAAACACGTTAAAATTTCAAAATTATTCATGGGAAGTTACAAAATCCTAACTGTGCTTAAAATATATATATATTTTTCTATTAATTTCTAGTCCTTTTTTTGCATAAAAGGAAGCACATTCCTCAACCCATCCCTTTTCTACCCATCTAAGATCCCCATGCCCTGTGGGAAATATATCGCAAATGTTTCCTGAACATTTGAAAACCCCAAAGGATAATTTGCAACACATCAATTTAGAGAGTTGTTGAAGAATGCTCACAGTATTCAAATCACTAACGATGAATCATATATTACCTACTAAAGGACGTCCATGTATCACAAGTGTTTCCCAAGTAATCACATAGGATTCAGATAACTCCATAACTTGAACATGAGTATTTGCATTAGATTTGCATTTTTTATTTGTATGTGTTTCACATGTAATCCCATAGGTTTTACATGGGTATTTATATGGGTTTCACATGCTGTCCTGTGGGTTTCAAATCCAATCCCATGGATTTCACATGTAATCACATAGGTTTCAGATGTAATCACATAGCTTTAGCATGGAGGTTAAGGTGGTCTTCACATATTGCACCATGAAAATGTTCCAAAACAATGTTTCCCATGTGCAAAGCACATGTTTCAACTGTTTAAAGCACATTTACCTAATCCACATATTTCACGTGTAATTTTAAAATATTTTCACCTTTCCCATGTGCAAAATCACATAAACACATTATCATGTGTAACTACATATATTTTTGCAGATGGGAACATGGGGAATTTACATTTTTGTCTCTGTAGGGGAATTCAATTCAATCCAGTTGAAACCTTGATGTTTTAAATACATATTATATATATATATATATATATATATATATATATATATATATATATATATATATATATATATATATATATATATATATATTTTTTTTTTTTTTTTTTTTTTTTTTTTTTTTTTTTGCATTTTCTGGCTTTATTGACAGGACAGCTGGAGAGTGTGACAGGAAACAGGAAACAGGGTAAGAGAGGAGGAGTGACATGGAGCAAAGGGACCCGGGTCAGGAGTCAAACCCCGATCCGCTGCAGAGCCTCGGCACATGGGTCGTGCGCTACCAACCAAGCTAAGCGGCACCCCCAATGTTTTAAATATTTAACGTGCAAGTTTTTATTTTGTTTGTTTGATTTACATTTCATATATATAATATATATTTGATACCTATTGAGCCTGTTTTTCATTGGGTTCACCAAATCTCTAGTTACAGACTGTAATGGCTTGGTTTGTTGCACAATAATTAATGTCAAAATAATAATATTTGTTCCTAAGAACAATGAACCTTTGTTATTTCAGAATTTCAAACTTATCTGAGGGCATTTCTGACCTCAACAACTCAGTCAATGTTGGCAGTCTGTTCTAGTTAGTTTTTTTTTTTTTTTTTTTTTTTTTTGTCACCCAAACATTTCACTATCAAATCAAACTGCTCAATGATTGAATTCATTTTGATTGCACACTCTAACTACCTCTGGTTATACTGCAATCCATTTAGCTACCTTCTGTCGTAAATTTAGGCCTGAAATTTATAGGGGTTGATCAGAAATTACTAACTTACTAAATACCTTTAAGAGGACAACTCTTTATAATAACATGATAATGATAATACCTGGATGATGATGGGATTTAATTTGAAGGGAAAATGTTCACATATGAATGGACGTTTTTTTTAAATAAAAAACACAAATATTCTCAGATCCAGTTGTTTGATTTTATTCATATCAACAAATATACTTAAAAGAAAACAAACAAGTTATTATACCAAACAATTCTAATGGTAAGTTATCAATTTATATATGCTAAATATAATATACATTTAATTATTTGAAGTGTGCCCCCCAAACATAACCAACTCATTTTCTTGTCACATTTTTTTCTGTACACGGCCTAATTAACAGCGACGGCTTAGATTTTTCACAACACCGTTATGCATACAGTAATAAGTATGTTATGAAATATCAAGTAATAATTTCCATCTATGGTTTTCAACTAGAGTAGAGTATATCTTGTGCATCTTATTGTCACATAATGATGTTTACAACATTTATTCATTGTCAAGCTTGGAGATACAACTCTGAATGATTTACAATTCCCCAAAATGTGCTATTCTCATGTACTAGTACACAGTATATTATTTAATATTTAATTTAGTTTTAGATAAAAATAGTACAATCTCATTTTAACATTATGGGATCATATTTTTTTGTTCACAGTTTTTCCCATGACATGTTTCTTAGTGTTTTTCTCTGGCTTGATCAATATTATGAAACATTTAAGTGCAAAAATGCTGAGTAATAAACCAAACGCTGATGACAAAATTGCAAATATTTCAACAGCTACAGTGAACTTTCCAGGGGAGCTGACATATGCTGGGATAAAAGTAATCCAGACAGCGCAGAATATCAGCATGCTGAATGTTATAAATTTGGCTTCATTAAAATTATCAGGCAATTTTCTTCCTAGAAATGCCAAGATCAAACATATTATTGCAAGGATTCCTATGTACCCCAGAACTGCATAGAAAGCAGCTTCAGAGCCTGTGTTACATTCTAAAATGATCTTCTTATTGCTGTATTTGAAAACCATGTCTGGGAAAGGAGGTTTCAAGGTGAGCCACAACACACATATAACTATCTGAATCAAAGTGCAGAAGCAAACTATGATCCTTTGCTGTGCGGGACCAAACTTTCCTGCAACTTTGTTGCCAGGAATTGTGGCTTTGAAAGCTGTAACAACAACAATTGTTTTTCCCAAAACACAGGAAATGCAAAGCGCAAATGTCACACCAAAAGCTGTGTGGCGCAGCATGCATGTCCAGACTGTAGGTCTGCCGAGGAAAGTGAGGGGACAGAGAAAACACAGAAAAAGTGAAAACAAAAGGAAACAGCTGAGTTCAGAGTTGCTGGCCTTGATCACAGGAGTTTCTCTGTAGTGAAGAAATACCATCATTGTGGCCAGAGTCAGGGAGGCCCCTAGCAGGGACACAATTGTGATAACTATTCCCATCGGCTCGTGATATGTTAGGAACTCAATCGTTTTAGGAATGCACTTATCTTTACTTTCATTGGACCAGTATTCCTGTGGACAGGGTGTACAGTCAGCTGAACCTGTTGAACATGAAGGGAAAGCTCAGTGATCAGTGTCTGACCTTCTGAGATAAATATGGGCTGTTGAGACATGGAAATTAAATTGTCTACACTTTAAGTAACACTGACAATAATTGTTTAACATGTATGTAAGGACTAAATACATGCCATGATATTGGATCAACTATGTTTTCTAAATGTGGCATACATGCTTCTTATACCTGTTGAGTTGGCTATACTTCCATCAGCACATGTGATGCAGTCAAAGCAGCAGGTGGGTTTTCCCTTTATTTGAGCTTTTCTGGTTCCTACTGGACAAACATTCGAGCACACCGATGTCGGAACCTGAGACAAAAAAAATATAAGAATGTAACAATTGTACTATATTCAGTTAATCTTCCATCCAAACAGGACACAGGGCTAAACGTCTACAAGCTAATTGTGTGGAAAAAAATCCTCCACAATTACCATTGTTCCTGTCCTCCACACAATTTCTTCCTCCTGAATGCTGAGACTATAATTGCCATTAACATCAGAGGCAAAATGACCCAGTGTGACATGTTGCACTTGCCCTTCTATCAGCTGCCAGTTAATAATATCATAAGAAGCAGGAGGGTCACCATTGACATCAAAAAACACATCATGACCAAACTGATCCCTGAAATTCACCCTTTGTAGTTGACCAGTGACCTGAACAAAAGAAACACACCATGTTTCTTTTGTATCAGTGTTAGATGAAAAAAAAAATAATTTTGACATATTTTGTTTATTAACATACAACCTGAGGTATTAGAGATTTCTCACCAGTTTGGGCTGAATTTCAGATGTTTTCAAACATGGCCTCACCATCTTTTCTCCAACTGGCTGGCAGAATAACAGCTGATGGAGGGCATGTGCAATGGCATAAACTCCTTTGAACACATTATAGGACACTCTGAGATCCATGACATTGTAGAACGCATCTTGGAAATTCATTATTGTTTCATTGCCTGTGCATATTTTGTTTGTTGCCCCAGTGCTTGTTTTTTCCTCATGAGAAACAGGTCTACAGCCGACCATGAACTCCCAAAAATCCCTCACAAAGGCTGCATTTGGATCAGTATAAGGGCTGATGCCTGTAAGAAATGGTTTTAAATTTGGAATAGCCATTTTCTGTACAACAAATCCTAGGGCTCCACCAAAAGTTTGGTACATTTCAGGCGTAGAAGGTCGAGGAGCCGTAATCCAGGCCTCACTGCCAATCCACTGAATTCCTGTAATGTTCTGTTTCACAACCTCTTTCATCAAAGGATAAAAGTCACCCTCTGGAACAAAAGCTAGGATGACTCTGACAGTTGATTTCTTGATCATTTCCACAACATCCAGAATCTTTTCCTCAGAGTATGTTCGTAGAATTTTCCCAACAAATGCGACACAAACCCCCAGCTTTTTAACCTCTTTAGTAAATGCCAGGATCCCATTTCGCCCATAATCATTGTCTGACTGTATGGCCCCAATCCACTGCCAACCAAAACGCTTGACAAGTGCTGCCAAAGCTTTTGCCTGGAAGTAGTCGCTGGGGATTGTCCGAAAAAATGAAGGATATTTGGCTCTGTCACTCAGGCAGGCACATGTTGAGAAGTAACTTACCTGAAAAGAGAACACCAAAAGAAGTCTGAAAAGAAAGCCTTAAAACTAGCACTATAAAGCAGAAAATATCACAGAACAATGATGAGTATAACCTCTAATTATTCTCTTACTATTGGCACTCGAAATGGTCCGAGGGTTCCAGCCACTGCTATAGACTGCGATGATCCTGACTCTGCTATCAGGGCAGATATAGCTGGAGGACAAGAGGAAGTCAAATCTATCTCCTCTGGTCTACTAGCCAGTGTTAGTGCAGCACGTACAGCATTTGTAGGAGATGAGCAAGAGCTAAGGATCTTATAGCCAATAGATATGTTTGGCAGGACAGCAGGATTATTGTTGATTTCCTCAATTGCAAAAATCATCACCTGGGTCCACCGAAAAGCTCTCATGTAAAATCTAAAAAAAAATTTGTTGATTTGAAACGGGCTGTAAAACTAGAAATCTGCAGCTGTACATGTAAAGACAAGATAAAGGAAAAAGCAGATACATTACCCTGTGCACTTCACTCGAGTCGGCTCACTCTCAAACGTCCAAGTTGCACTTAAATCCTCTTTGAAAACTGGGAAAATCCCCCCAATCATAATGTCTCCCTGCTTGAACAAACTTGGCATATTAAATCTACCCAGCAGTTCACAGCCTGACACTGTGTTCAGATTGAGCACAAACAGAGATAAGATGATAGCTCTCTGCAGATCCTCCATGTTTACTGGGCATTTTTTTAAGAAGTGATCAGGCCACAGGTCTTAAATAACTGTACAGCTACAGGCACACATGCTCTCTTCACGAAACAGTGACGTATTTCCCAGAAGGCATGGAAATCTAAGATAGGTAGACAAGGGATGGGCTAAGGAAAGATGGGATATGTATGTTCTTGTTTCTATGAGGGCATTCATTTCACTTCAGATGTAACTTTGATTGTTTAAATGTTTATATGTGCAAGTTTTTATTTTTTTTTTTATCTTATTTTGTGTTTTTTTTTTTTTAAATTTACATTTATATAAATATTTGATATCTATTAAGCTTGCATTTCATTGAGTTCAGCACACCTCTAGTTGCAGCTTGTAATGGCTTGGTTTGTTGCATAATAATTAATGTCAAAATAATAATCTAAGTTCTTAAGAAAAATACACATATATTATTTAAGAATTTCAAACTCATCTGACATATATTGTGACATCATCAACTCAGTCAAAATATGAAAATTAACTTTTTCATTCATGTCGACAGTCTGTTCCAGTTATGTCACATTAAAATTAGGGTAAATCAAGTAGCGCTCGAACATTTTACTATCAAATCAAACTGCTTAATGATTGAATTAACTTCTGGTTATACTGCAATCCATTTAGCAACCTTCTGTTGTAACTTTAGGCCTGAAATTCATAGAGGTTGATCAGAAATTGTTAACTTACTAAATACCTTTTTAGAGAACAACCCTTAATAATAACATGATAATGATAATACCTTGATGATGGTGGGATTTAATTTGGGGGGGAAATGTTTACATATGAAAGCAAGTTTTTTTAAATGAAAAACACAGAAACTCACAGATCCAGTTGTTTGATTTTATTTATATTGACAAATGAATTTAAAACAAAAAAAAATCAAGCTATTATACTAAACAGTTTTAATGGTAACTTTTCAATTTGTAAATATTGAATATTATATACATTTAATTATTTGAAGTGTGTCCCCCAAATATAACCAACTAATTTTCTTATCACATTTTTTTTTTCTGTACATGGCCTAATTAACAGCTACGGCTTAGATGTTTCAAAACACCGTCATGCTAACAGTAATATGTACGTTATGAAATATAGATTTATAATTTACATCTATGGTTTTCACCTACAGTATAGTAGATTTTGTGCATCTTAATGTGATATTATGTTTACAACATTTATTACTTGAGAGACTTGTAGATGCAACTCTGAATTACATAAAATCCATAGAATCTTGCTATACTCATGTACTAGTACACTAGTAATCTATTCTTACAATCATGGGATCATATTTTTTTGTTCACAGTTTTTCCCATGACATGTTTCTTGGTATTTTTCTCTGGCTTGATAAATATTATGAAACATTTAGGTGCAAAAATGCTAAGTAATAAACCAATTGCTGACGACAAAATTGCAAATATTTCAACAGCTACAGTGAACTTTCCAGGGGAGCTGACATATGCTGGGATAAAAGTAATCCAGACAGCGCAGAATATCAGCATGCTGAATGTTATAAATTTGGCTTCATTAAAGTTATCAGGCAATTTTCTTCCTAGAAATGCCAAGATCAAACATATTATTGCAAGGATTCCTATGTACCCCAGAACTGCATAGAAAGCAGCTTCAGAGCCTGTGTTACATTCTAAAATGATCTTCTTATTGCTGTATTTGAAAACCATGTCTGGGAAAGGAGGTTTCAAGGTGAGCCACAACACACATATAACTATCTGAATCAAAGTGCAGAAGCAAACTATGATCCTTTGCTGTGCAGGACCAAACTTTCCTGCAACTTTGTTGCCAGGAATTGTGGCTTTGAAAGCTGTAACGACAACAATTGTTTTTCCCAAAACACAGGAAATGCAAAGCGCAAATGTCACACCGAAAGCTGTGTGGCGCAGCATGCATGTCCAGACTGTAGGTCTGCCGAGGAAAGTGAGGGGACAGAGAAAACACAGAAAAAGTGAAAACAGAAGGAAACAGCTGAGTTCAGAGTTGCTGGCCTTGATCACAGGAGTTTCTCTGTAGTGAAGAAATACCATCATTGTGGCCAGAGTCAGGGAGGCCCCTAGCAGGGACACAATTGTGATAACTATTCCCATCGGCTCGTGATATGTTAGGAACTCAATCATTTTAGGAATACACTCATCTTTACTTTCATTAGACCAGTAGTCCTGTGGACAGGGTGTACAGTCAGCTGAACCTGTTGAACATGAAGGGAAAGCTCAGTGATCAGTGTCTGACCTTCTGAGATAAATATGTGCTGTTGAGACATGGAAATTAAATTGTCTACACTTTAAGTAACACTGACAATAATTGTTTAACGTGTATGTAAGGACTAAATTCATGCCATGATTTTGGATCAACTATGTTTTCTAAATGTGGCATACATGTTTCTTATACCTGTTGAGTTGGCTATAGTTCCATCAGCACATGTGATGCAGTCAAAGCAGCAGGTGGGTTTTCCCTTTATTTGAGCTTTTCTGGTTCCTGCTGGACAAACATTAGAGCACACCGATGTCGGAACCTGAGAAAAAAAAAAAAAAAAAATGTAATTATGTAATAATTGTGCTACATTCAGTTAATCTTACAACCAAACAGGGCACGTGGCTCAAAGTGTAGAATTTAATCATGTGGAAAAAAGCCTTCATAATTACCATTTTGCCTGTCCTCCACACAATTTCTTCCTCCTGAATGCTGAGTCTATGATTGCCATTAACATCAGAGGCAAAATGACCCAGTGTGACATGTTGCACTTGCCCATCTATCAGCTGCCAGTTGATAATATCATAAGAAGCAGGAGGGTCACCATTGACATCAAAAAACACATTATGACCAAACTGATCCCTGAAATTTACCCTTTGTAGTTGATCAGTGACCTGAGAAAAGGACACACATTATGTTTCTTCAGGATCAGTGTCTACAAACAAAATAATGTCTCTACACATTGCTTATTTCAAGACAATAGGAGGCTTTGGGGATTTTAGTCGCACTATATCTCACCTGTTTGGGCTCAATTTCAGATGTGTTCAAACATGGCCTCACCATCTTTTCTCCAACTGGTTGACAGAATAACAGCTGATGGAGGGCATGTGCGATGGCATACACTGCTTTATACACATTATAGGACACTCTGAGCTCTCTGACATTGAAGAACATATCCTGGTTATCCATCAATGTTTCATTGCCTGAGCATATTTTATTTATTGCCTCAGCAGCCGTGATTTCTCCATGAGAAACAGGTCTACAGCCAACCATGAACTCCCAAAAATCCCTCACAAAGGCTGCATTTGGATCAGTATAAGGGCTGATGCCTGTAAGAAATGGTTTTAAATTTGGAATAGCCATTTTCTGTACCACAAATCCTAGGGCTCCACCAAAAGCTTGGTAGATTTCAGGTGTAGAGGGTTGAATTGCTGTTATCCAGGCCTCACTGGCAATCCACTGAATTCCTGTAATGTTCTGTTTCACAACCTCTTTCATCAAAGGATAAAAGTCACCCTCTGGGACAAAAGCCAGGATGACTCTGACAGTTGACTTCTTGATCATTTCCACAACATCCAGGATCTTATCCTCAGAGTATGTACGTAGAACTGTCCCAACAAATGCAACACAAACCCCCAGCTTTTTAACCTCCTCAGTAAATGCTAGGATCCCATTTCGCCCATAATCATTGTCTGACTGTATGGCCCCAATCCACTGCCAACCAAAATGCTTGACAAGTGCTGCCAAAGCTTTTGCCTGGAAGTAGTCGCTGGGGATTGTCCGAAAAAATGAAGGATATTTGGCTCTGTCACTCAGGCAGGCACATGTTGAGAAGTAACTTACCTGAAAAGAGAACACCAAAATAAGTCTGACAAGAAAGCCTTAAAACAAGCACTGAAGAGCTCAAAATTTCAAGGAATACTCATGCAATAGGATCTCCAATTATTCTCTTACTATTGGCACTTGAAATGGTCCGAGAGTTCCAGCCACTGCTAAAGACTGAGATGATCCTGCCTCTGCTATCAGAGCAGATATAGCTGGAGGACAAGGGGAAGTCACACCTATCTCCTCTGGTCTACTAGCCAGTGTTAGTGCAGCACGTAACGTATTTGTAGGAGATGAACAAGAGTTAAGGATCCTATAGCCAAGAGATATGTTTGGCAAGACAGCAGGATCATTGTTGATTTCTTCAATTGCAAAAATCATCACTTGGGTCCACCGAAAAGCTCTCACATCAAATCTAAAAAGTATTGTTGAGTCGAAACAGGTTGTAAGATTACAAAGGTGCTGCTGTACATGTATAGACATCACAATTGAAAAAGAAGATATATATTACCTTGCACACTTCACTCCAGGTGGCTCACCCTCAAATGTCCAAGTGCTACTTATATCTTTGTTGAAAACTGGGAAAATCCCCCCAATCATAATGTCTCCCTGCTTGAACAAACTTGGCATGTTAAATCTACCTAATGGTTCACAGCCTGAAACTGTGTTCAGGTAGAGAACAAACAGTGATAAGATAATAGCTCTATGTGGCTCATGCATGTTTGCACAGCATTTTGTAGGTAGATGGAGGACACAGTTCTTAAAACAACTGTGTCAGATACAGGTTCACATGGTCTTTTCATAAAAGGTTGATTTATTTCCCACAGGGCACTTGTAGCTCAGATGGGTAGGTAAGGGATGGGTTACGGCAATGTGCTTCCCTTTTTGAAAAAAGAAAACAAACTGGGGTAAACAATTTTCAGACCTGGTGTTGCTTGCCACAAACAACTAATTATATCAGTCAAATTAACATGCCTTAGCACATGGTCATTGGTTGACACCAGGGTGTGTTGGTATAAGTACAGTCATTTAAAAAAATAGTCATCAAAGTAATTGCTTGGGATAGAATTCTTACTTATTGGAATTACTTGAGGAGTGAATAGCTTCAGAAAGGAAACCATGAGCACACTACTTTTGTTTATTTTATGTGAGAATGACTGGACTTATTTCATTCACATGTGATCTTCCTTGGGTTAACATAAAGAGGTGAAAATACACCTATATACATTTTCCCACATTGGCTTGTTTTAATCTGTTTTCCATCTGATGCAATTACCATTGTTGGCTGATTTGAAATAGCACAGTTGACCATTTCCAAAGTTTGAAAGTCGTGTTTGAAAAAATGGTTATCCATCTTGACTGTAAATGGTTAAAATAACAGATGAATACATTTCTTTGCAAGAACATTTGTCAGTTATTTTTCACGTTATAGCCTTTCAGGCATATAATATTTGATAGCCAGCCCAACAATGAAAAAGATTGGTTAAGTACTTACTCTACAGGTGAACATGCTTTTGAACAAGCAAGGAAGAGGAAGGAGACACAATTGTATTCATGACCCTTGTCCAGAATTTGCAACCCATGCCTGTGGATAAACCATGTGCATAAATATGAAGTTCATGCACATAAATTGTTTACAAATCTATGCTTTAGGACTATTTATTTTGCTCTTAATTATTCATATTAACATTCATATAGAGAATAAATACAGCTTAACCAAAATAAGGTCACTGTGTTAAATGGTAATTCAGACTATTGTTTGAAATGTTTTGTAGTATTCTCACCACATATATAAATTATATTAAGCACTTGTTAAAAGGGGCACCACCTCCAATGATTAATTCATCGATTGATTAAATAATAAAGAGGAAAATGAATGACATCAGTGAATCAGTCTTATATCTGAAAGTTGTTGATTCTGATTACACTTACCTCCATCTCTGTCATAAATGAATGCACAAATACAGTGACTCAGCTCAAGATATTTCAAGACCATGTAGAGGATAGAAAGGGACCAGCCGTTAAATGACAAGAGTTGGACAGGGCTGTAGAAGAGCAGCAACCCAGCAGCTGGGCCTGTATCTGCTCCTTTCTGTGAGGAGGAACAGGAGGAGCACTGCCAGAGCCCTATGAATTTACCTTCTACAGGCTACTGGTGTGCATGTTTCTGACCAAACTGTCAGATACAGACTCCATTAGGGTGGCACAAGGGCCCAGTATCCTCTAGTGGGACCTGTGTTTACAGCCCAGCACTTAGCTGTAGCTTGATTCGGATTCATGAGAGAACACCAGGTCCGTACATTGGCATACCATTCCTTTCACAGTAGAGAGCAGGTTCACACATTGTTGTGAACATAGTGCTGCTTGTAACATCATCCAGCATGACCGATTTGGCAGTGGGTCAGTGATGGTCTGGGGAGGCATATCCTTGGAGGATCGCACTGTTAACTATGACCTCCATGACATAGCTAATGGTACCCTGCCTGGTGTAGAGTACTGATATGATATCCTGATATCCTGATTCCAGGTGACCAAAGAACAAGCAGGAACTGAAGACCATGGCAGAGCATCACCAGGGACGCAACCCAGCGTCTGGTGATGTCTATGCCTTCCAAACTTCAGGCTGTAATTGACTGCAAAGGATTGAAAGTTTGATTTATCATTGTTTAGTTAGGCTCATTACTTTTGGTCCCTTAAAAAGTGGGAATATATGTGTATATATATATATAGACACACAAGCACACACACACTGTCAGGTCCATGTATATACATACAAACATTTACGTAGATTTAAGTAGTAGATAGCTCTGACACTTAAGGTGAACGAAGGAGAGGAGCAGGGATGATGGTCATCCCCACAACTTATGGCCCAAGAGAAGGTCCAAGGTCATTACTCTTCCAAAGTTTGTGGGATAAGGTCTATCTCAGGACTATCTATCCCTTGTCCCCTTGAGGGATCATTAGGTCTTTGTGTCTCTCTGCGCTCAACACAGGCACCAACAAACTTTCAATTAAACCATCAAAAATGTTATAAAATAATTTGGTTTCTTCGTAGATTCCTGTGTTTGGTCCGCTACAGTTTATAAACCATATACACATATTTGGAAACTGTGAGTACAGACTTACACAAAACTTTTTTTTTTTTTTTTTTTTTTTTTCCTCTCCTTAAACTCCATGGTTTTATATTATGTGCTCTCCCTTAAACTCCATGGTTTTATATTATGTGCTCTCATCATATGTGTAGTCAATCTGAAAGTATAATAATATCTAATAATGATAACATGTATACATATGATATTTCAAACCTGTTCTACTAGTTGACTAGGAAGAGGGCTAAGAATGGCAATGTGTGTAAATTGTGAATTCTAGGTTGACTGGTTCATTAGACTGAGAGGTCTTTGTCTGAGCTCAGAGTCATTAAGAAGAGTGCATGCAAAAATGACTAATACATGACCTTAATTATAAGTAAAGACTCTTCTGCACCTGCAATTATAACTAACAAAGCGACTGTGATCTGAACAGTGTTTGATTGGTCAGAAGTAACTTCTCAAGACTTGCAGAGAATGTGTACAGAGAATTGCACAGCCCACCCCTGAAATCCTATTGGTCACCTCAGGTACCATTACCATAATGCCAAAAAAGATTGGCAAGAGATTCAAACAGACCCAGTGAAACAGTGATTTATAATATGAATCATCTCATCCTGGTCACCGATCATGTTCAAAATAAAAATCTAAAAATATGTTATTAGGTTTTCACTTCTAGAAACATGATAACAAAAAAATACAGCTTTTTGTTTGGTTGACTGTGATGTGGTCATAACCATTCAGGTCTTCAGATGTTTGGCAGTAAGTGGTATGATGACACATTACATCAAACCACATGTGCCATAATGTCTTACTTTAATGTCCCAATACAATTTATGCAATTTAACTTGTTACCATTAGCTAGGTAGGTAGCTCTGAGAAAAGTAGGCTTATTTAATTAACAAGCTATTTAATTATCTAACTTGCTTCAGCTCCACCTACAGATGATGTCACAGTGACTCTGTTCACTATTTTTACTGTCAACGGTTGTCACACTGAGGCCATTGGTATCAGAGGACACTTCTGGATGACAAAATTAAAGATTTCTTGTTGGTGTTTTTCCCATCATATGTTTTTTTGAGTTTTCTTCTGGATTGAAGATAATGATGAAACATTTTGGGAAAAAAATGCATGCCAGCAAACCAAAACTGGATGCCAGGATGGCAAATATCTCCACAGCAACAGTGAACTTGCCAGGAGAGCTGACATATGCTGGGATGAATGTGATCCAGACTGCACAGAATATCAGCATACTGAAAGTTATCAGTTTGGCTTCATTAAAGCTGTCTGGCAGTTTCCTAGCAAGAAAAGCAAGTATGAAACACAAGAGAGCAAGAAGTCCGATATAACTCAACACAGCCCAGAATCCAACAGCTGAACCCACGGCACACTCTAAGATTATCTTTTCTTTATAGTACTTCATGTTCATCTTTGGAAATGGAGGGCTGATTGTCAGCCAAAGGACACAAATCACAACCTGAATGAGGGTGAAAGCCAGAACACTTAGCCTCTGCTGTGTAGGACCAAACCATTTCATCACATTGCTGCCTGGGAGTGTTGCTCTGAATGCCATTAAAACCACTATAGTTTTGCAGAGAACACAAGAGATACAGAGGACAAAATTGATGCCGAATGCTGTGTGCCGCAGCATGCAGGACCACTCAGAGGGCCGGCCGATGAAGGTCAGAGAACACAGGAAACACAGAGTCAAGGAGAAGAGCAGCAGGAAGCTCAGCTCAGAGTTGTTGGCTTTTACAATGGGAGTCTCTTTATGAGCCAAGAAAATCATCAATGTCAGAAGGGATAAAAATACACCGACACAGCTAAATCCAGTTAAAAGTGTCCCCATGACCTCTTTGTAGGAAAGGTATTCAATAGGTTTTGGACGACACCGATCTTTCTTTTCATTTGGCCAGAATTTGGGAGGACAGATCAAACATTCTGGAGAATCTTTAAAAAAAGAGGAAAATCATGCAGAAATACAACATTTTGATATTTTGTGTACCATTTCAGTTCCCCTTGATACAATGCACAGCAATTAATTCAATTTGAAGCCCTTACTTACTTGTCTGATTACTTATTGTTCCCTCTGGGCACCCAAAGCAGTCGAAACAGCACACTGGCTTAAACTTGTTTATGGCCTTACGGGTCCCTGGTGGGCATGGTTCTCTGCAGACAGACCTTAGCACCTGATAATGGAAAACACAGCATGTAAAAGTCAATATTGCAACCAAATGTGTAGAAGGATAGCAAGACACATACCAACTTTAATTTACATTACCTCATTACTGTTTGCTCCCCAAACTATTTTGATGTTTTCTTTTAGTTTGAATGTTTCTGCCTCTGGAAAAGACGTATCATAATGACCAATATTCACAATCTCAGCAGAGCCATCTTCTTTCATCTGCCAGTTAACTAAGTCATACTGGGCAACTGAGTCTCCATTTTCGTCAAAGAAAACTTTGGCCCCATTCTGTGTGGTGAAGTTCACATACTTAATATGTTCCAACACCTATAGAGACAAAAACAAGTGCATGTTAGCTTACACACAACTGCAAGACAAAGTAAGCCATCAAAACATTTAGTATTCAAATAGCTTGTCTGATATACAGCACAAATATAATATGCCAGAATAATTTAGTAGAAATTACCAGCTTTGGCTGAACATCATTTTTGTTCACACAGGGCTTTCCTGTGGTAGGATTAGACCCATTTCTGCACTCCAATAGTGTATGGAGAGCATATGCCACCAAGTACACAGCTTTGTACACATTATTCTCAGGCCTGAAATGTGTCACATCTGTGTAGTCACTGGACACTGTCCTGAGGTCCTCTTTGCCAGTGCACACAGCAGAGGTATTTGATGGAGAAAAACTGCAGTCAAAGAACTTCTCCCAGTAAGCTTTAATTATATCACTTTGTGGTTCATCAGAAGGTTTCAAGCTAAGTAAGAATTCACCAAGACCTGGTATGGACGCCTGAGGGAGGGCAAAGCCCATTGCCCCCTGTAACATGTATTTTCGCTCAACAGAAGCCAGGTCTGCTTGTGTGATCCAAGACTCACTGCCAAGCCACTGCTTTCCAGTTATGTTGTAATTCTCCATTTCAGACAGGAACAATTTAGTGAAAGACAAGGACATAAACAGCAGGACCACCTTTGACGAAGAGTTCCTTAGTGTCTCTACAATAGCATCCAACTTGGATTGGATGAGTGGAGATGTCATAGAGAAAGGTAATCTGTATTCAACACATATGCCCATTTTCATTGCCTCCCTGGTGAATTCAGCCGTACCTTGGTCTGCGTACAAGTCTTCAGAAAAAATAATCCCCAACCAGCGCCAGTCAAAGAATTTCATTAATTGCACCAGAGCAGTGATTTGGAAACGGTCACTTGGCACAGTTCTGAAGAATGTGGGATATAATCTTTTGTCACTCAAACAAGCACAGGTTGAAAAATGGCTTACCTTTAAAGAACAGAACATATGTTAAATACAATACATCTGTATTCCCTAAAGATGCAAATAAAAATAAATCAATACAATGAAAACTGAACAATTTCCTTTTTTTAAAAAAAAAACAAAAAACAGATCTTGTCACCTGTGGAATGGACAATGGGCTTAGTATGATGTTTATGTCTTTACTTAGTCCAGACGATGAATGGCCTAAGAGAGCCTGAATCTGACCAGTGCAGTCCCTTGAATCTCCCCCATTTACAGCTTCTACTGCTGCTCTTATCAGGTTTTCATCCCCACAGCCATCATACAGCTTATAGCCCAGAGTCACTCCGGGAAGGAGCTTTGTATCTCTATTGATTTCCTCCACAGCAAAAATCACCGTCCGGGCAAACTTTAATTCTCTGTCATGCCAACTGTAAAGACAGTGTCTGTAATTACAGCCCATCATTTCAGATCACATAAAGCAACTTTTGTCTAACACTGTATGCAGTGTTTTACATATTTAAAGCACAGTCACTTACTTTTTGCAGTATGTATATGGAAGTGTCTGGTAACCATTGTCTACTAGAATGCTTGTCCTACTCAAAGAGAAAACTCCACCAATGAGAAGATCACCTTCCTTTGAAAATTCCATGAACCCTGTCTGTCCGATTACTTTGCAGGTTTGGTTCTCTGTGTTTGTCCTTGCCAGCAGACTGAAAAACATAATAGTGATCCAACCCATCATGAGGCACCCTCCCCTCCACTTAAACAATTCTGACTTGGGAGCTGATCTTTATAATTTTTTTTTTTTTTCTGCCACAAGAAAATCACCAGCGCAAAAGATTATTTTTGTATGCATCACTGCTCTTCTAAGAAATGGGTCCTCGTAATTTACATGTTGCAAACAAAGTGCTTTTTTCAGGTGTTTAATTTCAGAAACACTTGTTGAGACATTCTGTACATTCCATTTTTTTCTGGGTATTGTATAACCAGCATCAATGTTACAAATAAATTACTATATACATGAAGAAAATGTATTTATTCATGGAGTACCTCATTAACTAATAGGAATATTTGATTAAATGCAAGCCCAAAACTATTAGAGTCATGCAAGTACACCAACTATATAAGATATGAACTATTTCAAGTGTTATTTGGAATTAATGAGATCTAGAGGAGAATTTTCAGTCCAAATGTGCTCCAAATGTACAGATATTCTGCTGTCCTGTTGTTAATGGGTAACTACAGCCACCATTGTGGACAGAAAACTAGCATGATTTTGTTGAGCAACAGATGGGCAACTCTCAGAGGAAGGATGCCAAGCCAACAGCTTGGAAATAGCAGAGTGTAGTGTACAAGGTGGGATGTTTGGTTTGATGATATCTTGTATGTAGATTAGGCTTGAGCAATACATTGCATGGCAGGCAAGAACTAATGTCTTGAAACTGATTCAAGCAGTCAATGTTAGCTAGTGTGGGGGATGAAGGACTTATACAGTGAGGCACATGGGTTGTCAAAAATTTTGGCAATGGAGGAGACCAGGTCCTGGTAGAAGTCCATGATGGGGATACAAATTAGGGATGCCTGAACACATTCAGTGAGCGATCGTTCATGAACTTGTTCATATTTTGGATGAAAGTGGACTGAACTTAGTATATTCTGCCTGATGAAAATTATTGTGAAGGCATTCATTCTGGCGTTTGTGAACATGCTCTCTCACTATTTAGCTTCGGTCAAGAGTGTGCGAGATTTCCATAGAGCCTTCCAGCCGAAAATCCAGCTAACGCACACCGTAATCAGGCCTTAATATGTAGTGGAAAAAACACCCAATCTGGCAACCCCAGCCACCAAAGAGTTGCACCACCGCATGTGTCGTCAAAATGCGAAGCATGGAGATAAAAACAAATGAAAGCAGATGCACTACCTCAGACTCTGCCTCCACCATTAAAGGGATAGTTCAGGTTTTTTGAAGTGGGTCATATAAAGTACATATGTATGGTTGGTGTGTTCCCTACCATAATCACCGATCAGCGCGGCCTCAGTTTGGAGAAGTGGAGAGCCGCTCCAGCCCAGACGCTCAGCTTTGTACTGCAGTGAACAGGGTCCAGAGAAAAAGCGAAATTTAACCACCTAAAACAAGGCTCACCTAAAAAGATCGGTAACAGTTCAAGTGTACGCTGTATAGAGAAAATTCACACCGCTTTACATCGCCGTCAGACCTGCCTTTCTTTTGGCACTATGTTTTCTCAACCGTAGAACCTCCGTATCCCAACGGACACAACTAAATCCAGTTAAAAGTGCCCCCATGACCTTTTTGTATAAAAGGTATTCAATAGATTTTGGAAGACACTGATCTTTTCATTTGACCAAAATTTGGGAGGACAGATCAAACAGACAGGAAAATCTATAGAAGGGAGGATATCATACAGAAATCAGAAAAAATGCAATCAATGCACTGAAAGAAAACTATTTTTTTTCTGTCTCACTTGTCTGATTACTTCTTGTTCCCTCCGGGCATTCAATGCAGTCGAAACAGCACAAGGTCACATACTGCTTGGTAACCTGACAAGTTTTTTCTTTGCAGGAGTAATTCTGAAATGTTTTGGAGCTGCGGACCAGGAAGCAGCAACGCCAACTTCAGCAACACCGAAAGACAGAAATGGCCCTGCCTATACATAGGTTAAGCCTGAGCAATCCATACGATGGCAGACAAGAACTAATGTCTTGAAACTGGTTTAAGCAGTTGCTGTCCATCTTACACTCCCTACTTCCTTCCCTTATCCACCCCCATTGCTATATCTTTTAAAACTGTTTGCTTACCTAATTTTCTACAGGCAGCAAGAGTGATCATACACTTGATCACACTGTCTTTACTCAGCTTTCTGAATATGTCAGAACAAGCTATTTTGGCCCCCAGTGCTGTGGTTTCAAGGTATGTCACAGAGATTGCTGTCCTTGCCATGTCCATCATAAATGCATGGCTTTTTCCAAGGTTGGTTGGGGACATGGAATCTGAGTGTGTCATGTTCAAAGTCTTCATTATATAGGTGCCTGCTAGGAGCTGTGGTCAGAAGGTCAATGGTGCATGTTGTGGTGGAACCTACAAATCCATTAGTAGACACTGGTGATGAGTGAAGCCATTTAAATAAAGAATGAGGCCTTCTTTGCTTGGTTGGCCCAAGTGTCTCCTGGAGTAGTAGCCAGGTACCTGGAGGTAATAGGGGGTTCAATTTAATAGTTGCTAAACCAAAAGACCACATGTGGGAGGAGTTTGGAATGATTGTGTAGAAGAACTTCTGGTTGGCCTCAAGGGTGTTCTGGCTAACTGTTGGAATCACTGTACATATTATCACTCGCTTATTGAATGTTTTGCAAAGAGTAGCTGTTGCTGAGTAAGCTTCTTGTCTGCATAGAGAAATCACACACTTGCTACTATAGCGAGGCCACGAACTCCCTGTGCAGCTGCGTCATAACCAGATAAGAGAAACCTTGACTATGTCCTACTTTGAAAGAGGAAGATCATATTAGCAGATGCATGTGCTGAGAAAAAATAAAGTTGTGAAGGAGTTAACCACCATGACCTTTCTGTAACCACCCTAAGGAAATAAAAGATAGGAGAACAGGGAGTGCGGCAGAGCAGTTTGGAGCGTGAAGCAGTACGCACACTCTGTTCTCCTTGCAAGTAAAATTTAATCGCCTGATTGTCATTCTTTCTCTGTCTAGTCTTTGTTTTCACGAATGTTTTAGGTGTTTCAACCTGACACTAACCGTTCAGCAACTCAAGTAGATAAGTGTTGGTTGGACAAGGCTGTCATGAGCTTGGGGAGAGCAGCCGACCCTCGGTCAGGATAATGTTGGGTGTTAGAAATACATTTTTTAGAAGCTCCTGAACTGATCTCTGTACATCGCTTGGTTGTCATGGTTAACATGCCTTGATAATGTCAGGTGAATGGGGACAGTACTTTTGGAGAGGCACAATAGGGTTGTGGTTCCTATTTTCAAAAATGGGACTAGAGGGTGTGCTCCAGTTATCGGTATATCATACTGCTGATCCTGTCAGGGAAAGTTTATTCAAGTGTGCTGGAAAGGAGGCAATTATCAAACCAATGATTCAGAAGGAATAATACTGATTCTGTCCTGTTAGTAGAACAGTGGAAGAGCTCTTTAGTATTTCAGGCTTGCTGGGGGGGGTCAAGGACATTTGCTTGGAGAAACGCCAAACCTGTATCCCCCAGAGAGTACTGTGGAGGGTACTGCACAAGTATGAACCAAAGTCAAACACTTTTCCAGTGGGTGTTTGATGCTGCCAGGAACTCAAGGCACAACGATTGTGAGAGGAGTAACCAGATCGGGAACCATAGAAATGCATCTCTGCTTTCTGCAGAAGAAGTGGTTCTGTTGGTTTCTTCAGTCTGTCCAGCAGGCACTGGGGCAGTTTGTAACATGCTGTGAAGCAGTTGGGAGGAGAGTCAGCACCTTCAAATCTGAGGCCATGATCTTCTGCCTGAAAATAGTGGATTCCCACCACCCACTGGGGGGTGAGACCATGCCCCTAAGTGAAGGAGTTAAAACATATCAGAGTCTTGTTCTTAAGTGACAAAAATGTATTTGTGATACATTAATATCCAGTCATATACTGTATGAGCTGGAAAACACTTGCGGTCTTAAGCAGATGTGAAAAGCCAAAAAAGGTTGGACCAGTATCTGATCATAATATTTCATTCTCTTTTAAAAAGTTGAGCACAGCACTTCTTTATCCAGTGGCTGTGATTGATAGAGGGGATAATCTTTTGAGTTCATTTTCATGTTCACTTTTGCAATATTGATTAGTCTGTCTTACACGAAAATCACATGATTAAAAATGGCAAGTTGAAAGATTTTGATGAAATAAATTCATAAATCTTGTGTCCAAAATTAATACAATTTTGTTGCAAACTGGATTTCACACAAAGTAAACAAGACCTTAGCCTGGGTATTTAATTTTATGAACATATCTCAACAAGTGGGAGGTCATGAGTAACAAATTATATCTACATTGTAAGTCAGACTATGCAGAAAAAAATGGTTTATTTGTTATCACCCTGAGGCCATTTCTTTTGGAGGACACTTTTGAATTATGCACATTTATTGAGTCCTCTGTGGTATTTTTCCCATTAAATGTTTTTTTGAGTTTTGTTCTGGCCTGAAGATAATAATATAACATTTTGGGAAAAATATGCATCCCAGCAAACCAAAACTGGATGCCAGGATGGCAAATATCTCCACAGCAACGGTGAACTTGCCAGGAGAGCTGACATATGCTGGGATGAATGTGATCCAGACTGCACAGAATATCAGCATGCTAAAGGTTATCAGTTTGGCTTCATTAAAGCTGTCTGGAAGCTTCCTAGCAAGAAAAGCAAGTACAAAACATAAGAGAGCAAGAAGTCCGATATAACTCAGCACAGCCCAGAATCCAACGGATGAACCCAGTGCACACTCTAAGATTATCTTTTCTTTATAGTACTTCGTGTTCATCTTTGGAAATGGAGGGCTGATTGTCAGCCAAAGGATACAAATCACAACCTGAATGAGGGTGAAAGCCAGCACACTGAGCCTCTGCTGTGTAGGACCAAACCATTTCATCACACAGCTGCCTGGGAGTGTTGCTCTGAATGCCATTAAAACCACTATAGTTTTGCAGAGAACACAAGAGATACAGAGGACAAAGGTGATGCCGAATGCTGTGTGTCGCAGCATGCAGGACCACTCAGAGGGCCGGCCGATGAAGGTCAGAGAACACAGGAAACATAGAGTCAAGGAGAAGAGCAGCAGGAAGCTCAGCTCAGAGTTGTTGGCTTTTACAATGGGAGTCTCTTTATGAGCCAAGAAAATTATCAGTGTCAGAAGGGATAAAAATACACCGACACAGCTAAATCCAGTTAAAAGTGTCCCCATGACCTCTTTGTAGGAAAGGTATTCAATAGGTTTTGGACGACACCGATCTTTCTTTTCATTTGGCCAGAATTTGGGAGGACAGATCAAACATTCTGGAGAATCTTTAAAAAAAGAGGAAAATCATGCAGAAATACAACATTTTGATATTTTGTGTACCATTTCAGTTCCCCTTGATACAATGCACAGCAATTAATTCAATTTGAAGCCCTTACTTACTTGTCTGATTACTTATTGTTCCCTCTGGGCACCCAAAGCAGTCGAAACAGCACACTGGCTTAAACTTGTTTATGGCCTTACGGGTCCCTGGTGGGCATGGTTCTCTGCAGACAGACCTTAGCACCTGATAATGGAAAACACAGCATGCAAAACTCAATATTACAACCAAATGTGTTGTACATCACTGACATTGTAAAGGTCCTGTCATTCGTATTCATCTGTGAAAGGACAAGACTATATATAATTACATTATCTGCCATTAAAAGATCACCTTTCCATCTTCTGTATTCCATAAGTGGAACTGACAGCCACCAGTTCAGGTTGATACACTTTAAGATTCACCACCTCTACACAGGGTAGAAGGATAGCAAGACACATACACACTTTAATTTACATTACCTCATTACTGTTTGCTCCCCAAACTATTTTGATGTTTTCTTTTAGTTTGAATGTTTCTGCCTCTGGAAAAGACGTATCATAATGACCAATATTCACAATCTCAGCAGAGCCATCTTCTTTCATCTGCCAGTTAACTAAGTCATACTGTGCAACTGAGTCTCCATTTTCGTCAAAGAAAACTTTGGCCCCATTCTGTGTGGTGAAGTTCACATACTTAATATGTTCCAACACCTATAGAGACAAAAACAAGTGCATGTTAGCTTACACACAACTGCAAGCCAAAGTAAGCCATCAAAACATTTAGTATTCAAATAGCTTGTCTGATATACAGCACAAATATATTATGCCAGAATAATTTAGTAGAACTTACCAGCTTTGGCTGAACATCATTTTTGTTCACACAGGGCTTTCCTGTGGTAGGATTAGACCCATTTCTGCACTCCAATAGTGCATGGAGAGCATATGCCACCAAGTACACAGCTTTGTACACATTATTCTCAGGCCTGAAATGTGTCACATCTGTGTAGTCACTGGACACTGTCCTGAGGTCCTCTTTGCCAGTGCATATAGCAGAGGTATTTGATGGAGAAAAACTGCAGTCAAAGAACTTCTCCCAGTAAGCTTTAATTATATCACTTTGTGGTTCATCAGAAGGTTTCAAGCTAAGTAAGAATTCACCAAGACCTGGTATGGACGCCTGAGGGAGGGCAAAGCCCATAGCCCCCTGTAACATGTATTTTCGCTCAACAGAAGCCAGGTCTGCTTGTGTGATCCAAGACTCACTGCCAAGCCACTGCTTTCCAGTTATGTTGTAATTCTCCATTTCAGACAGGAACAATTTAGTGAAATACAAGGACATAAACAGCAGGACCACCTTTGACGAAGAGTTCCTTAGTGTCTCTACAATAGCATCCAACTTGGATTGGATGAGTGGATATGTCACAGAGAAAGTTAATCTGTATTCAACACATATGCCCATTTTCATTGCTTCCTTGGTGAATTCAGCCGTACCTTGGTCTGCGTACAAGTCTTCAGAAAAAATAATCCCCAACCAGCGCCAGTCAAAGAATTTCATTAATTGCACCAGAGCAGTGATTTGGAAACGGTCACTTGGCACAGTTCTGAAGAAAGTGGGGTATAGTCTTTTGTCACTCAAACAAGCACAGGTTGCAAAATGGCTTACCTTTAAAGAACAGAACATATGTTAAATACAATACATCTGTATTCCCTAAAGATGCAAATAAAAATAAATCAATACAATGAAAACTGAACAATTTCCTTTTTAAAAAAAAACAAAAAAAAAAAAACAGATCTTGTCACCTGTGGAATGGACAATGGGCTTAGTATGATGTTTATGTCTTTACTTAGTCCAGACGATGAATGGCCTAAGAGAGCCTGAATCTGACCAGTGCAGTCCCTTGAATCTCCCCCATTTACAGCTTCTACTGCTGCTCTTATCAGGTTTTCATCCCCACAGCCATTGTACAGCTTATAGCCCAGAGTCACTCCGGGAAGGAGCTTTGTATCTCTATTGATTTCCTCCACAGCAAAAATCACCGTCCGGGCAAACTTTAATTCTCTGTCATGCCAACTGTAAAGACAGTGTCTGTAATTACAGCCCATCATTTCAGACCACATAAAGCAACTTTTGTCTTACACTGTATGCAGTGTTTTACATATTTAAAGCACAGTCACTTACTTTTTGCAGTATGTATATGGAAGTGTCTGGTAACCATTGTCTACTAGAATGCTTTTCCCACTCAAAGAGAAAACTCCACCAATGATAAGATCACCTTCTTTTGAAAATTCCATGAACCCTGTCTGTCCGATTACTTTGCAGGTTTGGTTCTCTGCGTTTGTCCTTGCCAGCAGACTGAAAAACATTATAGCGATCCAACCCATCATGAGGCACCCTCCCCTCCCCTTAAACAATTCTGACCTGGGAGCTGATCTTTATAATTTTTTTTTCTGCCACAAGAAAATCACCAGCGCCAAAGATTATTTTTGTATGCATCACTGCTCTTCTAAGAAATGGGTCCTCGTAACTTACATGTTGCAAACAAAGTGCTTTTTTCAGGTGGTTAATTACAGAAACACTTGTTGAGACATTCTATACATTCAATTTTTTCTGGCTATTGTATAACCAGCATCAATGTTACAAATAAATTACTATATACATGAAGAAAATATATTTATTCATGGAGTACCTCATTAACTAATAGGAATATTTGATTAAATGCAAGCCCAAAACTATTAGAGTCATGCAAGTACACCAACTATATAAGATATGAACTATTTCAAGTGTTATTTGGAATTAATGAGATCTAGAGAAGAATTTTCAGTCCAAATGTGCTCCAAATGTACAGATATTCTGTTGTCCTGTTGTTAATGGGTAACTACAGCCACCATTGTGGACAGAAAACTAGCATGATTTTGTTGAGCAACAGATGGGCAACTCTCAGAGGAAGGATGCCAAGCCAACAGCTTGGAAATAGCAGAGTGTAGTGGACAAGGTGGGATGTTTGGTTTGATGATATCTTGTATGTAGATTAGGCTTGAGCAATACATTGCATGGCAGGCAAGAACTAATGTCTTGAAACTGATTCAAGCAGTCAATGTTAGCTAGTGTGGAGGATGAAGGACTTATACAGTGAAGCATATGGATTGTCAAAAATTTTGGCAATGGAGGAGACCAGGTCCTGGTAGAAGTCCATGATGGGGATACAAATTAGGGATGCCTCAACACATTCAGTGAGCGATCGTTAATGAACTTGTTCATATTTTGGATGAAAGTGAACTGTACTTACTCTATTCTGCCTGATGAAAATTATTGTGAAGGCATTCATTCTGGCGTTTGTGAACATGCTCTCTCACTATTTAGCTTCGGTCAAGAGTGTGCGAGATTTCCATAGAGCCTTCCAGGCGAAAATCCAGCTAACGCACACCGTAATCAGGCCTTAATATGTAGTGGAAAAAATACCCAATCTGGCAACCCCAGCCACCAAAGAGTTGCACCACCGCATGT
This sequence comes from Acanthopagrus latus, assembly GCF_904848185.1. Taxonomy (NCBI): domain Eukaryota; kingdom Metazoa; phylum Chordata; class Actinopteri; order Spariformes; family Sparidae; genus Acanthopagrus; species Acanthopagrus latus. The sequence goes on from NC_051040.1 coordinate 11,386,081, forward strand.
GTCATCAAAATGCGAAGCATGGAGATAAAAACAAATGAAAGCAGACGCACTACCTCAGACTCTGCCTCCACCATTAAAGGGATAGTTCAGGTTTTTTGAAGTGGGTCATATAAAGTACATATGTATGGTTGGTGTGTTCCCTACCATAATCACCGATCAGCGCGGCCTCAGTTTGGAGAAGTGGAGAGCCGCTCCAGCCCAGACGCTCAGCTTTGTACTGCAGTGAACAGGGTCCAGAGAAAAAGCGAAATTTAACCACCTAAAACAAGGCTCACCTAAAAAGATCGGTAACAGTTCAAGTGTACGCTGTATAGAGAAAATTCACACCGCTTTACATCGCCGTCAGACCTGCCTTTCTTTTGGCACTATGTTTTCTCAACCGTAGAACCTCCGTATCCCAACGGACACAACTAAATCCAGTTAAAAGTGCCCCCATGACCTTTTTGTATGAAAGGTATTCAATAGATTTTGGAAGACACTGATCTTTTCATTTGACCAAAATTTGGGAGGACAGATCAAACAGACAGGAAAATCTATAGAAGGGAGGATATCATACAGAAATCAGAAAAAATGCAATCAATACACTGAAAGAAAACTATTTTTTTTCTGTCTCACTTGTCTGATTACTTCTTGTTCCCTCCGGGCATTCAATGCAGTCGAAACAGCACAAGGTCACATACTGCTTGGTAACCTGACAAGTTTTTTCTTTGCAGGAGTAATTCTGAAATGTTTTGGAGCCGCGGACCAGGAAGCAGCAACGCCAACTTCAGCAACACCGAAAGACAGAAATGGCCCTGCCTACACATAGGTTAAGCCTGAGCAATCCATACGATGGCAGACAAGAACTAACGTCTTGAAACTGGTTTAAGCAGTTGCTGTCCATCTTACACTCCCTACTTCCTTCCCTTATCCACCCCCATTGCTATATCTTTTAAAACTGTTTGCTTACCTAATTTTCTACAGGCAGCAAGAGTGATCATACACTTGATCACACTGTCTTTACTCAGCTTTCTGAATATGTCAGAACAAGCTATTTTGGCCCCCAGTGCTGTGGTTTCAAGGTATGTCACAGAGATTGCTGTCCTTGCCATGTCCATCATAAATGCATGGCTTTTTCCAAGGTTGGTTGGGGACATGGAATCTGAGTGTGTCATGTTCAAAGTCTTCATTATATAGGTGCCTGCTAGGAGCTGTGGTCAGAAGGTCAGTGGTGCATGTTGTGGTGGAACCTACAAATCCATTAGTAGACACTGGTGATGAGTGAAGCCATTTAAATAAAGAATAAGGCCTTCTTTGCTTGGTTGGCCCAAGTGTCTCCTGGAGTAGTAGCCAGGTACCTGGAGGTAATAGGGGGTTCAGTTTAATAGTTGCTAAACCAAAAGACCACATGTGGGAGGAGTTTGGAGTGACTGTGTAGAAGAACTTCTGGTTGGTCTCAAGGGTGTTCTGGCTAACCGTTCAGCAACTCAAGTAGATAAGTGTTGGTTGGACAAGGCTGTCATGAGCTTGGGGAGAGCAGCCGACCCCGGGTCAGGATACTGTTGGGTGTTAGAAATACATTTTTTAGAAGCTCCTGAACTGATCTCTGTACATCGCTTGGTTGTCATGGTTAACATGCCTTGATAATTTCAGGTGAACGGGGACAGTACTTTTGGAGAGGCACAATAGGGTTGTGGTTCCTATTTTCAAAAATGGGACTAGAGGGTGTGCTCCATTTATCGGTATATCACACTGCTGATCCTGTCAGGGAAAGTTTATTCCAGTGTGCTGGAAAGGAGGCTCCTAACAATTATCAAACCAATGATTCAGAAGGAATAATACTGATTCTGTCCTGTTAGTAGAACAGTGGAAGAGCTCTTTAGTATTTCAGGCTTGCTGGGGGGGTCAAGGACATTTGCTTGAAGAAACGCCAAACCTGTATCCCCCAGAGAGTACTGTGGAGGGTACTGCACAAGTATGAACCAAAGTCAAACACTTTTCCGGTGGGTGTTTGATGCTGCCAGGAACTCAAGGCACAGCCATCGTGAGAGGAGTAACCAGTTCGGGAACCATAGAAATGCATCTCTGCTTTCTGCAGAAGAAGTGGTTCTGTTGGTTTCTTCAGTCTGTCCAGCAGGCACTGAGGCAGTTTGTAACATGCTGTGAAGCAGTTGGGAGGAGAGTCAGCACCTTCAAATCTGAGGCCATGATCTTCTGCCTGAAAATAGTGGATTCCCACCACCTACTGGGGGGTGAGACCATGCCCCCAAGTGAAGGAGTTAAAACATATCAGAGTCTTGTTCTTAAGTGACAAAAATGCATTTGTGATACATCAATATCCAGTCATATACTGTATGAGCTGGAAAAAACCCTTGCGGTCTTAAGCAGATGTGAAAAGCCAAAAACAGGTTGGACCAGTATCTGATCATAATATTTCATTCTCTTTTAAAAAGTTGAACACAGCACTTCTTTATCCAGTGGCTGTGATTGATAGAGGGGATAATCTTTTGAGTTCATTTTCATGTTCACTTTTGCAATATTGATTAGTCTGTCTTACACGAAAATCACATGATTAAAAATGGCAAGTTGAAAGATTTTGATGAAATAAATTCGTAAATCAAATGCAAACTGGATTTCACACAAAGTAAACAAGACCTTAGCCTGGGTATTTAATTTTATGAACATATCTCAACAAGTGGGAGGTCATGAGTAACAAATTATATCTACATTGTAAGTCAGACTATGCAGAAAAAATTGGTTTATTTGTTATCACCCTAAGGCCATTTCTTTTGGAGGACACTTTTGAATTAAGCACATTTATTGAGTCCTCTGTGGTATTTTTCCCATTAAATGTTTTTTGGAGTTTTGCTCTGGTCTTAAGATAATAATATAACATTTTGGGAAAAATATGCATCCCAGCAAACCAAAACTGGATGCCAGGATTGCGAATATCTCCACAGCAACGGTGAACTTGCCAGGAGAGCTGACATATGCTGGGATGAATGTGATCCAGACTGCACAGAATATCAGCATGCTGAAGGTGATCAGTTTGGCTTCATTAAAGCTGTCTGGCAGCTTTCGAGCAAGAAAAGCAAGTATGAAACACAAGAGAGCAAGAAGTCCGATATAACTCAACACAGCCCAGAATCCAATAGATGAACCCAGGGCACACTCTAAGATTATCTTTTCTTTATAGTACTTCATGTTCATCTTTGGAAATGGAGGGCTGATTGTCAGCCAAAGGATACAAATCACAACCTGAATGAGGGTGAAAGCCAGCACACTGAGCCTCTGCTGTGTAGGACCAAACCATTTCATCACATTGCTGCCTGGAAGTGTTGCTCTGAATGCCATTAAAACCACTATAGTTTTGCCCAGAACACAAGAGATACAGAGGACAAAGGTGATCCCAAATGCTATGTGTCGCAGCATGCAGGACCACTCAGAGGGCCGGCCGATGAAGGTCAGAGAACACAGGAAACACAGAGTCAAGGAGAAGAGCAGCATAAAGCTCAGTTCAGAGTTGTTGGCTTTTACAATGGGAGTCTCTTTATGAGCCACAAATATTATCAGTGTCAGAAGGGATAAAAATACACCGAAACAGCTAAATCCAGTTAAAAGTGCCCCCATGACCTCTTTGTAAGACAAGTATTCAGTAGGTTTTGGATGACACTGATCTTTCTTTTCATTTGGCCAGAATTCAGGAGGACAGCTCAAACATTCTGGAGAATCTGTAAAAGAAGTGAAATCAAAAAAGAATACAGAAAAATTCAATACTTACACTATAAGGAAACATTTTGGGGATTTTATATCAGTCATTCGATGTATCATAACTTCAATGCACATGAATTACATGTTATTTTGAAGTCCTTACTTACTTGTCTGATTACTTATTGTTCCCTCTGGGCACCCAAAGCAGTCGAAACAGCACACTGGCTTAAACTTGTTTATGGCCTTACGAGTCCCTGGTGGGCATGGTTCTCTGCAGATGGACCTTGGCACCTGATAATGCAAAACACAGCATGTAAAACACAATAATGTAAACAAATGTTTGTACATGACTTGCATTGGTAAAATTCCTATGGATTTAGGCTATGCTTTAGCTGCGGAAGGACCAAGACTTGATAAAATTAGATCCTTTATCATTATTAAACCACCTCTTCGTCTTCCATATTCAATATGTGCATGAACTGACCTCCACCAGGTCAGCTCAGGTTGATACACTTTAAGATTCATCACCTCTACATAGGGTCAAAATACTTTCAGAGAACCTGGGTTACACATACAAACTTTCATTCACATTACCTCATTACTGTTTGCTCCCCAAACTATTTTGATGTTCTCTTTTACTTTGAATGTTTCCCCCGCTGGAAAAGAAGTGTCATAATAACCAATATTCACAATCTCAGTAGAGCCATCTTCTTTCATCTGCCAGTTAACTAAGTCATACTGTGCAACTGGCTCTCCATTATCGTCAAAGAAAACTTTGGCCCCATTCTGTGTGGTGAAGTTCACATACTTAATATGTTCCAACACCTATAGAGACAGTAAGTGCATGTTAGCTTACATGCAGCTTGCAAGCAAAAGTAAACCATCAAAACATTTAGTATTCAATGACAGCGTATCCTGTCTGAACACTTAACATATTATTTTGTTGTGTGTGTCAAACAAAAAATAGAAACACTCAATATAACAAGTAAACTGTGTGAATACATTTGCTAGAACATACTAGCTTTGGCCGAACTTCACTTTTGTTCACACAGGGCTTTCCTGTTGTGGGATTTGAGCCATTGCTACATTGCAGTAGTGCATGAAGTGCATATGCCACCAAGTACACAGCTTTGTACACATTATTCTCAGGCCTGAAATGTGTCACATCTGTGTAGTCACTGGACACTGTCCTGAGGTCCTCTGTGCCAGTGCACATAGCAGAGGTATTTGATGGAGAAAAGCTGCAGTCGAAGAAGTTCTCCCACATAGCTTTAATTATATCACTCTGTGGTTCATCAGAAGGTTTCAAGCTAAGTATAAATTCAGCAAGACCTGGTATGGATGCCTGAGGGAGAGCAAAGCCCATTGCCCCCTGTAAAATGTTTTTTCTCTCAACAGAAGCCAGTTCTGCTTGTGTGATCCAAGACTCACTGCCAAGCCACTGCTTTCCAGTTATGTTATAATTCTCCATTGTGGACAGGAACGTTTTCGTGACAGAAAATGGCATAAACAAAAGGACCACCATTGAAGAAGAATACCTTAGTGTCTCAACAATAGCATCTGAGATGATTTGAGACGTGGTAGAGAAAAGTGATCTGTATTCAACACATATCCCCACTTTCATTGCTTCTTTAGTAAATTCAGCAGTACCTTGCTCTGCGTACAGTTCTTCAGAATAAATAATTCCCACCCATCGCCAGTCAAAGTATTTCATAAGCTGTACTAGAGCCATGATTTGAAAGCGGTCACTTGGCACAGTTCTGAAGAATGTGGGGTATAGTCTTTTGTCACTCAGACAAGCACAGGTTGAAAGATGGCTAACCTTTGAAGAACCAATACAGTGCAATACAATAAATCTATATCATTGAAGGATGGGACTAAGAATGACCAAAATGACAAAAAACAAAACAAAACAAAAAAAAACAACTGAACAGTCTGCAGTTATTTTCAAATAATTTATTCTTACCTGTGGAATGGACAGCAGGCTTAGTACACTGTTTATGTCTTTACTGACACCTGAGGATGAATGGCCTAAAAAAGCCTGGATCTGCCCACTGCAGCCCTTTGAATCCTCTCCATTTACAGCTTCTATGGCTGCTCTTATCAAGTTTTCACTTCCACAACCATTGTACAGCCTATAGCCTAGACTCACTCCAGGAAGGAGCTTTGCATCTGTGTTGATCTCATCCACAGTAAATATTACTGTCCGGGCAAACTTTAACTCCCTGTCTCGCCAACTGTAAAGACAATGCTAAGTTTTGACCAATCAGTCATTAAACAAATAATTAGATCTGATTGTTCTGCCACATATCACATCAACACTTTAAACATGCAACTTATTCTAAGATAGCATTAAATCTTAACATATTTTAAGCATAGTCACTCACTTTTTGCAGTATGTGTATGGAAGTGTCTGGTAGCCATTATCTACCAGTATTTTTGTACTACTCATAGAGAAAACACCACCTATGATAAGATCACCTTCTTTTGAAAATTCCATGAACCCTGTCTGCCCAATCACTTTGCATTTTTGCTTCTCTGATTTTGCCCTTGCCAGCAGAGCAAATAAGATAATAGTGATCCAAGCCATAGCAAGGCAACCTCCCCTTTCTCTAAAGCAATTCTTACCTGGGGGCTGATCTTTATAACTTCTTCTACAGTACGTGTCACTGTTCCTGTTCGAAACAGGTTCCTTGCGACTGACAAGTTGTAAACAGAAGGCCTTTAAAGGCAGTTAATAGTTGAAAATGTTGTGGCGATATACTGTACTGTACACATTTCTGGATATAGTATAACCAGTACTGAAATTAAAAGTTAATTAATCTCTGCAAGAAAAAAAATGTATTCATGTCATACCTCATTCACTATCAAATAACTAACATTGATAAATCAGCATGAATTCCGAGTAAATAACAGTGCCCATGTCATCTTCATAGGGAAATTAGTAGTTAAATAAATAGGCCAAAAAACTGATTAGTGTCAGCAGTTCACATGTATTTTGTTGAATTACTAGTGTTGGAATCATGATTAACCAAGATTTCTTTTCTTTTTTTTTTTTAAATAATGTCCTTCAAATTAAGTGATGACTTCCTTTCTCTTTTAAAACTCATAAATTAAGAATTTTTGTTATCATCATTATTATAACTACTATATTAAATTATATTGTATTCATTTAATTGAAGCTTTGATCCAAGATGACTTACACTAAGTACAACCAACCATGTGGATACAACTCCAAAAATGCTAGAATCATGCAAATACACCAACTTAATCAAATATGCTGAACTGCTTCAAATGTTTAATTTAGAAGCACTGAGAGTAGAGTATTTAGTCTGTGACTTAAGATGTGTAAGGTTTCTGCTGTCCTTGTTCCAATTAGTTGCTCCTTCCTCCATTGTAGACAGCAAACAGTCATTATGTCATTGAGGGCTAGTTAGATGGGCCAGACTGACCGGTATTAGCAGAGAGTCATGGAAATGGTGGGGTGTTTGGTTTGACCATATTCTCTATTTCACCAGGTCTGGATGAGATTCACCATGAAATTCTGAAAGTTCTATACATTGCTGGGCTGTCTTGGTTTTCTTGGTTGACATGCATCTTTAATGTCACATGAATGGGGACAGTATCTTTGAACGGTACAATAGGGTGGTGGCTCACATTTTCAGCAATGGGGACTGGAGGGTGTGCTCCAGATACTGGTATATCACACTGCTCATCCTGCCTGGGATGGGTTATCGCAGAGTGCTGGAGAGGATGCTCCAAAAGACTGTCCAAAAATGGATTCAAAAGGACCAGTACTGATTCTATCCTGTTAGTAGAACAGTGGAAAAGCTCTTTAGTATATCAGGTCAAACACCCACTTTTCCAGTGGGTGTTTGACAGTGCCAAGAACTCAAGGCACAACCATTGTGAGAGGAGTAACCAGTTTGGGAAGCATAGAAATGCATCTCTGCTTTCTGATGTGGTTCTGCTGGCTTCTTCAGTCTGTCCAGCAGGCACTGGGGCAGTTTGTAATGTACAGTGAAGCAGGTGGGAGGAGAGTCAGCACCTTTAAGTCTGAGGCCATGATTTTCTGCCTGAAAATGATAGATTCCCCCCCACCAGTTGGGGGATGAGCAATACCCCCAAGTGAAGCAGTAAAAAGTATATTGGGGTCTTGTTCTTAAGTGATGGAAATGCATTCATGATGCATTCATATTCAATAATATACTATATGCATTGGAAAATCACATTTGAGATCCAAAAACAGGTCGGACCAGTATCTGAGCATAACATAATTGAAGCTTAATTGAATCGATTTTCAGGAGCAGGACCACACCTTAACAGCACCAACTTCCGCATTTCTATAACTAACCACCTGACCCTCTCCTCTGCTTTGCTGTGTATTCATTTGCTCTTGTATTCAGCAGCAACAAGAGCACACAACTTCGCCTCAAGCACAGCCAAACTTTTGCATCAGCAAACATCAGCCTTTAACTCACCTCACCATGGATTTCATCTCTCTATCCCCATCCCACGACAATCTTTTCCACTGAGATCAGGACCATAATTCACTAGAAGCCAAAGTCACCTCTGTACCCAAGTCCCCGACTTCAGTGGCTTAAACAATGTCCAGGACGCGAGTGTCTTCAAAGAAAATCAACTCTGTCTCATCCATGGTCCGTATTCCACCTGGTTCATCTCTTCTCAACATTCAAGACTACCATAGCTCGCCCGACGAATCCTCCGTGTCTCCCAGCCCACCTCCTTCAGCAGCTAGGAGAGGATGGGGAAATTCATGGACAGAATGTCGCTGTTGCTGGAGTTCGCCAACCCCTTCGCCTCCGAAGATGACTCCAGCCTCCCGCCATCATTCCAACAACTCCGGCCGAACAACTCGCCGGTCGCAGCGTTACCACACTCCAGTGAGATCCCCCAGCCAGTATTTATCTTCTAAAATCTCCAACTGGAAAGTAGCCACAGTCCAAAGGACTTAAAAGGATAAAGGGATTACTTTTCACCGAATAGACCATAAAACAAAACTTTTCTCCACACTCATGGCCGCTTGTTCCGTCAACACCAGATTGCTTCCGGGTGACGTCATCACGCACACCCCTACAGGCAGTGACATCTATGCTCTTGTTAAAGGGACAGTACAATCCAAAAACACAGCCCAAAGAGAACAGAAAGAGCAGCAGCAAAAGACAGAGATCATCTGCCAGATCAAACAACTCCAGAGTTTCCACTAACACTTCTCATCATCACTACACTCCAGAGGGAGTGCCCAGATGGATTCCAGGACCCTCCAACTTCCATCAGGATTATCATCACCAGCTACAGCAACCTACAACCTCAAGGGCAAACGCCACAGCGTCCACCGCCATCCAGTTCCAGCCATCACCGCACCTAACCGCTGCTTTTTTCCAACAACAACAGCAGCTTGCTGCAGTCGGGGTTCCTGTCACCGGGATGCCAGTGAACCTTACTGCCTACTTCCAGCAACCACAGCAGCCTGTTTCAGCGGGGGCTCCTGGCACGTCGAAATCTTGGACGATTTTCTCATTATTTCCCCACCGTCATCACCATGTTATTGCTAGCCTTTTTTGGTTTCCTCAGATGCTCCAAATTCACCTCCTTAACCATTCACTTCGACCCAAGCCGTTATGCCTGCATCGCTGACTTGTCTCGCTGTTCAGACGACACTATGGTGTTCCACTTAAAGCGAACCAAAACCAACCAATTTGGTCCGTCTACACCCGTGTTCTCCTTCAAGGTCCACTCACCATTGAATCCCTTCGAAACCCTTGCAAACTTCTTGCAATTCCGTAAATCTTAGAACACAACAATGACAGATCCTCTCTTGATTTCCGAATCCGTCCAAGTGGCTGCTTGATTCTGGTTCCACCATCACTTTTGCCACGTGCTCTCATTGTGTGGTATTTCACCTGACAACTACTCCGGGGACTCCCTCAGGATCAGAACTGCCACCTCAGCCTCCCGTAATGGCATTCCAGAACACTTCATACGTCTCATGGGCCACTGGTCCTCCCAAACATACCACTGCTACATCAGTTCAGATCTCAAAGACCTCAGATCTGCTCAATCTCTTCTCAAGTAACTGGAGGTTTTTGGGGGTCCGTCGCTGCCCGGAAGCGGCAGTGGATTCTCTACAAGAATCCCCACAACGCACTCAAAGAAATGAAAAGAACCATCTTCAACACTTTGTTTTCCTTTGTCACCAAATAAATCCTTAAACGCATCGCGTTGACGGTGTGGTCCTTGCTAGTGAAAATTCACTTTTCAACAGTTGAGCACAGCATGACTTTATCCATTGGCTAGGATTGATAGAGGGTCAAAACGTTTAGTTCACTATCATGTTAACTTCTGCAGTATTTATTAGTCTGTCTTACACTAAAATGACAAGATTAGAAATGGCAAGTTGAAAGATTTTGGTTGAATGCCATTCATACATTATGTGTCCAAAATGAATATGATTTAGTTATATCATTTCACACAAAGGAAATCAAGACCTTAGTCAGTATATTTAATTTATTGAACAGATAACAACAAGTAGGAGGTCATGACTAACATTTTTCTGAATTATCTCCTGAACTATGCAATCATTTTTTTTTTTTGTTACGTACAGAGGGCATTTGTTCTGGAGGACATAATTACACATTATTATTAAGCCCTTAGTGGTATCCTTGCCATCAAATGTTTTTTTGAGTTTTGTTCTGGCCTGAAGATAATAATATAACATTTTGGGAAAAATATGCATCCCAGCAAACCAAAACTGGATGCCAGGATGGCAAATATCTCCACAGCAACGGTGAACTTGCCAGGAGAGCTGACGTATGCTGGGATGAATGTGATCCAGACTGCACAAAATATCAGCATGCTGAAAGTTATCAGTTTGGCTTCATTAAAGCTGTCTGGCAGCTTCCTAGCAAGAAAAGCAAGTACAAAACATAAGAGAGCAAGAAGTCCGATATAACTCAGCACAGCCCAGAATCCAACGGATGAACCCAGTGCACACTCTAAGATTATCTTTTCTTTATAGTACTTCATGTTCATCTTTGGAAATGGAGGGCTGATTGTCAGCCAAAGGATACAAATCACAACCTGAATGAGGGTGAAAGCCAGCACACTGAGCCTCTGCTGTGTAGGACCAAACCATTTCATCACATTGCTGCCTGGGAGTGTTGCTCTGAATGCCATTAAAACCACTATAGTTTTTCCCAGAACACAAGAGATACAGAGGACAAATGTGATCCCAAATGCTGTGTGTCGCAGCATGCAGGACCACTCAGAGGGCCGGCCGATGAAGGTCAGAGAACACAGGAAACACAGAGTCAAAGAGAAGAGCAGCATAAAGCTCAGTTCAGAGTTGTTGGCTTTTACAATGGGAGTCTCTTTATGAGCCACAAGTATTATCAATGTCAGAAGGGATAAAAATACACCGAAACAGCTGAATCCAGTTAAAAGTGCCCCCATGACCTCTTTGTAAGACAAGTATTCAGTAGGTTTTGGACGACACTGATCTTTATTTTCATTTGGCCAGAATGCGGGAGGACAGATCAAACATTCTGGAGAATCTGTAAAAGAAGTGAAATCAAACACAAATACTGAAAAAAATCAATACTTACACTATAAGGAAACATTTTTGGTATTATATCAGTCATTCAATGTATCATAACTACAATGCACATGAATTACATGTTATTTTGAAGTCCTTACTTACTTGTCTGATTACTTATTGTCCCATCTGGGCACCCAAAGCAGTCGAAACAGCACACTGGCTTAAAATTGTTTATGGCCTTACGAGTCCCTGGTGGGCATGGTTCTCTGCAGACGGACCTTGGCACCTGATTTGTCAAAAACACAGCATGTAAAACTCAATAATGTAAACAAATGTTTGTACATCACTTGCAATGGAAAACTTTCTATGGATTTAGGCGATGCTTTACCTGTGGAAGGACCTTAATAAAATTACATTGTTTATCATTATGAAACCACCCCTTCATCCTCCATATTCAATATGTGCTTGAACTGACCTCCACCAGGTCAGCTCATGCTGATACAGTTTAAGATTCATCACCTCTACACCGGGTAGCAAGACACTCCCAGAAAACCTGAGTTACACATACAGACTTTAATTTACATACCTCATTACTGTTTGCTCCCCAAACTATTTTGGTGTTGTCTTTTAGTTTGAATCTGTCCCCTTCTGGAAAAGAAGTGTCATAATAACCAATATTCACAATCTCAGTAGAGCCATCTTCTTTCATCTGCCAGTTAACTAAGTCATACTGGGCAACTGACTCTCCATTTTCATCAAAGAAAACTTTGGCCCCATTTCGTGTGGTGAAGTTCACATACTTAATATGTTCCAATACCTATAGAGACAATCAGCACATTTAAGCATACACACAGCTGGCATTTAATATTGAATTGAGTCTTGTGTAAATACTTAACATTTCACTTTGTTGTGTGTGCTTAACATAAAAATAGAAACACTCAATATAACAAGTAAACTGTGCCTGAATACATTTACTAGAACTTACTAGTTTAGGCCTAACTTCACTTTTGTTCACACAGGGCTTTCCTGTTGTGGGATTTGAACCATTGCTACACTGCAGTAGTGCATGAAGGGCATATGCCACCAAGTACACAGCTTTGTACACATTATTCTCAGGCCTGAAATGTGTCACATCTGTGTAGTCACTGGACACTGTCCTGAGATCCTCTGTGCCAGTGCACATCGCAGAGGTATTTGATGGAGAAAAGCTGCAGTCAAAGAACTTCTCCCAGATAGCTTTAATTATATCACTCTGTGGTTCGTCAGAAGGTTTCAAGCTAAGTAAGAATTCACCAAGACCTGGTATGGATGCCTGAGGGAGAGCAAAACCCATTGCCCCCTGTAACATGTATTTTCTCTCAACAGATGACAGGTCTGCTTGTGTGATCCAAGATTCACTGCCAAGCCACTGCTTTCCAGTTATGTTATAATTCTCCATTGTGGACAGGAAGACTTTAGTGTAAGACAAGGGCATAAACAACAGGACCACCTTTGAAGAAGAATCCCTTAGTGTCTCTACAATAGCATCAGTCTTAAAGATGATTTGTGATGTGATAGAGAAAGGTATTCTGTATTCAACACATATGCCCATTTTCATTGCCTCCTCAGTGAACTCAGCAGTGCCTTGCTCTGCGTACAAATCTTCAGAATAAATTATCCCCACCCAGCGCCAGTCAAAGTATTTCATAAGCTGCACCAGAGCGATGCTTTGGAAGTGGTCACTTGGCACAGTTCTGAAGAAAGTGGGGTATAGTCTTTTGTCACTCAAACAAGCACAGGTTGCAAAATGGCTTACCTAAAACAAAACAAAACAAAACAAAACAAAACAAAACAAAACAAAACAAAACAAAACAAAACAAAACAAAAAAAAACATATTTATTACATCAAATCCAAAACGTTGCTTAAGATGCAAAAATGTAAACAAACCAATAAGACATTCAAAATTGAACACATTGCAGTAATTTCCCAATCATATCTTTTCACCTGTGGAATGGACAGCGGGCTTAATATGCTATTGATGTCTTTACTTATTCCGGATGATGAATGACCTATGAGAGCCTGAATCTGACCAGTGCATCCCTTTGAATCTTCCGCATTTATAGCATCTATGGCAGCCCGTATCTGGTTTTCATTCCCACAGCCATTAAACAGCCTATAGCCCAGACTCACTCCAGGAAGGATCTCTCCATCTTTATTGATCTCCTCCACAGTAAAAATCACTGTCCGGGCAAACTTTAATTCTCTGTCATGCCAACTGCAAACCCAGTGTTTGTTATTACAACTTATCATTTTCAGATCAATGCATAAAGCAACAAAATTATATATATATATATATATATATATATATATATATATATATATATATATATATATATATATATATATATATATATATATATACATATACACTTTCAACATATTCTAAGCATACTCACTCACCTTTTGCAGTATTTATATGGAAGTGTCTGGTAGCCATTATCTACCAGTATGTCTGTCCCACTTATGGAGAAAACACCACCTATCATAAGATCACCTTCTTTTGAAAATTCCATGAACCCTGTCTGCCCGATCAGTTTGCATGTTTGCTTCTCTGACTTTGTCCTTGCGAGCAGAGCGAAAAAAAAAATAATGATCCTACCCATCACAAGGTAACCTCCCCGTCACTTAAGCAATTCTGACATGGGGGGTGATCTTTATAAAGTTGTCTACCATAGCATAATCACCAGCACCATTTTTTTTTCAACGTCATTTTACCTGTAAGAAACTGATTCTGTTAATGTTCATTTCTAAAATTGTTTTTGGAAAAGTCTCTCCTGTTTTGTACAGTGCACATTTCTCTATATAAGTTTAATACTATGTGCATGAAGAAAATGTATTTATTAATGGAATATCTTCTTGAACTATAAGGAATATCATGATGAATTGACACTAATCTAATGTTTTAGTTAATGCAACAACTAACATATATTAATAATTTTAATTGTTTAGATAATAATGATGTCCATGTCTTCTTCAAAAATACATTGGCAGTAAAACAAATAGGTCAAGATATTGATCAGTCTCAGTACGTATTTGTTGAATTACAAGTATTGTAAGCATGATTCAACCATGTGGATTCAACCCCAAAACTGCTGGAGTCATGCAAGTACATTAACTTCATCAAATATGCTGGACTGATTTAATTCAAAAGTAGTGAGAGACAGGGAATAGTTTTCAGTTTGCTACAGAAGATGTGTTGAGTTTCTGCGATCCTTGTGGAATTTCGAATAACGTAATGCAGTGGAAAGGAACTTGGGCAGTTTGAAGACCAACTGGGCAGCTGCAGAGAGGTTGCATGGCATTTTTCGGCACATTGTCTAGTCTTGCCTTGAACCTAACTATAAACTGTTCCACCTCCTGGTTGAGGAACATAATCCTTCGAGAATGACCCATCAGCAGTATTTGACACAGTGGAAAACCAGATCATATTCTCCATCCTCACAAACTGGGATAGGCTCAGACTGTGCCTTCTCCCTGTTAACGTCCTTCCTCAAGGACTTCACTTACAGGGTAACCTATTTAAAATCTGTGACTGAACCTTATAGCCTCACTACTGGGGTTCCTTAAGGGTTATATTCTGGGTCTCCTCTTGTTTCCTATTTACAATAATCCACTTGGCGCTGTGACAACCCGATCCTGGAGTGCCATTCTTCCCAACACTGGGAGACAGCACAGGTCCTGGTTGAGGTCAACTCTTCTTTTCATTTATTTTTTGCTGATCTTTGCCCTAGAGCCAGTGTCAAGCTTCATGTGCATTTCCTCCCTATGTCTTTAATCCACAGATAACAATCAAAAGGCAAAGTTCATAGATTTTGTGTTCTTTCTTGGGGAGGGGTTGTCAACAAGCCTTGAAGCCAAAATATCTTTTTTCAGTCATCCTTAGCTCTTACAGGAAACAAGCCTGACCAATTTACAATACATACACACAGTGTTTTGCACCAGTAATTTAGGACAGTAATCAATCATTAATTATCAATTTTGATCTCCAGTGAATACAGTTGTAGACCCAGTGACGAAAACTCACAGGTGTAACGGGGGGGAAATTAACAGAAACTATTTTTTTTTTCAAAAATGTAAAACCTCATGGCCTTCAAACTATGGAAGCAAATTTGTGCCATAATTCAAATTAAAATAGATAACAGAAATGCTTTTTCATTTTCAGAATATAGCTGCATTTTTTGACTCATAAATAAAACGAGTTATAAATCATCCAAATTGCATATTCAATTTTCTTCTTCAAGACTGCTCATTGTGTAACTTAATCAAAGTGAAAAAGAAAAGGATGTTTAAGATTTAACTTTTAAAAGATGCCCCAGCATATAGTTACCAAAACTGAATTTGAAATGTCAAATTTGAAAATTAAAATACATTAGCAGAAATGCTTTTTCATTTCAAGCTCATAGCTGGATTATTTGACTCATAAATTAAATGGGTAATAAATCATACAAATTGCATTTTCATTTTCTTCTTCATTTTGTCACACAACTGAAAAGAAAACAAGAGGACATTGTTCTTTAGCTTTCATGCCCACCCCCTGCAAAAAAAGAGTCCAATATTCAGTTTGAATTCGCAATCCCAAGCGAATCAACATTTTAAAGTTCTTGTCATGATGCTTATTTAATTCTGTGTACACAGTATTTTAGTTGCAATGCTGCCATATAAGTTTTTATTAAATATCAATGTCTACTAAATACAAATTGTGAAATAAATCACAATTTATCATGATTTATTTTTAAAGAACATTTAGCATTATGTAAAAGTGTCAGATGTTACTTACTTTACTTTGCCATTAGGTGCTGTTTTGTATTTTTTTCTGGCTTCAGTAAAATAATGTAACACTTTGGAGAAAACAGACAAAACAACAAGCCAAAACTGGAAGCGAGAATGGCAAATGACTCCACTGCATCTGCATAATTTCCAGGGGAGCTGATATAAGCTGGGATGAATGCCAGCCACACTGCACAGAAGATAAGCATACTAAAAGTGATAAACTTGGCCTCATTGAAGTTGCCTGGCAACTTACGTGCCAGAAAAGCTAGAACAAAGCACAGACAGGCCTGTAGACCAATGTATCCCAGAACACACCAGAATGCGATGCTAGAGCCCACGCTACATTCCAGTATGATCTTCGAGTGTTCATACTGTGTATTTCGGGATGGAAAAGGGGGGGCATCAATGAGCCAGGCAGCACAGGTAACCACCTGAACCTGGGTGCAACTGAAGATGATGAACCTCTGCTGTTTGGGCCCCAGCCACTTCATGATGTTGTCTCCTGGCCTGGTGGCAGTGAAAGCAGCCAACACTACCAGAGTCTTTCCCAGGATGCAGGAGAGGCAAAGTGAAAATGTGATGCTAAAGGCAGTGTGGCGCAGCATGCAGGACCAAGATGTTGGCTCTCCAATGAACACCAGGGAACACAGGAAACATAGAGTCAGCGAGAAAAGGATAAAGAAGCTGAGTTCAGAGTTATTCACACGAACGATTGCTGTGTTTTTATGATAAAAAAATATGGCAAAGACAGCTATAGTAAGGCAGGCACCAATCGCAGAGGTCACTGTCAGGGTTATACCCAAGGAATCATAGGCCAAGAACTCCACCTTCTTGGGGATGCAGGCTGTTCTGCCTTTGTTTGACCAGAAGTCCCCAGAACAAAATGTGCACTCTATTGAATCTAAAGGGGGAAAAAGAGTAGCTATAAGTATTAAATATTGAAATATTACCTGGGTACAACATAATAAATAATATTTATAAGATCACCTGTCTGATTGGTTATTTTGCCATGGTCACATGGTACACAGTCAAAGCAGCAAACAGGCTCCCCACGACGGACAGCCTTCCGGGATCCAGGATGACAGCTGGCACTGCAAACAGACACTGGCACCTAGGGAGCAGATCATTTCTTTCATCTTTGCAGTGGATGTGCAGAAATAATTAAAACAGAACAAAACATTCTGACATAGTCATGTATGATTGTAGTAAAAAAGAAAATAATAATAATAATAATAATAATGATAATTTTCATGGGGCTGATTTGAGCCACTCAAAGCCTGGATGCTGACAACTGTCATTCAAAGCGCTCATGCCCTTAATTATGCAGAACTTTAAGATGATCTGTCTGTCTATAAATCACTTTGTGTGTGTGCGTGTGTGTGTGTGTTTGTGTGCGTGTTTCATAAAAAGTGACTTTAGCACCCCACAGTGCTGTGGGGTGCTGTTTTTGTCTAATGTTGTAAAATGTGGGGGTTGACTTAAACAAATGTTACATTACTGTGACGGAGTTAGTTGAATCTAATCTAATTCAATTTGAGCTATCAGATTAACTGTGGCAATTAGTGTCTTTTTTTATCATTTCTGATACATTTTCGGGCTTTATATAGGCTAACATTAGCTTAGTGTGATAGTAGAGCAGTCCTGTCCCAGCTTTATGAAACATTTTTACAGCATAGCATTTGCTAAATTAAGCTGATTTTGAAATTGAAGGACATGCATTCAACCCACTTTAGATGCAGCAAATAGCACAGTCCTGGTAGATAGATATATGTGGCTAGATATGGCTGTTTGCAGTACACTGTTTTGAAACAAGGATTGGTGAAGTAGATACAAGTTAAAATGTCTCAATGATTTGTTGAGAATCACTCTTTTGAAACAAGTTTTCTCTGCCCAACATCACTTATGCATCAATTTCAATTTTCAGCTCTTCGGTTGCCACTTCGTTTGAGTTTAGGAAACTAATACATGGTCAGCTAGGGTAACCACCATCGTTCTCCATCTCAATCTATAGAACTAAACATCTGAAGAATATGAAAACACAGTGTATTGGCTTGCCTTACTCTGATGGCCTGCCCATATTATCCTGTCCTCCTGGATCACCAGCTCCTCTCCAGCAGGCTTGGTTCCATCAAACAACCCCACATTGACAAACTCAGTGTTCCCGCCTATGCCTCTCTGCCAGTTTATGATATCATAATAGGGTATGGTGTCGCCTTTCAGGTCAAAGTTCACCTCTTCCCCAGCAATGTTAAATTTCACTTCCTGTAGGTAGTATTGGAGCTTGAACACCAATGGATGATATGGATCACTTTGAAATACTTTGAACAAGATGTTCAAATGTAATACTGTAGCAGTAAGGATACTGGATCATACCTGCCAGGGTTGTATGTTATTGCTTGAAGCACATGAATTGTTTTGGAAAGGCCCACTGCCTGGTTGACAGAGAAGAAGGTTGTGGAGGGAATGAGCAACCGCATAAACAGCCTTATAGACATTATATGCGACTCTAGGGCTGGATGTATTCATGTAGGCTGAATGCTGCTCCAACAGGGACTCCTGCCCTGAGCAGGGAGGCAACTGGGAGCCTGAGGACAGAGAAGGACTGCAACCATACAGAGTCTCCCACAGCTCCTTAACCAGGGGATTATTGGGATATATATGAGGATTTACTGTCTGTAAGTAGTCAGTGAGTCTTGATATGTGTCCTTTCCTGATGCCAAACCCAATGGTGCCACCCATGTAGGGGTAATACTTGTTGCCTGTGAAGACAGATGCTGTGACCCAGGCCTCACTAGCCACCCACTGGATTCCAGTGATGTTCTGCATCATGTAATCTCTCAAGAAAGGTGTCATCTCCCCCACTGAACAAAATGATACCACTACTTTGGCTGAAGAGCTACGTATCACCTTTAGAGAGAAGCAGATGATGGAGGAGGAAAGAGGATTAAATAAAACAGGTTATAAAAACATGACATTGACAATAGCTCATAAATACAAAATTGTGCCCACATGCATCTGGGCACACAGTTAAAGAAAAAACTCAATGCAAAGGTTTGTTAATGGTGAAATTTGTAAGAAAGCAGATTTTTGAGTCTCATTCCAATCTAAAGTGTCAATATTTGACCAAACGGGTGAATCTTTGATGACACTGAGGTGTAATCAGCTCTGACCTAAAAAGGATACTGCTGTGAAATGAAAACTCTCTTGTTGTTAAAAACTGAGCTCAGTGCATCTTTGTATCTACCTGGATGATCTCCAGTATCCTCTGGCGATTGTAGAGCAAAGGAATAATTTCTTGGTATGCCACACACACTTTACTACCCTGTAATTCTCTCAGTAAACCTTGCACAGCAAAGCTCCCATATTCACGGTCTGCTCGCACCAGCCCTACCCAACTCCAGTTGAACCGTATCAGCAGCTGAGCAATGGCCTTAACCTGTGTTGAACAGAGATGAATGTCAACTCACTTAATATCAAAACACAGAAATGTGGATACAAAGGTTTTAAATATCCCTGGCATCATTTTGTTGAATAAAAGTGAATTTGAGGGGTACGAGATTTTCATTGAATAATGCCAGATAGCATAAAAAAATAAATATATGACATTTAGGTCTTTTTGCTGGTATAGAGCTGAATGGTCATCAAACTCATTTAAATCTCACCTGATAGTCATCACTAGGGATTACTCTGAAGAAGGTAGGAAATTTTATTCTGTCAGAGAGACATGCACACGAAGAGAAGTAACTGATCTGTGTAGGGAAGGAAAAAGAGAGTAGCATAGAGTACAATTAAAGAGTACTGTAAAACAGATTACAGATTAAAGAGTACAAGAGTCAACATTACCATCGGAATTCTGAATGGCTGCAGGATTCTTGACAGCACGATAGACTGAGACGAACCAGATTCCCCAATCACAGCGAGGAGAGGAGAGGCATCTCTACACAAGGGAGAGTGTACCTCGCTCAGCCCGTTCAACATTGCGAGAGCTGCCCTCTGGCCAGTCAAAGGATATGAACATGAATCAAAGATTTTGTATCCAAGAGTGTAATTGGGCAATAGCTCAGGACTTTGGTTTATTTCCTCCACTGCCAGCCTCATAGTCTGAGCATAGCGGAAAGCTCTGGGATCAAAGCTGTAGCAAACCAAACACAGATGCACATACACATGAACAAAACAAATATGGAAACAAACATCACATTTAGTTCTAGGCCTTAGTAGCTCAGTTTGCTTGGACCTAACTTATGTATCAAAAGCTGACTGGTTCAAGTCAAGCACTGACCACAGTTCAGGGTATGGACTGGTAATTGGATAGATGCCAGTTCACTTCCTGAGCATTGCCCTCGAGCAAGGCATCCATACATGATTGGGGGTGTTGTTACTTGTCAGCTGTTGATATCTTCCTCGTCAATTGCACATCTGTAGGTCTGTAGGCCCGTGTGTGCTTGTATGCATTTTGGAACACTGTCTGTGTAAATAACAACATATAATAATGTGAGGAATGTCACTTTCCCCCACGGGGACTCATAAACTAAGTCTTCTTCCAAAGACAGATAGGATGTTTTGAGTTTAAGTTTTTATAAGCTTTTTCCATATTTTCCAAAATGAGTTTAAAATATATGTCTATAACTGTAATTTCAGACCTGTACATTTTAAACAATGACAATTAAATAATGTCCACATCATTATCAATAAGCTGACTTGAAAGCCTTGTGTAATTTTGAACATATTTTATGGGAACATACATTAACAACCTTCGTAATTAACAGTGTTTTGTTTCAATGCTGCATGAAATTGAAAATGAAACATTTCATTTTCACTACAACCATAGAAAGACTATCTCTGAATTTATTTATTTTTTCAATTATTTCTGCACATCCACTGCAAAGCTGACAGCCATTATCTGCTCCCAAGGTGCCTGTCTGCAGTGCCAGCTGTCATCCAGGGTCCTGGAAGGCTGTCCAATGTGTGGAGCACATTTGCTGCTTTGACTGTGTACAATATACATTGTTTAACCATAGATTGTTCACTAGTACACTTCCAAGTATGAATTCAAATTAGTTGCTTGGTTAACCCTGTACCTTCCACCCAAATATAGCATCAAACTACACAGGAAACTTCTTAAAAGTAGTTTTCAAATTATTAGGGAATCACACACTTGTAAAATAAAGTATTACTATGTCTGTTGTGTATCTTTGTGGACATTTCGCAGACTTAAATCTCCTAAATCACAGTTTAAGCCCTCACAAAATTATAGCTGTATTCTAAAATCTGGTAAATATAAAACATGCAAAATTAGATAGTTTCAACATGTTTGTTGTTGACAATTGGACACCTTTCAATGGGAACAATAAATAAAATCCTTGCACTATAATTTCCCAGTCCACATGTAATAAACTCACCTATTGCACTTCACTGGCGTTGGGCTGTACGAGTTGTTGATATCAGGCATTTCCTGGTTATAGTGGATGGGGAAGATCCCGCCAATAACAAAGTCACCCTGGGCAACAAAGCCTGGGTGATAGTGATTTCGAAGCATGCACACTTTGGCTGGAGATGGGGGTGCAGACATAATGCTAGTAATTGTGTTATAAGTTATCATGTAGAAACACACAGAGTATAACAATGGACGTAAGGCACAATGGGTCATGTTGTTAGTTATCCCCAAAAGGAGAGAGAGAGAGCAAGAAGTTAGACAAATTATATACAGTATGTGACCCGCTCGTTCTTACATCATCAAGACATTGTGAGATTAAACATCAGCAGCCCCGCCTTAATGGGTAAAGGCTGATGAATAATAAATTATGATGAAAGATGAAAGAAAATTAGAATGGAAATCATGGGTAACTTTTGATCACCAAAAATTGGGGAAAACAGGAAGAAAACCAACCAACAGCATTATTTTACATTAGTGGCTTCGTACTGTGTTATATGAATGAAAAATTAAGCATTAAGCACCATGCCTTCATTTCTTTAAAGCAATGTAATTTTATGAAATCCTGGTGTTTCCTAGTGAGTCATACAGGCCTCATGCAAGAAATAGAGTATTTATCAATGGTGTAGAGATGCAGGCCTGTAGTTAGACTGCAACAAACACTGTTTTTTGTGAAGT
Source organism: Acanthopagrus latus (assembly GCF_904848185.1). NCBI lineage: Eukaryota > Metazoa > Chordata > Actinopteri > Spariformes > Sparidae > Acanthopagrus > Acanthopagrus latus. The sequence continues at coordinate 11,408,248 of NC_051040.1, forward strand.
AAAACTATGACAAAAAAATATTTGCTAACAGCATTCATCTGTAACTCAAATGAGACGTACTGTCGTCAAACTCACATTTGATAATAAAAACGATGACAAAATATAAGTGTCAAGGTTGATGACAAATTCGACTACGGTTGATTAAAAATGTGTGATGTATTTTCCCAATAGTGAATCTTGTCTGTCTGACAACATATTATTTTTGCATTGCTGTAATTGATTGACATACAGAATTCAGGTGAAGATGTCCTAAACCGATTGCAAGTGAATGACAGTGACATGATTGTCTCCAAAACAGTTTGGTTAAAATTGTTGCATGTACAGGTTATTTATAATTTGTCAGAAAAGAAACAGTGCACTGTAGTGAAGGTAACCAGAAATACTCCCGGTAGCTACAGCTAACCCAAAGAGACACAAGAAATTGTTCTGCCCTGCCATTCACGCCACAGTAAGTTAGCTCATTTTAAGTCCCAGTGTTAGCCAAGCATATTAATGTGCTATTGTTGGCTAGGTCTTACTGCACAGTCATCTTTTTAGCATGTAGTAAATGTGCCTGTTAGCAGAATAATAAATGAATGAACATGGTTCAAGGGCAGCGATGGCTGGGTTAATGTGTAAGCTAAATCTTCTGTTAGTCTGTTCATGTCTAATGCCAAGGTGTTAATATTTACACCTCTGTTTGCCAAATCCCCCTTTTTCTAGTTTGCCTTTGCTGTATTGCATTACCCTGTAAGGCATATTGCATTGCAGTGAATGCATTTGTGTTTTCGGCCATGAAGGTCTTTTATTTGTTAAAATTTCCAACCAGACCACTATTTTTTTTTTTTTATTTATTTATTTATTTTTTTATTCTAATGTTTGAAAGATTGACCTTCCCAGCCCGGCTGCTTGGACTGCACTTATAGGCACATTGTCTTGTCTAGTCTAGAACCTCAACTAGAAAGCCTCTGGTTGAGGAACATATTCCTCCTGATGTCCTGAAGTTGGAGAGAATTCATTTTCAGCAAAGGGTTGTCACATCAGTTTTGGCAGCGAGGACAGCTTGCCAATCAATGTCAAAACCCAGGTTCCCAGCAGTCTGAGATGGGGTCACCCAGTGGGGTACCAACCCTGGTTACCTCTCACCAACCAGCAATCTAGAAATAGAAATCTTTGAAATAAAACTCACTTCGAATTTCTTAGTGTCTCTCTTCTTCTAATTCTTCCTAAAACATAGGGAACATTAGGGAACTTGTCTGCACCCAATTCCATCTAGCCCCACCAAAATAAGTTTCTTGACCCCAGTTGGTCAGGTTTCAATGTAGGCCTCTGCCCTCCTTGCTCTCACAGAGTACGTCAGTGCAATCCTTCTATCGGATCCTTCATCAGTATTTGACACAGTAAAAAGCCAGATCACACTCTCTACCCTCAAAAACTAGAGTAGGCATAGTCTCTGCTCTGTCCCATGTTCACATCCTACCTCAAGGATTCCACTTATAGAGTAACCATTTAGAATCTGTGACTGAATTTATAGCCTAACCACTCGGGTATGTATGGGTACTATTCTGGGTCCCTGCTTATTTTCTCTTCACACCAATCCACTTGGTGCTGTTGTTCACACATTGCTGTGACAATCCGATCCTGGAGCAGGCAGTCAGGATCATCAGTATATTTCAACAGTTTTCTTTTTTTTTTCTTTTTTTTTTTTTTTTTACTTTCTATGTGCAGTACTCTAGACCCATTGAATAGGGACCGATCCAAAACTAAAGCTTTCTTTAAAGACTGAGCCTCAGGGCTGCCAAAGATATTCTTAAATCAGTTTCCTCAGAATATAGATTAAGGTGATGAACTTCTTGTTGTGAGGGTTAGGGTATTGTTTAATTCTGTGTAGAAAGTATTTTAGTTGTCATGCTGTACTATCAATTGTGTTAAATATCAACATCCACTACTTTTAAGGAAAATGTAACATTACATAGAAGACTCAAATATTTTCAAAAGGTTACCTAATATCATATTACTTACTTTATTTTACCATTATATGCTGTTTTGTATTTTTATCTGGCTTAAGTAAAATAATGTAACACTTTGGAGAAAACAAGCAGAACAACAAGCCAAAGCTGGAAGCCAGAATGGCAAATGATTCAACTGCATCTGCATAATTTCCAGGGGAGCTGATATAAGCAGGAATGAATGCCATCCACACTGCACAGAAGATAAGCATGCTAAAAGTGATAAACTTGGCCTCATTGAAGTTGCCTGGCAACTTACGTGCTAGAAAAGCTAGAACAAAGCACAGACAGGCCTGTAGACCAATGTATCCCAGAACACACCAGAATGCGATGCTAGAGCCCACGCTACATTCCAGTATGATCTTCGAGTGTTCATACTGTGTATTTCGGGATGGAAAAGGGGGGGCATCAATGAGCCAGGCAGCACAGGTAACCACCTGAACCTGTGTGCAACTGAAGATGATGAACCTCTGCTGCTTGGGCCCCAGCCACTTCATGATGTTGTCTCCTGGCCTGGTGGCAGTGAAAGCAGCCAACACTACCAGAGTCTTTCCCAGGATGCAGGAGAGGCAAAGTGAAAATGTGATGCTAAAGGCAGTGTGGCGCAGCATGCAGGACCAAGATGTTGGCTCTCCAACAAACACCAGGGAACAGAGGAAACAAAGAGTCAGCGAGAAAAGGATAAAGAAGCTGAGTTCAGAGTTATTCACACGAACAACTGCGGTGTTTTTATGATAAAAAAAGACAACAAAGACAGCCATAGTGAGGCAGGCACCAACCACGGAGGACACGGTCAGGGTTATACCCAAGGAATCATAGGCCAAGAACTCCACTTTCTTAGGGATGCAAGCTGTTCTGTCTTGGTTAGACCAGAAGTCATCAGGGCAGAATGTGCACTCTATTGAATCTAAAGGCAATAGGATTAATAAAAGAAGAGTACTAAAACATTACCGGAGTATGACATGAGAAAAAAATATTTTATCCTCACCTGTCTGATTGCTTATTTTGCCACTGTCACATGGTACACAGTCAAAGCAGCAAACAGGCTCCCCACGACGGACAGCCTTCCGGGAACCTGGATGACAGCTGGCACTGCAGACAGACACTGGCACCTAGGGAGCACATCATGTCTTTAATATGTGGATATGTGGATGTGCAGAAATAATTAATCAATTGTTTGATTGCTTGAAAAAAAATAAAATAAAACTTGAAAAATCCACCATAATGAATAACAATGGAAAATACTAAATTATCATTTTCTATTGTTGCAACACTGGCAGTGCTAAAAAGATGAAACATAGTGCAGCTGATTTGAGACACTCAAAGCCTGGTTGCGGACAACTAACTAGCAGCTAGCTGACACTCATGCCCTTTAATTATGCAAAACTTTAAGATGATATTCCATATAATCTGTCAACGCCTTTGTGAGCGTGTGTGTGTGTGTGTATTTTATAAAAAGTTAAGTTAGAACCCCCATGGACTAACTGTCCCCTCTAGTTTGAGGAAAGGGCTTCACTCTTGGTTGTACCTTGAGTGGCACCTGTACTAATATATGCTTGTTCTCCACCACATCAATGTTGAAACACAGTGTGAGCAGCTTGCCTCACTCTGATGGCCTGCCCATATTATCCTGTCCTCCTGGATCACCAGCTCCTCTCCAGCAGGCTTGGTTCCATCAAACAACCCCACATTGACAAACTCAATATTCTCGCCTGTACCTCTGTGCCAGTTTATGATATCATAATAGGGTATGGAGTCGCCTTTCAGATCAAAGTTCACCTCTTCCCCAGCAATGTTAAATTTCACTTCCTGTAGGTAGCATTGGAGCTTAAAAATTGAAGGATGACATGAGTTACTTTAAAATACTTATCACAAAATGTTTAATGTACTACTGTAAAAGTTAGAATACTGGATCATACCTGCCAGGGTTGTATGTTGGTGCTTGAAGCACATGATTTGTTTTGGAAGGGCCCACTGCCTGGTTGACAGAGAAGAAGGTTGTGGAGGGAATGAGCTATCGCATAAACAGCCTTATAGACATTATATGCAACTCTAGGGCTGGATGTATTCATGTAGGCTGAATGCTGCTCCAACAGGGACTCCTGCCCTGAGCAGGGAGGCAACTGGGAGCCTGAGGACAGAGAAGGACTGCAACCATACAGAGTCTCCCACAGCTCCTTAACCAGGGGATTATTGGGATATATATGAGGATTTACTGTCTGCAGGTAGTCAGTAAGTCTGGATATATGACCTTTCCTGATGCCAAACCCAATGGTGCCCCCCATATAGGGGTAATACTTGCTCCCTGTATAAACAGAAGCCGTGATCCAAGACTCACTAGCCACCCATTGGATTCCAGTGATGTTTTGCATCATGTAATCTTTCAAGAAAGATGTCATCTCCCCCACTGATAAAAATGACACCACGACTCTTGCTGAAGAGATATGCATCACCTTTAGATAAAGGCATATGAAGTTGGAGGAAAGGGCAATAAATAAAACATGTTAGAAAAAACTGACACTGATGAAAACTCATTGATATATAAAGGAAAAATAACTGCATATTTCAAGCTTAAAGTCAATAGGATTTCCAAAGCATTTGACATGTAGCATTGTTACTGACAACAATACCCCTCTGCCCAATGAATCTGGATTGTCTAATTCTATGAAAGATTTAAAGAATTAAAAAAAAAAAAACACACACACACACACACAAAGATTATCTAAAGGCCCAGGTGATCTTTGAATCTCATCCCCACCTCATCACCTACTGACACTTATGGGCAGTATAAAAAGTGTCAGTATTTGAGGAGTTGGGCAACCCAAACCCAACCCTTTTTACAAAGTAGACCTGTAATGACATCAAACTGTAATCAGTACCGACAAGAAAAGTGTATTGAGGTGAAATGAAAACTCTCTAATTGTTTAAAATTGAGTTCAGTGGATCTTTGTAGTTACCTGAATTATATCCAATATCCTCTCGCGATCGTAGAGCAGGGGAATAATTACTTGATAAGCGACACACACTTTAGTACCCTTTAATTCTCTGAGTAACCCTTGAGCAGCAAAGCGCCCATATTCACGGTCCCCTCGCACCAGCCCTACCCAAGTCCAGTTGAAGCGTATCAGCAGCTGAGCAATGGCCTTCACCTATTGTCAACAAAAAAAGAATGTCAACTCACACCTCAAAGAACATTTATTTTGGTTAAATAATTCCTTGGTGTAATTTGGTTTTCATTTCATCTTGTTTATCACTGTTTATTTATTCTTGTTGATTAACTTTGAATTGAGGAGGTACACGATTTTCACTAAATAACACCACACAGTATTGACATGTATGACATCAACATCTTTTTGCTGGTACAGCACTGAATGGTCAGCACTCACTGATCAGTGCAGTACCCATTTAAATCTGAAGCTCAACTCTCACCTGATAGTCATCACTAGGGATTACTCTGAAGAAGTTAGGAAATTTTCTTCTGTCAGAAAGACATGCACACGAAGAAAAGTAACTGATCTGTGTAGAAAAGAAAAAAGAGAATACCATAGAATACCATAGACAATAACATTGAATACAGTGGAAAAGAGGCATCATTACCATTGGGATTCTGAAAGGCTGCAGAATTCTTGAAAGCACGATGGACTGAGAAGAACCAGATTCCCCAATCACAGCAAGGAGAGGAGAGGCACCACTACACATGGGAGAATCTACCTCACTCACTCCATTCAGCACAGCCAGAGCAGCCCTCTGGCCGGTCAGTGGATGTGCACATGAATCAAAGATTTTGTACCCAAGAGTGTAATTGGGCAATAGCTCAGTACTCTGGTTTATTTCCTCCACTGCCAACCTCATTGTCTGAGCATAGCGGAAAGCTGTGGGATCAAAGCTGTAACCAAACAAACAGGGATGCAATTACACATGTACACAGCAAGTAAAAGCAAAATAATAAATACATTTACTTTGCGGCAGTTGTAGCTCAGTTTACTTGGACTTGACGTAGAAAAAAAAAGACTGACTGGTTCAAGTCAAGCATTGATGGAGTGTGAACTGGTAATTGGTGAAATGCCAGTTCACTTCCTGGGCATTGCTCTTGATCAAGGCACCAAGCCCTTACATGGTTAAGAGAGTGTTGTTATGTGACGGCTGCCACGTATTTCCCCCCTCAATTGCATATCTATGGGTCCTGGGTGCTCATGTCCGTTTTTCGGACCTTTCTATGTAAACTCTATAATGAAGTGAAAAACGTTCCTTTAGAACTCATAGTCGTCTTCCAAATGTGGAGATGATGTTTTTAAAGTAGCTGAGCTGTTGTTGTTGTTGTTTTTGTTTGTTTGTTTGCTTTGCATTACCTTTGTCCATTTAGCATTTAGCATTATTAGCAAATGCAACAAAGAAATGTCTGGTATAGCTTTATTTTAGATGTCATATCATCCACTTTTAAACAATCACAATCGAATACTTTCCTCATAATTTTCAAGCTTTTGTCTTGAACAGCTGATGTAATTTCATGTTAAGGAAAATACATTTTTAACTATGCAAGCATCTACTACTTGTAAAAACAAGTAGCATTTGCTTTTGTAACCCTGTTACAGTTCCTCAATCATAGTTCCAAATTAAACAGTTATTTCCAGGAAAAGTTTTAGAAAATTGATTTCAAATTATGAGGGACTCAAGCACTACTATGTGTGTCTCTGTATCTTTCCCTTTCTTAACTTTAATTCTACTCAAAAAGCAAGTGAGTCTAACCCCTTCTAAAAGTATTGCTGTATTCAAAAATCTGGTAGATATAACACATGCAAAATAAAATCATCCATTCATAAATAGTTTCAAATGTTTGTTCTGAACAATCAGATACAGTTTAACTGGGACACGCAAATAAAATTACCCCACTATAATTTCCAATCCACATGTAGTAAACTCACCTAGTGCACTTCACTGGTGGTTGTCTATAGGTGCTGTTTTGGTCTGGCATCTCCTGTGTAGAGTGAATGGGGAAGATCCCGCCAATAACATAGTCACCCTGGGAAACAAATCCTGGATGAAATCTGTTTTGAAGCATGCACACGTTGGATGTAGATCGCAGTGCATAGGTGGTGCTAGTAATTGCATTATAAGTTATCATGAGGACAGAGACAGGGTACAGCATGGATAATAAGGCACCAGTCATGTTGTTAGTTGTCCCCAAAAGGAGAGAGAGCAAAAAGTAAGACACATTATATACAATATTTGACCTTCTCATTCTTGCATCATCAATACATGTGGCATTAAACATTGGCAGCCCCGCCTAAATTGGTAAATGCAGAATGAAGAATAGTTAATGATGATGAAAGATTAAAGAAAATAAGAGAAGAAATCAGTGGCAATGAGGAAACAGGAGGAAGACCAACCAACAGCGTTATCTTACACTAGTTGACTACTTACTGTCTTACATGCAATTAAAAATCAAGCAGTAAAACCATGCATTCATTGCTTTAAAGCAGTGTAATTTTATTAAATCCTATTGTTTCCCCATGAGTCATACAGGCCTCATGCAGGAAAATAGAGTATCTATCAATGGTGTTGAGATGCAGGCCTATAGTGTTTATTATGTGAAGAAAAACTAACTTGTGGTTAATTAAAAAAAATGCATGATATATTCCCCCAAAAGTGCATCTAGTCTACCTTTCAAGATATTAACTTTGCATCATTTTAATTGATTGACATACAGATTTCAGATGATGATGTCCTAAACCAATTGCAAGTTAATGACAGTGACATGATGGCCTCAAAAATAGTTTGGTTAAAACATTTCGAATTTAAATTTCTAATTTGACAGAAAGGAAAGCAGTGCACTGTATTGACAGGATATAGAAAGACCCTTAGTAGTAAATCTACATGTTGGCCTAGCCATGTTGGAAGTCAGTTTTTCTTGCGAAGTTTTTTAACAAAATAATAAATTAATAAGCATACCTCCAGGGCAGCATTGGCTGGGTTAATGTTTAAGCTAAAGCTTCTGTTGTTCTTTTGGCGTCCAATGCAAAGGTGTTAATCTTTACAGCTCACATTGCTAAATCGCCCCTTACCTAGTTTGCTTTTACTCTATAGTGTCACCCTGTAAAGCACATTGCATTGTCATAATGTGTAATATGTGCAATAGAAATAAAGTAGCCTTCCCCGTTCTAGTTCATTTGCTTGTTAAAATTCAACTCTCAGCTACTGGAGGGTACCAAACACCACTATGCAAATTCTATAGATGGTAACCACGAATGTGTAGTAGTTATAGCCAAGGTTTGCATATCACTATAAAAGGACTCGTCCATATCTTGCTCTTTCACTCTCCATCAAAGTAAGTTGCTTTTGTAAAAAATACAGTAAAATACACAAATCCAGTACCTCTATATAGAAAATACTTCGAGGATTTCAAATGACAATATAATTTGAGATTTGTAAAAATATTGGTCAGAGCTACTTAGCAGCACATCAAAATTGGCAACCAAATCGACATCAGTGTTCTTTTTTTTTTTTGTTTTTGTTTTTGTTTTTTTTTTTGTTCAGATTTTAGTGCTCCTCAAATGTACATAAACATGACTAGTACATGAGCAGTCTTTTCTATTCATTTTCAGACCAGCCAAGCTAAAGAGCAGTGGTTCATCCAAACAAAATAATTTGATTTGTTTGTAAAATTAGGTTCCCAGTAGTCACATACCAATATGTGAGAAGTATGCCAGTTTTTCCACATGTCCCCCATGTTAACTGAATTTTGTGGAAGTCCCCATATAGCTTGGGGAAACTAGTACATCATCATTTCAAAGGTTTGAAGGTCTACGCCATTGCTTAGAATCATTAAGCAATAGCAATTATTCTTTTCTTTCTTTAAGACCTGAGGAACATCTGGAAGGATCATCCCTGCAAGTGGGGAAAATGTGCCCCTGTGAAACATATAAACCAGTATTTGTGTGTTTTTTTGTTCTTTGTAACTGTATGACATGCTTAATCAATTAAAATCCCATAATGACAATATTTACAATCTGTTTTAGAAGTGATGAAGAAGAGTCCTGAGAATGAGGATTGTAACAATTAATATTACGGTTGATGGTTGATTAAAGTTAGAAGTCATTGTGTTTGCGGATGAAGTGTCACATGGTCTTTAGTATTCTCTACAGGATAATTTAATGAGTTTGGTATGGGAACAGTCAGTATTGCGGCTAACTGGCGACCAACAAAGTTCATAAGCTGCAGTAGGCTAAGCAGGGGAAACAGTTCAATTGTCTTACGCGCACTTGAATGATCCAATGTCCACACTCGTAATCCACCGTTTGCGTCATTTATTGTTTACCATCTTCATACGCTTACTGACTTCTTATTTAGACTTGTTGCGATGCAAAGTATAACAAAGTTTCTGTGCAATCTGTGCGGTACACAAAAGGTAGCCCTCCCCGTACTCACCCTACGCCATACTAAATTCCCGCACAGGTGTGCCGGTAAAGCTAATTAGTTAGGCTCCCAATTGCGCACCGCCCACACCCACCGTCACCCACACACAATAATGACAAGCGAGTGAACAAAAAATAACACCAATCACACAAATCAATTCATAAATATGAAAAGACCAAAACCATATGATTAAAGTAAAAACATATCTAATTTTGGCTCCTACAGTCAGAGTTGAGTGGTAATGGCAGCAATACAATTTATGATAAAAATAATGACAGGTAAATGTTATTTTTTTTAGACGTATAATTCAAGATTGTTCAATAATACTTGCACACTAAAATACCAATTCTAAAGTTCTAAAGCAGTTTTTAAATGGCCAAAAACAGCTCTGATCACAATGTAGAATTCATGGTGATACAGAAGCTTAACACAGCACTGCTGTATCTGACGGCAGTTAATGAGGGGAGCGACTTTGACTTGTCTATCTTGTTCTGTATCAAAATATTGTGTCATTAATGTATCTTATGACCAAGATGAGTATATTTCAGCTGCAAACCAAATTTCATACACGTGATAGGATTCATGGTCAAATAAAAAAGAAGACAAAGCAGACCCAAGTCAGTGTATTAATTTTAATCAGAAGTAAAAGGTCATCAACTACAAGATTGTCACTTTATCTGCATACTATGCAGTAAAATTGTTTTTTTTTTTTTTTTTTTTTTTTTTTTTCAGACTAAGGTCATTTGATCTGAAGGACATTATTGAATTGCATATTACAGAATCCTTGGTTGTATTTTCCCCATCATATGTTTTTTTGAGTTTTGTTCTGGCCTGAAGATAATAATATAACATTTTGGGAAAAAAATGCACGCCAGCAATCCAAAGCTGGATGCCAGGATAGCAAATATCTCCACAGCTACAGTGAACTTGCCAGGAGAGCTGACATATGCTGGGATGAATGTGATCCAGACTGCACAGAATATCAGCATGCTGAAGGTTATCAGTTTGGCTTCATTAAAGCTGTCTGGCAGCTTCCTAGCAAGAAAAGCAAGTATAAAGCACAAGAGAGCAAGAAGTCCAATATAACTCAACACAGCCCAGAATCCAACGGATGAACCCAGTGCACACTCTAAGATTATCTTTTCTTTATAGTACTTCATGTTCATCTTTGGAAATGGAGGGCTGATTGTCAGCCAAAGGATACAAATCACAACCTGAATGAGGGTGAAAGTGAGAACACTGAGCCTCTGCTGTGTAGGACCAAACCATTTCATCACATTGCTGCCTGGAAGTGTTGCTCGGAAGGCCATTAAAACCACTATAGTTTTCCCCAGAACACAAGAGATACAGAGGACAAAGGTGATCCCAAATGCTGTGTGTCGCAGCATGCAGGACCACTCAGAGGGCCGGCCGATGAAGGTCAGAGAACACAGGAAACACAGTTTTAATGAGAACAGTAGCAGAAAGCTCAGCTCAGAGTTGTTGGCTTTTACAATGGGAGTCTCTTTATGAGTCAAAAAAATGATTGATGTCAGAAGGGATAAAAATACACCGATACAGCCAAATCCAGTTAAAAGTGCCCCCATGACCTCTTTGTAGGACAAGTATTCAGAAGGTTTTGGAAGACACTGATCTTTCTTTTCGTTTGGCCAGAATTCAGGAGGACAGCTCAAACAGTTTGGAGAATCTATCAATGAAGTCAAATCATACAGAGATATAATTATCACACTAATAGAAAATAACATAAATGTACACGAGTTATATATACACAATATATATACGTATATATATATATATATATATACGTATATATATATATATATATATATATATATATATATATATATATATATATATATATATATATATATATATATATATATATATATACACCCTAAAATACTCATGAAAAAATTTAACATGTTAACATGTTATTTTGAATTCATTACTCACTTGTCTGATTACTTATTGTTCCCTCAGGGCATTCGAAGCAATCAAAACAGCACACCGGCTTGAACTTGTTTGTGGCCTTACGAGTCCCCGGTGGACATGGTTCTCTGCAGACAGACCTTGGCACCTGATAAGATGAGACAACACACAAATACTAAAAATGCAACAAAGGATGAACTTTTGGTGTTTCCAAAGTCCCTATGAAATAACAATTGTCAATCAGCTGTAAAAGTATAAAAACATCCCAAAATGTCAAGACTGCCTCTCCACCTTACACCCCATTGCTAACAGAAATTATCTTTAAGACACTTCACTGTGATGGCAACAGTTTAAGGATACCAAGATAATCTTCACTCAGAGAACCTGGGTAACACATGCAACTTTCTATTGCCTTTACCTCATTACTATTTGCTCCCCATACTATTTTGGCATTGTCTTTTAGTTTGAATTTTTCCCCTTCAGGAAAAGAGGTATCGTATAGACCAATATTCACAATCTCAGCAGAACCATCTTCTTTCATCTGCCAGTTAACTAAATCGTACTGGGCAACTGACTCTCCATTTTCATCAAAGAAAACTTTGGCCCCATTCTGTGTCGTAAAGTTCACACGATATATGTGTTCCAACACCTTAAGAAAGACAATTGGCATATGTTAGCATACATTCCACTGCCAAAAATAAATAAAGACATTTTGTATGCATATGATACCCTTAATGAATGACAGAATGGAAACACTTAATACTACAAAGGTATAGTCTGTCTGAATTAATTTAATAGAACTTACTAACTTAGGCCGAACTTCACTCTTGTTCACACAGGGCTTTCCTGTTGTGGGATTAGACCCATTCTCACATTGCAGTAGTGCATGAAGGGCATATGCCACCAAGTACACAGCTTTGTACACATTATTCTCGGGCCTGAAATGTGTCACATCTGTGTAGTCACTGGACACTGTCCTGAGATCCTCTGTGCCAGTGCACATCGCAGAGGTATTTGATGGAGAGAAGCTGCAGTCAAAGAATTTCTCCCAGATAGCTTTAATTATATCACTCTGTGGCTCATCAGAAGGTTTCAAGCTGAGTAAGAATTCACCAAGACCTGGTATGGATGCCTGAGGGAGGGCAAAGCCTATAGCCCCCTGTAAAATGTTGTTTCTCTCAACAGAAGCCAGGTCTGCTTGTGTGATCCAAGACTCACTGCCGACCCACTGCTTCCCAGTTATGTTATAATTTTCCATTTTAGACAGGAATGATTTAGTGTAAGACAAGGACATAAACAACAGGACCACCTTTGACGAAGAGTCTCTCAGTCTCTCTACAATAGTGCCAAATTTATTTTTGGATGTCTTAGAGAAAGGTAGTCTGTATTCAACACATATGCCCACTTTCATTGCTTCCTTAACAAAGTCAGATGTACCTTTCTTGGAGTACAAACCTTCAGAATAAATAATCCCAACCCATTTCCAGTCAAAGTATTTCATAAGGTGCACCAGACCAATTATTTGGAAACGGTCGCTTGGCACAGTTCTGAAGAAGGAAGGGTATAGTCTTCTGTTGCTCAAACAAGCACAGGTTGAAAGATGGCTAACCTTCAAATAAGAAAAGAAACATCTTAAATACAATGAATTTATATATATATATTTAAAAAAAAAAAAAGTTATACACAAATAGGGCAATTGCTCTCATTTCTCAAATAATTATTCTCACCTGTGGAATTGACAGTGGGCTTAGTATGCTGTTTATGCCTTTGCTCACTCCTGAGGATGAGTGGCCTAAGAAAGCCTGGATCTGCCCACTGCAGCTCTTTGAATCCTCTGTATTCACAGCTTCTACAGCTGCTCGTATAAGGTTTTCACTTCCACAACCGTCGTACAGCCTATAGCCCAGACTCACTCCAGGAAGCAGCTTAGTGTCTCTGTTGATCTCTTCTACAGTAAAAATCACTGTCTGGGCAAACTTCAGTTCTCTGTCATTCAACCTGCAAGCACAGCATTAAATCTGAACACATTACTTAACAGTTTGTTTCAGCTGATTATTTTGTGGCACATCAAATATGTACTGAAAACATATATTGTTAACATTCTACATTGCATTTTCTTGTACATATTTTGAAAATTATTAAACAACTTACTTTGTGCAGTATGCATATGGAATTGCCTGGTAGTCATTGTCTATCAGTTTGCGTGTACTGCTCATAGAAAAAACTCCTCCCATCATTAAATCACCTTCTTTTGAAAATGCCTTGAACCCTGTCTGTCCGATTAATTTGCATATTTGGCTCTCTGAGTTTGTCCTTGCCAGCAGAGTAAATAAGATAACGGTGATCCAACCCATCACGAAGCAACCTCCCCTTCACTAAAGCAATTCTGACCTGGGAGCTGACTTATATAGCTTTTTTGTACTGTTAGATAAACATCACCAGCCAATGTCAGCGCACTCTCAATTCTCTAAAGATGATTTGGTTTGTTATGCATCACCGAACTTCTGAGAAACTGACCCTGCTGAGTGACATGTAGAATGCAGAAAGCTTAATTCACCCCCCCGCAAATCAACACATGCACTTTTCAGGACTACACTGTGGGCACATGCCATACTTTTTGTTGCTTGGACACCTTATTCTAAATTCTGGTGTCAGAGAGTTGTGGCATTCATCTGTGATATGCAGATCTGTAGATCTGTTCACAAGGAAGACAATTTTGAGACATACTTAAATTTGCACATAGAATAAAAAATAAAGATTAAAAATAGTTACATTTGTTGCTTGATACTCTTGTAAGTTAGGTTTATAAGTTTACAATCCTACTTTAGGCATTCTTCTAATAATTGTATTTATTATTAAACTATGTTTATAGAGATTGATGGGCCGACGTACAAGGGTAGAAGAATGAAAAGAAAGGGCAACTGAATACAGTGAAAAAGACAGCTTAATTATTGTTAAGGTTGAAAATACAATAAAAATGTAATGGATACAATCAGAAAATTTGCCCTCATGTTTGTTGGATTCTCCTGGGCCTCATGTGAATGACACTGCATCCTCTTATCCAAACACCAGTTTATTAGCTCTACACCACCAAACACATTAACATCATTCACATTACTAATTCAATCTCCAAGCATGTTCTTATCAGGTTGGACAACAAGATGGGTGTCTAGCTTTTCATCTGACTGACAACAAATCACCCACAGCTGCTGAAATACAAGAAATGGCAGACAGACTGTAGAGTTCAAGAGTAAACGTGGTATGGGTTTTTGACTTTATCAGCAGAGAATGCATTTTCGGGTTATCTTTAGTTTCCTCTGGACAAGGGCCTGGCCATGCTATAAAATAACCCTAACCTTAAGCCTAAGCACAGAATATTCTGTAAACATTACGGTCTGTTGGAATAGTACAATCAATCATTGTTTAATTATTCAAATGTTCTTGTCCAGTGTGTACATTTCTCAATGCTTTGATCTTGCATCAATCAAAAACAAAAATTCACGGGTGTAGCAAAATAGAGGATTAGCAAAAAATCAAGAAAATGAAACTGATCCTCCGGAACGTAAAGGAACATTCTCTGATAACAGTCAATACTTAAAAAAAACACAAAAAAAAAAACATTAAAGTTATACACTGCAATTTAACTTATTTATTAACTTGTACTCTGGACTGCAGTTACAAATCTGATATCAGATGCCTGTCAATGCAAATGTGCAAAAAACATAGCCTGTGAAGATTTTTTTTTTTTTTTTTTTTTTTTTTGAAGTAGTACTTTGATAATTCGATATAACTTTTCTGACATATTTCAAAAGGTTGACTTATGGCCTGTTACTTCTTATCTTTTGCCATTAGGTGCTGTTTTGTATTCTTCTCTGGCTTCAGTAAAATAATGTAACACTTTGGAGAAAACAGGCAGAACAACAAGCCAAAGCTGGAAGCCAGAATGGCAAATGACTCCACCGCATCTGCATAATTTCCAGGGGAGCTGATATAAGCTGGGATGAATGCCAGCCACACAGCACAGAAGATAAGCATACTAAAAGTGATAAACTTGGCTTCGTTGAAATTGCCTGGCAACTTACGTGCCAAAAAAGCTAGAACAAAGCACAGACAGGCTTGTAGACCAATGTATCCCAGTACACACCAGAATGCGAGGCTGGAGCCCACGCTACATTCCAGTATGATCTTTGAGCGTTGATATTGTGTATTTCGGGATGGAAAAGGGGGGGCATCAATGAGCCAGGCAGCGCAAATAACCACCTGAACCTGTGTGCAACTGAAGATGATGAACCTCTGCTGCTTGGGCCCCAGCCACTTCATGATGTTGTCTCCTGGCCTGGCAGCAGTAAAAGCAGCCAACACTACCAGAGTCTTTCCCAGGATGCAGGAGAGGCAAAGTGAAAATGTGATGCTAAAGGCAGTGTGGCGCAGCATGCAGGACCAAGATGTTGGCTCTCCAACAAACACCAGGGAGCACAGGAAACATAGAGTCAGCGCAACCAAGATGAAGAAGCTGAGTTCAGAGTTATTTACCCGGACAATGGCTGTGTTTTTATGATAGAAAAAGACTGCAAAGACAGCTATAGTGAGGCAAGCACCCACCACAGAGGTCACTGTCAGAGCTATACCCAAGGAATCATAGGCCAAGAACTCCACCTTCTTAGGGATGCAGGCTGTTCTGTCTTTGTTTGACCAGAAGTCCTCAGGACAAAATGTGCACTCTACTGAATCTAAAGGGAAGAGGGTCAACATTTTCAGTATTCAAATATGACCTGATTATAATCAAATTCATTACATATATTAATGGTTGTAGTTTATATTCATGGTTTTAAGCTCACTTGTCTGATTGCTAATTTTGCCACTGTCACATGGTACACAGTCAAAGCAGCAAACAGGCTCCCCATGACGGACAGCCTTCCGGGACCCTGGATAACAGCTGGCACTGCATACGGATTCCGGCACCTGGGGAGCAGATAATGGCTTTCAGCTTTGCAGTGACTGAGGTAACGTTCACAGCCAGTTATTTGAATCCATTGTCTGAATAAACTAATTTGTTAATATTGTTAATATTCATTTGCTTAATTATTAGACCAGAGTATAGGGCACTCTGTCTACTTTCTGACATTGTATAAACATTCAAAAGATGCCTTTAAAATATAGAATTTTTGATTAATCGTGATGCACTTTCCACTTTGGAATGTTTTTTTTTTTTTTTTTTTCTCCAAACTATTGGGAGGAAGCTGTAATTTACACACTGTGGCCTGGGTTATTGTCCACAGAAATTTAAGGTATTTCAAAATCTATACCTCTATATATACATTTATGTTCAAATGCTGTGTTACATTTCCATGCACCCCTTCACATTTTACTAGTCTTTCTACTTTTTACTGTATGAATGCAATGACATTCATAGGACATCCACCTTGTTTTGACCACCTGACTTACCTCCACCTCAACCTACAGAACTTCAATAGTTGGCATCTGATGAAGGTAAAAACACAGTGTGAGCAGCTTGCCTCACTCTGATGGCCTGCCCATATTATCCTGTCCTCCTGGATCACCAGCTCCTCTCCAGCAGGCTTGGTTCCATCGAACAACCCCACATTGACAAACTCAATGTTCCCGCCTGTGCCTCTCTGCCAGTTTATGATATCATAATAGGGTATTGAATCGCCTTTCAGGTCAAAGTTCACCTCTTCCCCAGCAATGTTAAATGTCACTTCCTGAAGGTAGTATTGGAGCTAGAGAACAAATAGATCGTAATTACTCAAAAGTACATCAATATTGTCCATGTGTTATTTTTGCATTTAGAAAACTGGACCCTACCTGCCAGGGTTGTATGTTATTGCTTGAAGCACATGAGTTGTTTTGGAAGGGCCCACTGCCTGGTTGACAGAGAAGAAGGTTGTGGAGGGAATGAGCAATTGCATAAACAGCCTTATAGACATTATACGCGACTCTAGGGCTGGATGTATTCATGTAGGCTGAATGCTGCTCCAACAGGGACTCCTGCCCTGAGCAGGGAGGCAACTGGGAGCCTGAGGACAGAGAAGGACTGCAACCATACAGAGCCTCCCACAGCTCCTTAACCAGGAGGTTATCGGGATATATATGAGGATTTACTGTCGGCAGGTATTCACTGAGTTGGGGTATATGACCTTTCCTGATGCCAAACCCAATGGTGCCCCCCATGTAGGGGTAATACTCGCTGCCTGTAAAGACAGATGCTGTGACCCAGGCCTCACTCGCTACCCACTGGATTCCAGTGATGTTCTTCATCATATAATCTTCCAAGAAAGGTGTCATCTCCCCTTCGGCTGAAAATACCACCACCACTTTTGCTAAAGAACTTTGCATCACCTTTACAGAGAAGCAGATGAAGGGGTACGAAAGATTTTTACATGGAAAAGAGAGGGCAAAAACAAGACAGCGTTAAAAGAAGTGACTTTGAGTAAGAGCGATGCATAATGTAAAATAGTATTTTCTTTTTATCCCCTCACTATTCGCAGGACTTGAAATTTCATACTTGTTCTGATAAATGAAAGACAATGTGGGAAAATAAATTACCCCTCCCATCCATAGGTCCAACCTGGGGACACTGAGACACTGTAAGCAACACTTAGACTGCAATTTTCAGCAGGATTGTCTAATATTTCACGACAAAATAACAGAAAAAATTCTACACAAAGGGTAATGATATGTAATCAGCACCCACTGTCTAATGGTCTTGAAGTGAAAACATCTTTAACACTATAAAACTGTGTCTTTGTATCTACCTGAATGATCTCCAGGGCCCTCTGGCGATTGTAGAGCAGAGGGATCATTTCTTGGTATGCTACACACACTTTTGTACCATGTAGTTCTCGAAGTAAACCTTGCACAGCAAAGCGCCCATATTCATGGTCCCCTCGCACCAGCCCCACCCAAGTCCAGTTGAAGCGTACCAGCAGCTGAGCAATGGCCTTCACCTGTGTTCAACAGAAATGAGTGTCAAAAAGTAAAAAATATCATTTAAATGATACCACACCAGATGATATAGAAATATATGAAATTTGACAAGATATCTTGTCCAGACTTTCACCTGATAGTCATCATTAGGGATTACTCTGAAGAAGGTAGGAAATTTTCTTCTGTCAGAGAAACATGCACAGGATGAAAAGTAGCTGATCTATGTGAACAAGGACAAAGATTGACCTGTTAAGGGGTACAGTAAACCACATTATCAGGTGATATGTTACTGTTTTTGGGGGAGTTACACATGAATTACCATCGGGATTCTGAATGGCTGCAGGATTCTTGACACCACGATAGACTGAGCGGAACCAGATTCCCCAATTACAGCAAGGAGGGGAGAGGCACCACTGCACATGGGAGAGTCGTCCTCGCTCAGCCCATTCAACACAGCAAGAGCAGCCCTCTGGCCGGTCAGTGGATATGCACATGAATCAAAGATTTTATATCCAAGGGTGTAATTAGGCAGTAGTTCTTCACTATGGTTTATCTCCTCCACTGCCAGCCTCATAGTCTGTGCCCAGCGAAAAGCCCTGGGGTCAAAGCTGCAATCCAGCAGACACACATGAACACAGCAAGTATAGAAAAGAGGAAAAAGAGAAAAGAGGTGAAGGCAGATTTGATGATTTGATTTTAAGTTAGACTGAATTGAATCTTTGCAAGACTTTTTTTTCTTCAGAGACCTGTGCAAATTGATTTGAATTAATTTAGGAAAAATACATTACATTGTTGAACTGGTACACTTCCAAGTTGTTAATTCTATTTCATTTCTTTTGTAACACAGTGTAGCAAACATCTCTGAAATTATTTGAAAATGATTAGTTAATCACATACCAATGAAATAAAGCACTATCTATTCTCGAAAGTTTCTTTCTGGCACCTAAATCTCTCAAACTCAAAGTGCAAATCAGTTTAAGCTATTGAAGTTCAGTGTACATGGGAATCTTTCTTACATGTCAGGCTAAATTTATATTGCTTCTTTAATCTGGTGACTATAAAAAAGAAACATAATCCATAGTTTGAGACTTTCAAAACTTTTTCTTTTTTTTTTTTTGGCATTTGACTGGACTAAATCTATAATTTCCATTGCATACACATTAAACTCACCCATTGCACTTCACTGGTGGTGGTCTGTAGGTGTTGTTGATGTCTGGCATCTCCTGGTTATAGTGAAGGGGGAAGATCCCCCCGATAACAAAGTCACCCTTGGCCACAAAGCCTGGATGAAAGCTTATTTGAAGCATGCACACATTGGCTGCAGATGGAGGTGCAGAGGCGATGCTAGCAACAGTGTTATAAGTTATAGTGAGGACACAGACAGAGTAAAGCAAGGCAAATGAAACAAGTAGAGTCATATTGTTACACAGGTCCCAAAAGAGTGACAGAGAGCATGGAATTAGGCAAGTTATATGGAGTATGTGACCTTTGTATTCTTACATCATCAAGACATTAAGACATTGGATATCAGCAGCGCCACATGATTACCGAAAGTGGGTTGACGTAGATTTAATGATGAAAGATAACTGATGTAACACAACAATGACCCTGGTGAAAAAAAAAAGAAAAACAACAAGATATTTTTTTTTGTGGATACATATTCATCTCCCAATTTATTAAGTATACCTAATTAAAACTGATGAAGTCTCATGTGATAAATCCTTCCTTAATGAAAGTTCTAATCATCTGTTCTTCAAATTTCTTTTAGAGAGGTGTAAATTCAAAATTATCACCTTTTTGGAGGCTGTCATTTGTGGCACTGTTAGATTGTGTTATGTTGTACTCCTGTTTAAAAAAACAAAAAAAAAACAAAAAAAAAAAGGTAGACCCTTCGGGATTAGCAATTGATTCCAGTGTTGGCAGTTTGTTCCTCAGTACCCCCTATCCACATGTGAAAGAGTGGCTACTTGGGCATTAAGAAAAAAAGAAAAAGAAAGAAAGAAAATTCCTTGTAGTCACTTTAAAGGTCCTATTCATGAGAACATTTTATTTTTGAGGCTCATTCCAATGTATAAAAAAAAAATAAATAAATAAAAATGTGGAACTGTAACATTTTGCTTTATATTTAGACTTTTATTTCGACAAATGAGACTCTAATGATGAATTGATGACAGACCAACTTTTTTTTTTTTTTCTTTTTTCATTTAGGCCACTGTATATTCAACCCACTTCAGTAACAAAAGATGTTACCCTTTGTGATGTCACACCTACTGTATCTGGGCAGTCCCCTCAGCTTTATGAGTGATAATCACGGTATATAAATCAGGTGCATCCTGAAATATTATTAGCCATTTTATGTGACCAGAAAGGACAGCTACTTATGTTTCTTTTTTTTTTCCAGCCATACAAATATTTAACATTTCTGAGAAGGAGCAATGGCAATACCAGCTGCAAAGTTTCTTATGTTTCTTTTTCTCATTAGGAGCAAATCTGGTTTAGCTACTGCTCTTGATAACTGTCTTTTTTTGGGGGAAGAGGAGAAAAACAGTCTGTACGAAGATGGAGATGTAGTTATAGGGGGCTTATTCCCTCTACACTACAGCCCTGTGTCTTCTCTTCCATCATACAAAATGAAACCAATACATAATATGTATAAGTAGTAAGTGAACACTGGAATTAATTGTATAGTAGTTGGCTTTTGTAGTTGGTCTTCACAGCAGATTACATGTCATTAGATTAGTGTTGAGAGGATATTGGGATACTTGTGATGATCTGTTTCTTTTTATTTTTTTCACAGTTACAGCTCCCGAGCTTTGCGCTGGATGCAGACAATGACTTTTGCAATCAAAGAGATCAACCAGCGCAGTGACTTCTTGCCACAGATCAAGCTGGGCTTCCACATTCTTGACAGTTCTGATGACATACCTGTGTCTCTGAGAGCATCTTTGCTGTTGGTGAATGGCCAGCCAGAGAGAGGCTACAGAGCTGAAATTGTGAACAGAGCCAACGGTCAAAAAAGAAACACTGGTTCTAATTTAGGCTGTTCTGCCATACAAAGGACTGTGTCCCCAGTAATCATAGGAGATGCTGCCTCTGGGGTGTCTATGGCTCTGCTAAGAAGCCTGGGTTCCTTCCATATACCCCTGGTGAGACTAACTGATTGCTGTTGTTGTAATAATGTTAATAATTGGTGTTTTTTTTTTTTCATGTCAAGTTTTATTAATTATTTATTTAAATGAAATGTTGCACTGGACTGGACATTGATGAGATTATCGTTGCCATTGATTGGAAGTTAGAACATTTCAAATATCCATATTTCAAAATCAGTAAATGATCTTCAATAATCTTTTTACAACTGGGTAGTAGAGTCATCAAATTCCTTCTTTTTTTCCCTTTCAAGTGCAGGTGGAATTCTGCACCACCTAATGCATGAATGGTGGTATTGTTCTGTGAAATGTGATGCTTGTTCAACAGCCTTTTCATGATCCAAATGGTGCAGAAGTTTTACCATTGTTTGTTATAATAACAGGTGAGCTATTTCGCATCCTGCAGCTGTCTGAGCAACCAAAGAGACTTCCCTACATTCATGCGCACAATGCCAAGTGACGCCTTCCAGATCAGAGCCCTGGCCCGTCTGGTTAGTTATTTTGGCTGGACCTGGGTGGGAGTCATTGGGGTGGAATCTGATTATGCTCGCTTTGCCATCCAGCTCTTTCTGCAAGAATCAGAGCAATATGGTGTGTGTGCTGCCTACACACACTTCTACCCTGTAGTCCTGACACAGCAGGCTCTAGATGAGCTCATGGATGTTATTCAGGTACTTATGTAGAGTGAATCTCATTAATTTGATTATATATGAACCTGAGGACAGCTGTTGCACACCTTAAGACTGACAGGTGCATAGGAGAACACAAAGGGCCACAACAATCAGAAAAAAACCTGCCAGTACACTGTCACACTTGCAAGTACATTTAACATTCAACAGGTTGTCACCTTCATCAGATTATAACACTCATCCTTTCATTTACCTCATGAAGGTCTAAGTTCTTTTTTCTAAACCTGCAATTACTGCATTTTAAGCAAACTGATCCTCTATAAGTCAGACAAAAGAAATGTGGCCTTGAATATTTTCTCCAAATGTGTGGTTACCACATAAAAAAAAAACAAAAAACATATTCCTTCTCTCTCATTAGATAATGTCAGAATATATGAATGAGCAAATATTTTCATTTCATTTCATTTTCATTAACTGCTTGACACAAGACGTGTTATATCTCACTGTTAAATCCATTCTCAGTGTATGTGTACTGGTGGCTTCCAAAACATTTGTAATGTCAAAAATCTTAAAATCAGCTTTTCAGTAAACAAAAAGAAAATGCACAGTTTCAGCAATGAATGTAAAAACAGCTTCTTATAGTTAAACTCTGCACATACATCATTGTGTACAGTCAAACTCAAATAATCCAGAGAAGCAAATCCGAGGAGAACAGTACAACTTTAGATAAAGGAGGGATTTATACTGACTGCACTAATCTTTCAATGTGTAGTTTGTTTCACTGGTTGAGGTACTCAGACTTGATTTAGTATTACTGCTGTATTCATTATGACAACACACAAAAGTTAAAATAAGTAAATAACGCACGCAAATACTTAAGAATTATAAAAAGTTTTTGTCACTGAAAATCCATGATCTTCTCAGGAACATCATATTTTGCTTCAATGGCTGTCACCATTAGGTTTATTTTATATAATTAGATTGATAGAATCTAAAATTCTGATATCATGTTTAACAATGTTTGGCTCACAAAGTTTACGGTTGCAACTTTGTCTTGAAAAACAGAACTTGACACCTCTCAGACAGACTTTCATCTGATGTCTTCTTGTTAATATAATTTAAATGCGAATGTGTCTTATTCAATAATACTTCATTAGTGAAGTATTTTGAAGTTCTTTGTTATGTTAATTATATGTCATATATAGTAGAAAATGTCTAAGACACTGTCACTAAATTACAGTTCTTAAAATTGTTGTACATATGTTGAATGTTTAGATGGCATCCTCAAAGGTCATCATTAACTTCTCTGGTGAGTCGGAGATGAATGGTATTCTTAAAGAGATCCGTCATCAGAATATAACTGGTCTACAGTGGATCGCCAGTGAAGCTTGGGCCACTGCCAAATCACTTTGGGAACAGTTTGGAGACTTAATGACAGGAACACTTGGATTTGCCATCCGCAGAGCTGATGTGATTCCGGGGCTGAAACAACACCTCACTAGTCTCAGACCATCACATATTCATGAATCAGCTTTCTTGGCAGAATACTGGGAAGAGTTGTTTAACTGTCGACTGAACGGGTCAGTGAATAGCCACTCGCATGGGGGTGACAACTATCAGGACAGATTGCCATGTAAAGGGACAGAGGACTTAAATGATGTTTACTCTCCATATTCTGACGTGACACAGCTACGAGTGTCTTATAATGTCTACAAGGCTGTGTATCTGGTTGCACATGCCTTGCAAGATATGAGTAAGTGCATAGTTGGCCGGGGACCTTTTCTTAATGGCACCTGTGCAGACCCAAAGAAATTTAAACCTTGGCAGGTGAGATTAATTGTAAGTTAAATGATATTTTTACATCTATAAATGAAAAAAAAATGCACCAGATTTAGTGTCAATAATCAATAATTTATTTTTATTTTCACCTCCAGCTTCTCCACTACATGAAGCATGCAAATTTTTCTGCATTGGGGGAGAAAGTCAACTTTGACCATAATGGTGACCCCATTGCATATTATGACCTTTTGAACTGGCAAAGCAGGCCTGACGGGTCACTAAATTTGGTAAAAGTAGGTTTCTACGATGCCTCTTCGCCTGCTGGACGAAGCCTGGTCATAAATGACTCAGTAATTCAGTGGCCTGTTGGAAAGCAGGTGTGTTCACTGCAAACAGGCTTGAGGCCATGTTCACCTCTTAGACTGTTGTATATACTGCTGATCAACACATCAGCTAATTTGCTCTTGTTTATGTGTACGTTTAAACAAGCTGAAGAAAATGTCACCATCAAATATAATCTGACATGAGTTACAATGTTGCAACCAATAAGCCAACATTGTGATAATCATTTCAGTATAATTACCATGTAAATAGCTACATTTGTGAATGGGTGATAGCTGATGTGATAACAGAGTGAAAATGGTATTTTACCAGTGTAATTCAGGAATGTATTATGTAACTGAGCTCTTCAATTCCAAATATTTCTATAAAAATAAATCTGATCAGATCTTTAGTGAGTCTTTAGATTATTGCATAACAAAGCAGAGTGGTTATTATTTACTGAAATCAGTGTCTTTCTGAGTGGCTGAATTTTGCCTCTCAGGCTTCCCGGTCTGTGTGCAGTGACAGTTGTCCTCCAGGTTCCCGCATCGCCAGGAGGAAAGGAGAACCGATCTGCTGTTTCGACTGTGTCCCCTGTGCTGAGGGAGAAGTTAGCAATGAGACTGGTGTGTTGTCTTCTTTCAACCGTTCTCCTTATAAGTGTGGCTTCTCAAAACTACAAAGTCCTCTTCTCTTCCCATCTACAGATTCTTTAGAGTGCCTACGCTGCTCAGAGGACACATGGCCCAATGAAGACAGAGAACTCTGCATCCCAAAGACTATTGAGTTTCTGTCTTACCATGACATAATGGGTATTGTGCTGTGCGTTGTATCTGTCCTTGGAGCTTGTATTTCCCTTTCTATCCTCACCATATTCTTCACACACAAAGACACACCACTTGTTCGGGCCAACAACATGGAATTGAGTCTCCTCCTGTTGGTGTTTCTTGCTGTATGTTTCCTTGTTGGCCTGTTGTTCATTGGGGAGCCTTCAGACTGGCTTTGCTGCATCAGGTACCCAGCATTTGGAATCAGTTTTGCCCTTTGCATCTCATGCCTCCTAGCCAAGACAGCAGTTGTCCTAATGGCGTTTAGGTCCACACTGCCAGGAAGTAATGTCATGAAGTGGTTTGGACCCAACCAGCAGAGAACCAGCACACTTTTAGGAATGGCTGTCCAGGTAGAAAAACCTTTCATAAGTCCAGAAATATTTTTTTCTTTTCCACCTCAACTAAATCACCCTGTTTTTCCCCTTCACTTAGGTAATAATCTGTCTGATATGGCTGCTCACCAGTCCACCTCATGCTAACAACAACACAGATTACCACAGCGCTACCATCATCATTGAGTGTGTTCCTGGTTCAGAGATTGGCTTTTGGTGTGTTCTTGGGTACATTGGGATTCTGGCCTGTGTATGCTTCCTTATGGCTTTTTTGGCTCGGAAGCTACCTGATAATTTTAACGAAGCAAAGTTTATCACCTTCAGCATGCTGATATTCTTTGCAGTGTGGATTACTTTTATCCCAGTTTATGTGAGCACAGCTGGGAAATACACTGTGGCTGTCCATATTTTTGCTATTCTAGCCTCAGCTTTTGGTCTCCTCTTTTGCATTTTTGCCCCAAAGTGCTATATCATAATACTGAAACCAGAAAAAAACAGCAAGAAAAACATGATGCAGAAATGAAAATGACAGTACTGTGCATGTGTTTATAATTAATTTCCTTGCATAATAAAGCCATTTTGATTAAATACTTCTGTGACAAACCCGTGTTATTAATGACACCAATGGCTGTCATGTGAACTGCAATCAGCACCTGTGAATGAGCAGATGGCCATCAATTAAAACAGTGACATGATATACACAGGATTGAATGGTGAAATGAAAACTGAAATGTAAATACATTACAATCATTAATATACTGTTACTACCTGCAATGTTCCTATATTTTAGTTTGGACCATTGGCCGACATTAATCTAACTGGCTTGCCAAATCACACCTACGCCACACAGATAACACACAGACAGCCTAGATTAGGTTGCAGTTTGCTTGTTATCTTCCGGTTATCATCCCTCTTCGCTAGAAGACGGCAATCTTTAGATATACACCGTTCCTCTGTACAGGATTTATTGTTGGCTATAATCAGCAGTTGTCTTAATCAGAACTGTGTATCATTGATCATGTTAGCTGGTGAAGTCATTCGGCAAGCAAGCAAACTAAGATTTCCACTCAGACTGCATTTTGTGAGTGTTAACATTAGCAAGCAAGCTGCAGTAAGGTTAGTCAGCACGCAGTAACTTTGCTATCCCGCATGGCTCCTGTGCTGGCCTGCCATGCCAGTAGACAATGCAATGTTAGAACAGCAAACCAGCCAGAATCTACCAACCAGATTAGCCCTGGAAATCTGGATCAGGTAGTTGACATGAGCCCCTGAAGATGGTATTTTGTTAACAATTTGCAAGCAAGCACATGTAGCTAAAGATTGTGAGCTAAAGCCACAATATCACAATATAGCCCACATGCTTTGCAAAAATGTTAACTTTGACTTTGTGTTGGAGTTGGTGATGGTGATTTGTTGAAGTCAGCAAATTTAATTTCTAAGCTAATTAAAAACAGTTTAACTAAGATAGTTAAAAAGTGTACAGTATTTTCATAGGCCATATCTATATAATTACAAGTTATTTTAACACTGCAGTCACATACACACAGGGAACTAATTTATTATGAAATGGTTTACAAAACATGGTACTGCTTCATTTAATTGTTTCATCAACTAATGTTAATCCATCCATCAAGTATTGATTAAAAATTTCCATCCATGGTTTTCACAGAGACTGCTGGAAATCTTGTGCATCTCTAATGTCATGATATGTATGAAGCAAATACATTTGATTTGAAGATGCAAAATTTGTTTTATAAAATGCCGATTAAAGTTACCATACTCATGCAACTGTGTAGAAGTAAGTAGCAGTGTGAAGCATCATTTATTAAGACAAGAAGTCATATTTTATTTTTATTTCCCATTACATTTTTCTTTGTATTTTTCTCTGGCTTGATTAATATAATGTAACATTTAGGTGCAAAAATACTAAGTAATAAGCCAAATGCTGAGGACAGAATTGCAAATATTTCAACAGCTACAGTGAATTTTCCTGGAGAGCTGACATATGCTGGGATAAAAGTAATCCAGACAGCGCAGAATATCAGCATGCTGAATGTTATACATTTGGCTTCATTAAAGTTATCAGGCAACTTTCTTGCTAGAAATGCCAGGACCAAACATATTATTGCAAGGATTCCTATGTACCCCAGAACTGCATAGAAAGCAGCTTCAGAGCCTGTGTTACATTCTAAAATGATCTTCTTATTGCTGTATTTGAAAACCATGTCTGGGAAAGGAGGTTTCAAGGTGAGCCACAACACACATATAACTATCTGAATGAAAGTGCAGAAGCAAACTATGATCCTTTGCTGTGCAGGACCAAACTTCCCTGCAACTTTGTTGCCAGGAATTGTGGCTTTGAAAGCTGTAACGACAACAATAGTTTTTCCCAAAACACAGGAAATGCAAAGCGCAAATGTCACACCAAAAGCTGTGTGGCGCAGCATGCATGTCCAGACTGTAGGTCTGCCGAGGAAAGTGAGGGGACAGAGAAAACACAGAAAAAGTGAAAACAGAAGGAAACAGCTGAGCTCCGAGTTGCTGGCCTTGATCACAGGAGTTTCTCTGTAGTGGATGTAAGTCATCATTGTGGCCAATGATAGGGAGGCTCCAAGCAAAGATATGACTGTGATAGCTGTTCCCATCAGCTCATGATATGTTAGGAACTCCACTGATTTAGGAATGCACTCATCTTTCCTTTCATTAGACCAGTATTCCTGGGGACAGGGTGTGCAGTCAGCTGAACCTGTCAAACATGAACCAAGATAATAATATTAGTGTCTAACCTCCGCAAATATGCAATATGGAGTCAAATAAATTATCCCACATCTCGCAGCACTGATAGTAAAATTTTGAAAATGTACGTAAAGCTAAATACACACTATGATACTGGATAACATACATTTGTTAAATATGCCATGCATAATTCTTACACCTGTTGAGTTGGCTATAGTTCCATCAGCGCATGTGATACAGTCAAAGCAGCAGATGGGTTTTCCCTTTATTTGAGCTGTCCTGGTTCCTACTGGACAAACATTAGAGCACACTGATGTCGGAACCTGTGAAAATAACGTTGAAACAGTCCAACAATAATTGAGTCAAATTCAATTTATTTCATATTTCCACAGGACATACTTCAAACACTAAAATACATGATTACCGTTTTCCCTGTTCTCCACACAATTTCTTCCTCCTGAATGCTGAGCTTATAATTGCCATTAACATCAGAGGCAAAATGACCCAGCGTGACATGTTGCACTTGTCGGTTTATCAGTTGCCAGTTAATAATATCATAAGAAGCAGGAGGGTCACCATTGACATCAAAAAACACATCATCACCAAACTGATTCCTGAAATTTACCCTTTGTAGCTGATCAGTGACCTGAGAAAAGGAACATAGTGTTTGTTATTATTAAGTGTTCATATTAACATGATGACTTAGACACGGATATATGTGTTGTTTATTTTTCAGAAAATTGGAGGCACTGGGGATTTTACTTGCACTACTTCTCACCTGTTTGGGCCGAATTTCAGATGGATTCAAACATGGCCTCACCATCTTTCCTCCAACTGGTTGGCAGAATAACAGCTGATGGAGGGCATGTGTGATGGCATAAACTGCTTTATACACATTATAGGACACTCTGAGCTGTGTGACATTGAAGAACACATCCTGGGAATGTTTTAATGTCTCATTGCCTGTGCATGTTTCATTCTTCACCTCAGTCCCTGTTTTTTCCCCTTGTGACAGGAGTCTACAGCCGACCATAATCTCCCAGAAATTCTTTATAAAGGCTGCACTTGGATCAGTATAAGGACTAATGCCTGTAAGAAATGGTTTTAGATTTGGAATAGCCATTTTCTGCACCACAAATCCAAGGGCTCCACCAAAAGCTTGATAGATTTCAGGTGTGGAAGGTCGAGGTGCCGTTATCCAGGCCTCACTGGCAATCCACTGAATTCCTGTAATGTTCTGTTTCACAACCTCTTTCATCAAAGGATAAAAGTCACCCTCTGGGACAAAAGCTAGGATGACTCTGACAGTTGACTTCTTGATCATTTCCACAACATCCAGAATTTTATCCATGGTGTAAGTGCGTAGAACTGTCCCAACAAATGCAACACACACCCCCAGCTTTTTAACTTCCTCAGTAAATGCTAGGATCCCATTTCGCCCATAATCATTGTCTGACTGTATGGCCCCAATCCACTGCCAACCAAAACGCTTGACAAGTGCTGCCAAAGCTTTTGCCTGAAAGTAGTCGCTGGGGATTGTTCTAAAAAATGTAGGATATTTTGCTCTGTCACTCAGGCAGGCACATGTTGAGAAGTAACTTACCTGAAAAGAGGACACCAAAATAAGACTGAAAAGAAAGCCCCAAAACAAGCACTGAAAAGCATCAAATATCAAGAAACATTCATGCAATAGCATTTCCAATTATTCTCTTACTATTGGCACTTGAAATGGTCCAAGAGTTCCAGCAACTGCTAAAGACTGAGATGATCCTGACTCTGCTATCAGAGCAGATATAGCTGGAGGACAAGGGGAAGTCAAATCTATCTCCTCTGGTCTACTAGCCAGTGTTAGTGCAGCACGTAATGTATTTGTGGGGGATGCGCAAGAGTTAAGGATCCTATAGCCAAGAGATATGTTTGGCAGGAGAGCAGGATCATTGTTGATTTCTTCAATTGCAAATATCATCACCTGGGTCCACCGAAAAGCTCTCAGGTCAAATCTAAAAGGGCATTGTTTATTGAAACAGGTTGTAAGATTAGAAACGTCATTTGTACATGTGCGTACAATGAAAAGAGTACAGGAACATGTATGCAGTATGGAAAAATGAGATGGATTAAAACTTACCCTGCACACTTCACTCCAGGTGGCTCGCTCTCAAACGTTGAAGCGCTACTTATCTCTTTGTTGAAAACTGGAAAAATCCCCCCAATCATTATGTCTCCCTGCTTGAACAAACTTGGCATGTTAAATCTACCTAGCAGTTCACAACCAGAAACTGTGTTCAGGTAGAGAACAAACAAAAATGAAATAACAGCTCTCTGCAGCTCATGCATGTTTGCTAGGCATGTTTTAAAAGAGAGGACACAGCTCTTATAACAACTGTGTCAGATGCAAGTAGACAAGCTCTCTTCATAAATGGTTGATTTATTTCCCAGAGGGCAACAAGGAAAGGTCTACTCTCTGTATTCAGGCCACATGCACAAGCCAATAATAATGCAATGATACAATGAATGAGATGGACATGCTACAGCTAATTTACTTCATCAGTACTGCTCATGATATAATGACCCTTACAATGATAAATAAGCTTACATCTCAACACTCATTAAGAAAGTTGGTGAGGTGACCAGATGGCAACAGTTCAATAAATATTAATGATATGTGTTACTAAAATTTTATGACAAAGACATCTTTGGGTTGATTACAGAACATTTGGTCGCCAGTATACTCGTACGATCTAATATGATATACTTTGTATCAAATTAGATAAAACTAGATATAATATGGTCTTCCTTACATAGTAAACAAGGACAGTAATAATCTGTCAGTGATTAACCTCTAAAAAGGAAAATGTCTAAAAGGGTAGGAAGTAAAGATGGTCTTTGCTTTATTTCACAATGAAACTTATTTTGTAATGTGTAGCTAATGAACCTCAAAAAAAGCCTAATAATATGCTATAAAGGTAGTAATTAGCAACAAATAACCCAGTACTAAAATGAAACATTAAAATGAATGTTAAATAAAGCCCAAATGAGTGAATCATCCTCTGAGCCCTTTTATATATCTTAGCATTCTTAATGGGCTGCTTCATTACAGCCCAGGGTGTCTAATTAAGACATCTGATCCTGGATGGTTATTTGGTAGCGAGGGTAGATTCGCTCAATACGGCCCACAATGTCCTTCAAAAAAAAAAGAAATCCTAAAAAACAAAAATAAATAAATAAATAAATCTTGAGGTAAATGACTACAGTGAGTCTGCATTACTATTTAGCATGATTCCAACAAAGACGCTGTCTTCATTTCGATTGGACAATAGGGCTCAAGTTGAAGTTACAATAGCGGTTGTCAAGATGGACATAATTTACCACTTTGGCTGTCACAGCTGTCTCTTGGCTTATAGGGAGAACTCTACCCAATCAGCCCAGGGACATGATGGCAGCAAAGAGGCTCCAGAGGATGAGTAACACTGACAGTAGCAGCAGAAGACTGGGACAGAAGCAGAAGGGGTTGGTGTGTTTGAAGACTACAAGGCTGCAGCTTGTAGCAGACTCCATTATCATGATAGGCATGATAGGCTGTTTATTAGCCAGGTCTTATTTTCCATGTGCTTTTGCGTTTGATTCCTACACATTACGCTATCAAACATTTACTCAGCATTTCTTAGAAGTATGGCTTTGACCAGCTTGGTTTGGAAACTGTCCTGACTTTTTGCTGTGAATTAGAACAATACAAATAAAGACCGGATGATTCATTAATTGAAATGATGGAGTATTGCCATCGATGACATGTCTATCAGAGTGGCTGAGACTAGTGATACTACTGTTCTGAATCTCTAGAATCCGTTCATTAAAATGATTTGTTGAAAAGATTTGTTCACCGAATCGTTTAGTGCTCTCCAACTCCCTGAACTGATAAACAGCCAAACGATCCGTCATTCAGTTCATGATTCAGCCCTGAGGTTCACGTTCACTTACTGAGGGACGGTGCGTTCACGGACTATAGTACACAATCGTTCGCGGGAGACGCAGCACTGCTTTGAGTGGTATACATGCACTAAAATTATTACATGGTGAACCTCTGTGCACAGTAAAATCACTTAACATGATGCTACACGGATGTTAGCAACACAGCGCTAATTTTAGCAGTATGGTTACTGAACGTGAATCAACTCCTCTGCCCTGAGTGAGTGAGTGAGTGAGTGACACAGCGCCACTTTCAACACAGTACGTGAATGAGAATCACGTCCTCTGCAACGCGAATCATGAGTGAATCAGTTGTTTGCGAACGACCTGCTAAGGACGTGAAACACGTTCGCACAGCGCTGTCACTGAATCAGCGAGAACGTGAATCACATTTGCGAACGTGATTCACGTCCTCAGCAGGTCTGAGAATCATGTTCGCGAACGTGAGTGACTTTTACTGTGCAGTAAAATCACTTGATGCTACACGGATGTTAGCAACACAGTGCTAATTTTAGCAGTACGGTTACTGAACGTGAATCAACTCCTCTGCCCTGAGTGAGTGAGTGAGTGAGTGAGTGACACAGCGCCACTGTCAGCACAGTACATGAACGAGAATCACATCCTCAGCAACAGTTCTCTGTGTGCAGTAGGTTTGCGAATCATGAACGAATCGGAGCGCGAACGTGAATCACATCCTCACAGTTCTCACAGTTCCACTCCCGGCCGGCATGATCGCGGCTGAGCTCAACTGAACTGAGAAAGGAACGAATCAGTTCATGAAGTGATTCCGTTCACTTCATTCTCTTAAAAGATTTGTTCGTTCGAACGACACGTTCACGGCCGACACAACACTAGCTGAGACACACCATTAAATCCCATCAAAGGGATTCTGAAGCTGTATTTAGATAAAATAGTTACATAATGTTTCTACAGAAGAAACCTTCTTTTTTCATCCACAGATGTTTGATAAATTGACATGAACAATGATCAAAAATCAGACTAAACCTGGAATTTAAATATTAACAGTCAACTGAGCTTTTAATACTATGATGTACAAACTGTTTAAACTATGATACTGACCATCTCAGGCTCACCACCTATCATTCAGTTCACCAATGCTGTTTTAAGTGCTGCAGCTAACCAACTATGGATATTTGGAAGAGCACCTAAAAAATGGTAGTGACACGTCTGTACCATTCAGACTCAAAGTAAAACATCAAGTGGAGTGATGAAAACATGCATTTTGCATAGTGTGTTTAGATTTAAGTACTAATTAATAGCTACCTAACCAACTAATTGACACATTGATGGCTGATACTGATAGTGGAAAGACTGTTTTGTGCTCCCTATCATTTTGACTTTTACAATATTGCTTTCATTGCTCTAAAATACCCCTCTACACAGTTGCAAGTTGAAACATTTTGGATTATTCCATAGACTGTATACAGTATAGTCAAAAGAAACACAGGAAAGAACACAAGTCAGTGTATTTAATTTATTCAACACATCACAAGGAGTGATCATAATTTAGGCTCCAACAATGTCTTGTGTTTCTACATTATCTATCAGACTATTCAGCAAACTGGGTTTATTTATGGCCACAGTAATGCTATTTGTTTAAGAAGACACTAAACTATAGATTAAAGCGTTATTGGTTGTATTTTCCTCATCATATGCTTTTTTGAGTTTTGTTCTGGTCTGAAGATAATAATATAACATTTTGGGAAATAAATGCATGCCAGCAAACCGAAGCTGGATGCCAGGATAGCAAATATCTCCACAGCTACAGTAAACTTGCCAGGAGAACTGACATATGCTGGGATGAATGTGATCCAGACTGCACAGAATATCAGCATGCTAAAGGTTATCAGTTTGGCTTCATTAAAGCTGTCTGGCAGCTTCCTGGCAAGAAAAGCTAGTATAAAGCACAAAAGAGCAAGAAGACCATTATAACTCAACACAGCCCAGAATCCAACAGATGAACCCAGTGCACACTCCAAGATTATCTTTTCTTTATAGTACTTCGTGTTCATCTTTGGAAATGGAGGGCTGATTGTCAGCCAAAGGATACAAATCACAATCTGAATAAGGGTGAAAGTGAGAACACTGAGCCTCTGCTGTGTAGGACCAAACCATTTCATCACATTGCTGCCTGGAAGTGTTGCTCGGAAGGCCATTAAAACCACTATAGTTTTGCCAAGAACACAAGAGATACAGAGGACAAAGGTGATCCCAAATGCTGTGTGTCGCAGCATGCAGGACCACTCGGATGGCTGGCCGATGAAGGTCAGAGAACATAGGAAACACAGTTTTAATGAGAAGAGAAGCAAAAAGCTCAGTTCAGAGTTGTTGGCTTTTACAATGGGAGTTTCTTTATGAGTCAAAAAAATAATCAATGTCAGAAGGGATAAAAATATACCAACACAGCCAAATCCGGTTAAAAGTGCCCCCATGACCTCTTTGTAAGACAGGTATTCAGTAGGTTTGGGTAGACACTGATCCTTCTTTTCATTTGGCCAGAATTCAGGCGGACAGGTCAAACAGTCTAGAGAATCTGTTAAAACAGATACATCATAGAAAAAAATCAAACATAAATACAATTACAACTTGTTAAAACACAATCAAACCACTTTTTATTAATATTTGTGTGTCATGTATTTAAATGTATCACCATTAAATACATACTGAAGTCAATACACGTGACTTAAATTAAATTTGAAAATTCTTACTCACTTGTCTGATTACTTATTGTTCCCTCAGGGCACTCAAAGCAGTCAAAACAGCAAACAGGCATGAACTTGTTTGTGGCCTTACGAGTCCCTGGTGGGCATGGTTCTCTGCAGACAGACCTTGGTAGCTGATAAGGCATAACACAGGATGTAAAAGTCAATAATACAACAAAGTTTTGGACATCACTGACATTGCATAATTCAGCTGTCATCCAAAATTAGATAACAAAAATGAGATTCTCTTAAGACTCATCTTGAGATCCAGGGTTTGACATGCAACTTTACACTGTCTTTACCTGATCACTGTTTCCTCCCCAAACTATTTTGGTGTTGTCTTTTAGTTTAAAATGTCTCCCATCTGGGAAAGAGGTATCGTAGTGACCAATATTCACAATCTCAGCAGAACCATCTTCTTTCATCTGCCAGTTAACTAAGTCATACTGGGCAACTGACTCTCCATTTTCATCAAAGAAAACCTTGGCCCCATTCTGTGTTGTGAAGTTCACATACTTAATATGTTCCAACACCTTCAGAGAGATAATTTGACACAATTTGGTCTCAATATAGCAACAAAGCCAAAGAGAAACCATCAAGACATTTTGTAATCAAATTGAACATTTAATGAAAATGATTTAATATTTGAATTTACTAGAACTTACCAACTTAGGCTGAACTTCACTTTTGTTCACACAGGGCTTTCCTGTTGTGGGATTAAACCCATTCTCACATTGCAGTAGTGCATGAAGGGCATATGCCACCAAGTACACAGCTTTGTACACATTATTCTCAGGCCTGAAATGTGTCACATCTGTGTAGTCACTGGACACTGTCCTGAGATCCTCTGTGCCAGTGCACATAGCAGAGGTATTTGATGGAGAAAAGCTGCAGTCAAAGAATTGCTCCCACATAGCTTTAATTATATCACTGTGTGGTTCATCAGAAGGTTTCAAGCTAAGTAAGAATTCACCAAGACCTGGTATGGATGCCTGAGGGAGGGCAAAGCCCATTGCCCCCTGTAGAATATTTTTTCTCTCAACAGACGCCAGGTCTGCTTGTGTGATCCAAGACTCACTGCCGACCCACTGCTTCCCAGTTATGTTATAATTCTCCATTGTGGACAGGAACGTTTTTGTGACGGACAAGGACATAAACAAGAGGACCACCTTTGATGAGGATTCCCTCAGCATATCTACAATAGCATTCAACTTTGAGATGATTTGAGATGTTTCAGAGAAAGGTAGCCTGTATTCAACACATATGCCCACTTTCATTGCTTCATTAGTGAATTCGGCTGTCCCTTGCTCTGCATACAGTTGTTCAGAGTGAATAATCCCAACCCATTGCCAGTGAAAATATTTCATAAGCTGCACCAGACCAATTATTTGGAAGTGGTCACTTGGCACAGTTCTGAAGAAGGTGGGATATAGTCTTTTGTCACTCAAACAAGCACAGGTTGAAAGATGGCTAACCTAAAAAAACACAAAAAACAAAAAAAACATGCAAACTACACTACATCATGTATAACAAAAAAACTAATAGAATGTTAAACAAGGTTAGATTGCAGTTATGTGCCATGTATTTTTTTCTCACCTGTGGAACAGACAACAGACTTAGTTGGCTGTTTATGTCTTTACTCACTCCCGAGGATGAATGGCCTAAGAAAGCCTGGATCTGACCCCTGCAACCTTTCGAATTCTCTCCATTTACAGCTTCTACAGCTGCTCGTAAAAGGTTTTCATTTCCACAGCCATTGTACAGCCTATAGCCAAGACTCACTCCAGGAAGGAGCTTAGTATCCCTGTTGATTTCCTCCACAGTAAAAATCACTGTCCTGGCAAATTTTAATTCTCTGTCATTCCACCTGGAAAGAAGTGGTAAGGGCTGACACATTAATGACAAGCAAGTTATTACAGCAAATCATTCTGCAACATGTCAGAGTGGCACATAAAACATGTTATTGTGCTATGACATTGCATACATATTTACCATTTTTAAGTCACTTACTTTGTGCAGTATGCAAATGGAATTGCCTGGTAGCCATTATCAATCAGTGTGCGTGTACTAGTTATAGAGAAAACTCCTCCAATCATAAGATCAGCTTCTTTTGAAAATTCCATGAACCCTGTCTGTCCGATCAATTTGCATGTTTGGTTGTCTGACTTTGTTACTGCCAGCAGAGTAAATAGAGTAATAGGTACCCAACCCATCACAAGCTACCCTCCCCTCCAATGAAACAAACCCTGGCCTGGGGCCTTGGCTTTATAGTGCATTTCACTGCCTGTGGGAAGAAACTGTTCTTCAGTCTGTTTGTTTTAGATCTGGTAGATATATATATATATATCTTCCCAGAGGGCTGGGGTGAGAACAAGTAATGTCCGGGGTGAGTACAGCCCTTAACAATACAGATGGCCTTTTTGTGGAGTTGGCCAGTGTAGTGTAATCCCAATGACATGCTCTGCTGCCATCACCACCCACTGCAGGTCCTTCCTGCCCTGGGCTGTGCATATCAGTGAACTAATGGTGTGAGCACCAACATTGTTTGCCTGTTCTCGCCACAATTCAGTACCTTTTTATGAGACTGAATTGTTGAATTTTCTATCCTTTCCCTTCTTGGAGGTTGGGGCCCTGAGCTTATCTAATGTCAGTTGGAGCTTATTATTCATCATAGTTAATAATTATCCCTCATTATCATGTTACTGATTCTCGATTAATGTTGCATAAAGCACTACAGTGTGAAGCCAGGAAGTAGGCTATGAGAGTTTGTTTCCTGTTAGGCAAAATGCAGTAACTTCCTGTCTTTCTGTGCCACATTGATATGCATTCTTTTGGTTGATGATGGGGAACCATTTGCAAAGCTGATCCACTAATAGTATCTGCCTAGCATACAGAATGACTACGACACAATGTACTGGTTTAAAATGCAGAAAATGTATGTGGAATAAAGCCCCCACTGTCTGTCATAAACACTGCTTGTTTGTTCATGGACCTCTGTGTGTGTGTGTGTGTGTGTGTGTGTGTGTGTGTGTGTGTGTGTGTGTGTGTGTGTGTGTGTGTGTGTGTGGTGTATTAGGGCTTGATTGAAATTAATGTTCATTTAACAGTTAATAAGCACATTTACTATGATTCATTGAAAAATAATGTCAAATGGCCTACATTGTTATGTTTTCCCATATAAGGTTACGGTAAACAGTTTAAGTGAAAATGACATTATAAAACATAGATAGAAAAAAAAAATCACACAGGACACGTTTACATTGAAAAAAAAGTTTAATATTGAGATAGTATACTATTGTACAAGTGTTTCTTCAGTCAACGATGTGTGCAATGGTAATAAAACTAATAGAAATATAATGTGAGAGGGTTTTTTTTTTACATCCAACTGTCACCACTCCAATCACTGTGGAGTATTTGCAATCTTCACCAGGTAAAAAGAAAAAAAAAATTAGTATTCTCAAAGAGAGTTGATATGTACAGGAGATTTATTATTCTTTTTTATTATTTTATGTATTATTAGTATTTATTATTCAAGCTATAGTGCATGTGTTCTGTGAATTCGTTATGCAAAACTGCATGCTGAGAGAGTATTAATGAAGAAAATATTGAACATTATGGCCTTATTTAATTTTACTTATTTTTATTGAGAGTGTCATGTTCACATCACATTCAACTTTAGAACTATATAGTGTGATAGGTTTGCATAGGTTAATATATTTTTTTAAAGTAACCGGTTGATCTTGATAAGCAGTACATATTTTGTTGGTACCCTTGAATTCTGTAGGCAGGTTATCAGCTGCACATTTAAGAGGACGCTTAAAACGTTTAATTTTGTAAGGATGGATTGTAGCACACTGGGAAGTGAGACAAACAGACAGTAAAAAGTGGCCAGTAGCTCTATCTGCCTTACCACAGCCCACGATTTTGGTGTTGATCCCATAGTTTCATCAATTATGTCTTCAAACCAGTGTCTTGTGATCTTATTTGTGAAAGGAGGGTTGAGGGTCAGCCAGATAAACAGTACAGTCAAAGGCAGAGCCCTGCAATGCAGCTGTGTGCTGCAAAACAGTTTCATGATGGAAAGAGCAGTCCTGCAGGCAATGCACACATGCACAGTTCTTCCGAGACCACAAGAGAAGGAGCAGACAACAGTGATCCCTGCAGCTATCCGGGACCACTCAGAGGGCAGATGGATGCTGCGTGGTGGGGAAAAACAGTGCCATGTCATGGTAAAAAGCACCACCATTGAAGAGTTACCGCCATGAGCAGGACCATCTCGGTTTGGTGATGTCTTTACTCTTGTCATGTAGATTCCATGCAGTAACACAGCTGCCAGAAAACATCTTGCAGCCCATCTGCTGGTGTCTACAGGCCGCACATTCTCCACCCCACCTGTTTAAACAGCAAATTTGATGCCATGTGAGAAAAAAGGTTTGGATTATTATGTGACTTTTCAAGGAAAAACGTGTATGCTTTTCTTGTAAAGAATGAGATACTTGGTTTTAATATTACCTGTTTGTTTTAGAATTACTTCTTTATGAGCGAGTGGTGCACAAAACTTCCATGGCAGCCGCTGAAAATATATGGAAATGACTCAGTGCAGATGTGGTTATATGCAAACCTGATAATTCTGCACTTTTAGGAAAATCGTATAGAAACATACGGTATACCGGTACACACAAGGTCTTTTCATATTGACTTAAATTTGCATTTTGCTTTAAATCTGTCATCACAACAGAGCATGGCATGATTGCAATACTTTCAAAGTTTACAGTATTTTTGATTTGAGCACTGACTTTATTGTGAAACACACTTTTATTCAGAGACTTTTGCAGAACTTAGGCACTGCAAAGAAATATTGTGGATATATATGCAAACCTGCACATAGCAGATGTAAGACTTCTTTGACAGTCTTTGAGTCTTAGAGTCTAGGAACTCTAAAAATGCAGATCCAAGTCCAAAGATTTTTATCTCAAGGAAGCAATCCATTGTTTGCCAGCAGTCCTCTACAACATAGGTGATGATGTGGGAGCAATGAGCCACAGATCTCAGTGGAACAGACGAAGGACAAAGACATCTGTAATTCAAATGTGTTCTCTGATTATCAGTCTTCATCTGCTTGAAGGGAAATCACAAACAAACATGATCATAATAAATTTAGTAACACATTAAAACAAGTGGAAATGCAATGCATAGACAAAATGGCAATAATTGTGAACATGTGCTGGTCTAAATTGCTTCCCCTTAATATTGACCTCTGCCGCTCACCTCAAGACGGCAGCGGGTCTCAGAAAAGAAGAACACCAAGAACTCCTGAAATTGACACTCGTGGACATGCCTGTTTTGCTTCTCTCTTTCCACAATGTCTTTCACTCTTTGCAACAGGTTCACACAGCTGTTCAAGAACAAGCAGTTTAAAGTCACACCAGGGAAGCGAGTGCAGTCAGACGAGTGGGATAAAACCACAGATAAACACACATCAGTTCATGATCACACACATACCCATGACCTTTAACTACCACCACACATTGCATTAATCACCCAATTACTCATCATTTTTAACCAGACACAAGCTAAACTGGCACTTAAGAAGCAAGAAAATTGTGAAATACTGGTAAAACAATATCTTCAAATATTCCAGTGCAATGTGAAGAGCATAATAACCTGTGCGACTGTTAATGTGTATCAGATTATCATGAAAGTGAGTCATGAGAAGTTCACCAGAGATTATCTAATTGTCTTTTGAGGGGTCTCTCAGTGTAGTGTTTAGGCCCCCATAAGTCAGGCTGCTTCCCCGCTGAGGAAAAAGTTAAATTACAGGTTAATTGCTGATGAATCTCTGATAAACCACACTTGGGTATCCAAGTCCTTGACAGCAACATACAAGATGAAGAAAATGAAGGAAACAGAAAACACTAATCTACCAACAATATACTCACCTCTCACAATTAAGTGACAGTTTTGTTCTGTCATGAGTAGCAGCCTTTTTATATGATGCATTTGAGCTGAAGCCCGTTGTCTCTTCATCAGACACATGCTGACTAAGCTCAGTACACTGGTCCACTCTGAACCATGTGCCAGATGACACCATCCAAGTGAACAGTGTTAAGAAGAAAAATGTGACTGATGTCATCTCAGAGCCTCGCCTTTGGCACAGTCAGGATTCTTGGAAGGATGTGTTTTATAGCTTCTTCTCTGCTACTCAGGTGTAGGAGGCAACTTAGTAGGCCACCCTCTGAGGTAAGACCTGAAGGATGTCAGGCATGAAAAGTAAATCTGACAAGAATACACATGGGCCCTGTCTCCTAAAAACAATCAATCTTAATCATGTTTACTGACTAGGTTTGGGATGTTTAATGAGGCTGAATTGGTTCACTTCTTCCAGCTGATTCTGGAAACC
The DNA here is from genome assembly GCF_904848185.1 of Acanthopagrus latus. Taxonomy (NCBI): domain Eukaryota; kingdom Metazoa; phylum Chordata; class Actinopteri; order Spariformes; family Sparidae; genus Acanthopagrus; species Acanthopagrus latus. Next base: position 11,449,385 of record NC_051040.1, read on the forward strand.
AGCACTAAATAACAAGCGGATGTACACGCATTTAAAAAAAAAAAATCATCATAAAACAGCAATGTACCATACATGTCATCATTATTCATGAGACAAGATAATAAGATGATTAGAATTTTCTCCTTATGCATCAAATTACACATAAAAAAAACTAATTATAATTGAATAATTATTGAAGAACATGAGCACATCATTTAATCCTTGTTGTGTGTTTTGTCTATACACCTTGTAGCTCTGCATAGTACACTATGGGCCTTTTCTAATGGATAACATATATATTAAACAGTTACTCCATTAATTCATCATATTATCGCATTGTATACTAACACATATTGTGTTAATAATACAGTAATACTGTATATGTGAAAAGTATGTCATAGCTCCAGAGGAAGCTGCATGTAATCTGATAAAATGCCCCATGGTGTCACTCAGTAGTTAAATTGCATTGTCGGTGATGCAAGCACCAGGTTTTGAAAAGCAGGTCTGGTCTACCATTCTCCTCCAATGACACTGTTTGACTCATTGTGGACAGTTTATAAACACATTATTGAAATCAAAGCCACACAGGCTACTTCCTTTCAGATCTGGTGAGGAAAATTGTAGTCCATAGCCTTGAAGAAAATGTTTATGTTTTTGGGCGTCATGCCACATGGCTGAAACGAAGAGAAGGCCTCTAGGAGAAATCAAAAGCCTAACTACATGGGCCTCATTAGCATGAGGAGTTGAAGAACAAAGGAAGGTCAGCAGACCCTACTGCACGTCCCAGGGAGCGTTATGTTGTGAGGAGACTCCGGTTTCATGCAACAGTTACCGTAAGGGTGTACTTTGAGAAACATTTTTCATTTTGCTTGAGCTAAGCTTCAGTTCCCTCCTCGCTGGACGAGCCAGAGACTGTTTTTGTTTTACTTTTGTTTTTGTCCCAATAATTATTGTTTTTAGATCCACAGAGGAACACTGCACAACCCAGTCATTCCTCACCGCCTGCAGAGGGAAGAGATTATCTTCAGAAGGAGACGGAACCCCACAAGGTCCGATCCTTCCGTCAGGTCGACAACGCCACATGATAGCTGCCTGCCTTGTAGGACACTACAGGTGACCCCGCGCTCGCGTCCAAAGCGAGTTTGACTTTCAAGACAGATGGGACACACGCTAGTTGCAACGAGCGACCCAAATAAGAGGCTACTGTTCGGGCAGAAACAGATAGAATAGCGTGCTTTTGTTATGCTTGTGTTTTGTTGTGAAGGGACCGCCAAGTCCTACTTATAGTTGATTGTACTGTATGCTAACCCTGTTATTACGCTCGCTAGGAGCTCATTCAGGCTGATCCAGCTTGTGTAGTTTTGCCACTATGTGTAACCACAGTATGTCATATTCCGGCTTGATCAGCGGACCACTGGTTGAGGGAGAAACGACCGCTGTGTACCACATGGTCGTTGAGTTATTTGCTGTTGTCTGATAAGCACTCGCTTAGCTTCTTTCCTTGTACTAACTCCCACACACGCACACACACACACACACACCTCAACACAAGTAGACTTATGAGCGATCTGTTATAGTCTGAAACTAATAACACCGCTATAACATAAGAACATCTGTCTAGCGATATCCCCTTTATTGACTTCAGAGGTAGCACAACTACCTTTTTGGAACTGTGGGTACTACCCTTCTAAATTACTTCGCCAAGTCCTGTCCGGCATTTCCTGTAGTCTCTCCAACAAGATTTCGTAAGTTTGTTCTTAAATTTGTAGTCAAGTGAACGTGACTTCCCAAGCCATGTTCGGCCATCTTTGTAGTCTTTACAAGGGACTCCCTCCTCCCCTCCCACATACACATGCACACACACTGAACAGTATCTGCGATTATTTTGCACAATCCCATGTTATTATAACAGCTGGTTGGCATGGTCAGTGCTTAGATTTACGCCTTCCCTCTTATCTCATTATTTATATTTTCTGACAATTTGACTAATTTCAGGCTTTGAGGCTGAAGGTATATCATTTGATTATTGATCCCTGATTTCAGGGTGGTGCCCCGTGTTCATTAATGAATCACAGTTACCTATGTTTTATTAATGAACTATGATAATTGTATCAATTAATCATAATACTTAATTAATAATTAATAATCAGTATTGATTCCCTACAATGTCTTTACCTATAAAGCCTACATCAATGATGCAGTAATGAATAAACATTTATTTTCTCTAAGAAGATTTTTGGGCTAAGAAGGATGGTGGAGGAAATAGATTGGTCAAAAGATACACAACATATGGTCTTTTTGTAATCTCAAAAGTTTAATTCAAGTTTATACAACGTCATAAGGTAATAACAAATCTTCGATTTTGAAAATGATTTTGCTGGAGCAATATTGTGGTTATTTTACCTGAAAAGCTCTTTATTTTTTAAACTGACTTAATTATTGATTAGGTAATTATTCAGGAACAGTCCCCCCCTCACTATAAAGAACATGTCATTTAATGCATATTGTGCATGTGAACTAGCTGTGAAAACTGTATGTCGGTTAGTGAGGATAATCAAATAATTATGCAATGCAAATCAAGATCATCGAGTCTCTGACTAGTAATTCATTATTGCATGCAAAATATACTGTATTTTTTCAAATGTAATAGATTGGTAATTAATTAATGATATATATCTTTTGTTTTACTCATTATATGCTTTTTGGTATTTAGTTCTGGCCTCAGCAGAATAATATAACATTTGGGGATAAAAATGCAGAAGAGAAGTCCATAACTGGAGGCTAAAATAGCAAATATCTCCACAGCTACAGTGAACTTCCCAGGAGAGCTGACATACGCTGGGATAAAAGTGATCCATACAGCGCAGAATATCAACATGCTAAAGGTGATAAATTTGGCCTCATTGAAATTATCAGGCAGTTTGCGAGCCTGAAAAGCAAGAATAGAACATAATATGGCCAAAAGTCCTATGTACCCAAGTACAGCCCAAAAGCCTACAGCTGAGCCCAGAGCACACTCTAAGATGATTTTATCCTTGAATGTTTTAAAATTCTTAAAGGGAAAAGGAGGAGAAATTGTTAACCAGAGGATACATGTGATAACTTGTATAAGAGTGAAACCCAGAACACTGAGTTTCTGCTGTGCAGGCCCAAACCATTTCATCACATCACTACCTGGGAGTGTGGCCCTGAAGGCCATTAACACCACTATTGTTTTCCCCATGACACAAGAGATACAGAGAACAAAGGTGATGCCGAATGCTGTGTGTCGCAGCATGCAGGACCACTCAGAGGGCCGGCCGATGAAGGTCAGAGAACACAGGAAACACAGACTCAAGGAGAAGAGCAGCAGGAAGCTCAGCTCAGAGTTGTTGGCCCTGACAACAGGAGTGTCTCGAAAGTGAAAAAACACTGATGTTATCACAGCTGTCAAAATCACCCCGACCAAACAAAAGAATGTTAAAATTATCCCCATAATCTCTGCATAAGACAAAAATTCAGTCTCCTTCAGGATGCATGTGTCTCCTCTGGTGTTTGGCCAGTAATAAATGGGACATTTGAGGCACTCAAAAGAATCTGTTTTTCAAAGACACAAAAACATTGATTAGGTTCTATGATCATCAGGGAGACGGACATGCACATTTTAACAATATTTTCAACAATATATTTCGCATTGAAAAAGTGTGTTTGTTTTTTTTTTTTTCTGAATCAAACCTGTAATGTTGCTGATTTCTCCTTCTCCACATGGTATACAGTCATAACAGCAAACAGGTTTTCTTTTCTGCAGGACTTTGCGTTTTCCTGGGGGACAGCTCTCACTGCACACTGAGACAGGCACCTGGTGCATGAATAAGTAAAAAAGTCATGGGTAATTAATATTGTGTTCTTTTTCTGTTGGTTTTCACTCATTTTGAATTCACTGAGAGACAGCCACAGTAAACCAGCACCTTATTTTTAGATGATTATGAAATATTACACAGTATGGCATTGTGAGCGACCAGCCACAAATGTGAGAACAAAGCAATGTGAATATGTACCATGGGACTTCCTCCTCCCCACACTATCTCCATGCCGTTCATAATAAACTGATGCCCATGTGGAAGAGTAACATCAAAAACACCAACTGTGGCGACATGCATTGTCTCCGAGGTAACACGTTGTACATTTATGAGTTCATATCTTGCAGGTGAGTCTCCATTCCGGTCAAAGGTCACTCTTTCCCCCTGACCTGTTGTGAAGTTGATATTCTGCAAATGATGTAGAACCTGCAGAGAAAAGGAGAACCCCAACAGAGTTTTATGGGATGGAAACAAATCAATGATTAAAAAGATCAGGGACCTTTCTGTTCTCTTCCTAACCTGCCATGGTTGAATGTATTCAGTATTGGCACAGCTCCCATTTGCGAAGGGGCCGTTCCCCTCCTCGCATGTGACCAGGTTGTTGAGAGCATGAGCCACTGCGTAAACAGACTTGTACACATTATTGCTGAACCTTAGCTTGGAAACATCTGTGAAATATGATTTGACATTCTGCAAGCTCTCAGAGCCACGGCATGGCTTTCTCTGTGTGTTGGAACCGTTCAGAGCACAGTCGAACATATCTTCCCAGAAATCTCTGACAAACTGACTGTCGGGGAACTGCGAGGGGTGGAGCTGCCTCAGGTGCTGCTCCAACCCGGGGATCTTAGCTCGGCTGACAACAAAGCCCAGGGAGCCCACCAGGATGCTGTGTCCCTCACTGTCAGTCAAAGACTGATCAGTGATCCAGGCGTCACTGCCAACCCACTGCAGTCCTGTGATGTTCTGTTTGTACAGCTCTTCCACCAGCAACTTCATTTCTCTGTGGGACATGAAGGCCATGATGACTTTAGAGGTGGAGTACTTCACAGTTTCAACTACTGTTTTTAACTCATGAAGAGAACCTTCTTGCCCAAATGTGTGGTAATACTCAACGCACACCCCCTCTTCCTTTGCAGCTTCTATAAATGTGGTGATCCCGTCAATACCATAAGAGTTTTTGTTGCTAATCGCCCCCACCCAGGTCCAGCCAAAGTGCTTGACAAGCTTTGCCAGGGCTCTGCTCTGGTGGAGATCGCTGGGAATAGTTCGGAAGAATGATGGAAACTCCTCTCTGTTGCTCAGACAAGCACAGGTTGCAAAGTGGCTAAGCTGTAAAAACAACAGAAATGTGTCATCTACATGTTAATCCTACACAAAGAAAACACTATGACAATGACTGTTGATGTGCAGTCAGAATAAAAGTGAAATGTTTACCACTGGTATCTGGAACCTTCCTAAAATCCGAGCAAATCCCATTGTAGGTGCAGAGCCAGAGTGGCCTAATACAGCCTGCACAGTGTCTGCCTTTGTACAGTTCCTCTCATCTATGATCTCCCTCTGCCCATTGGCTGAATCTATAGCAGACTTAATGATGTTTGTCATTCCACATGAATTAAATATCTTGTAGCCCAGTGTGTGGTTGGGTAGAATAGCAGGATTTTGATTTATTTCCTCAATTGCAAAGATCATGGTCTGGGCAAATTTGAACTCTCTTACATTTATGCTTGGGAAAAAAGAGACATAAAATCATTTTTTTTTTCTTTTCTTTTTTTTTTCCGAAAATGTATAAAACAAAGCGCACAAAACCAAAAAGACATACTCACTTCAGGCATGTTTGAGGATCAGGCAAGGTTTGAAAAGTGGACACGCTGCCCCTGAAGCCAGTACGAAAGGTGAAAATGCCTCCTAAGATGAAGTCGCCAGCCTTCGTCAGCTCAGGTGGTTGTGCTCTCACCTGCAGCCGGCACACCGACTTCCCCCTCCTGATCAGAAGAACCAGGAAGACCAGCTTGAGCAGTAGCATTGCTTCACTCTGCAGGCTGGTCTTTTTTTTTTAAATGCTGTGGCGTCCTTTATACCCTGTCAACGTCTTTTCAACCTTAGATCTCATGTCCATGGACCTGCTATTTTTGGGTGTAAAGCAAATGAGGCACATGCCCCTCTGGGAAAGAGAAAACAGAGGATGGAAACTAAGCAGCTTCTATGAAATCGTTGTTGTTTTGGGGGTTTCAACATAGTATTCAGTGTATCTCAGCAGCACGGTGTTGTCACCATGATGCTGCGATCTCTGTGAATGTGAACCAGCAGAGGTCAAATAATTGGCTCTGTTATTGAAACAAAATGTGTCATGATTAAAATATTAAACAAAAAAGAAAAAATAAAAAAAAATAAACATTTCACAGTTCAGTTGCAAGCTAATTAAAAGAGACAGCGTATATCCAAATAACTGTCACAGTAAATCCATGCCAAGTTTAAACAGATTTGTTTCAGTGTTTTTCATCTGTTGTCTTCAGATTTTAATCCATAACTGTCATAAAGATGTTTGTAATTTGTAAAAGAAACCCCATGAATCTATCTATTAATATAAAAAAAATGAATAAATAACTATTAACAGATATAAATTACCACAACAGTTTAAAACTTTAATTTATATCTTTTCATCTAAAATCCATTTCTGTTCTCAGAGTCCGTTTTTTTTTTTTTTTACTATGAAATGTTGTTTGCTGTTGTCGTTGTTTCTTTGTTTTGAACTTAAGAAGATATTTCAATATTTACAGAAGTTTAGACCATGAATCCAAGAAAAACTGGAACCAGGTGCAGAAACAGAATTTAGAAAATATATATTTCTTAACATTGTGAAGTGCATGTTTAATATTTTCTCATGGAAACACTTAAATAAAAAAAATAAATCATAGATGTACTGTGGTCCCACAATGTATTTCAGAGCATTTTGATTTCAGCCCTGATCCAGATGCATATTAAAGCTACTGTTCAACATTTCAGTGATATCAAAATCATGTTCTTAATAGATTGCACAATCTTCTGTAGGTATGCTCTCTATGAGTGTTTAATAACTAATCAGCATATCGTTATTACCCAGTATATGTTGGTCATATGTGTTGTATGGAGATGTTGTCTGTTGTTTTTATGTGGTCAAAGGTGCAATAAAAAATGCAGTCACTGATATTTTGTTGATTGCAATTTAACTGTTTACAGAAAACAATTAAATGAAACAACCTCCGAAAAAGGACACCACATGTTGATTGCTTTGTAGTCATTTAGTGCTGTACGTATACTGCACAGAAGAAATATGGGAAACTGATCAGCCAGGGACGTAGGTTATGGAAGCGAATAAGGGTCCATCATAGTTTAAACTTGTAAAATTATGTTTTCAAATAATTTCATAGCGCAACTCTAGATCACCTGTTGTGTGCACGTGAAAAGAAATGCAAGCAAATATCTGATTATGGAAATTTGTGAAAAAAAAAAAACGCTAAAAAAAAAAAGAAAAGAAAAAAGTTTCTTGCCTGGCCAGCTCTCTGGGGCATAGCAAATCTAGAAGAGGACAGAGGCAGTAACAGACCAGGCAGAGGGGATTGCAACAGCCAAAGACCCTTAATTGGTATCAGAATAAAAAGTCAAAATTATCAAAAATCAATAGATGATTTATTGTATGATTGTTCTGCCTCTGTCATCCAATGTCCACAAAATGTAACCATGAAATGATATAAAACACTCAGTCGTGTGATTAATAAGTTTTATTTATTATCTTGATTTGTTTTTTGTTAGTTATCAAAGAAAAGTCCAATTTCAATTTAAAACCGCATTTCAATGGTGGAACGTTCCCTCTTGATGTCACGCATGCCTGAAATACTGTACCTGCACAGTTGCAGTAAGCAGAGCATATGCTGTAGTGCATTTGTGGGGTTATGACTTCCTAAAGTTTCAGATTGATAAATCATGTTATTGCATAAGGTATGGGGCACAGGACATAACAGATAGCAGCTAGATGTTGTCAAATACTTAAGGACAAAAAACAGGAGATTTAGTGGCCTATCTCAGGGTCTCAACTGAAACACGATCTTCAACCGCAGATGATTTGATTATAATGTTTAAAATCCAACACTGAATTTAGATTACTGATAGGCCCAGCAATGTCATAGTAGAGCTAAAACATGATGTCAGAGCGAATAGGGGAGAAAGAGGATGGAAGAGACACAAGGATCAAAACAAACCCTTAATTGATTTGAAATGTAACATTTACATGTTGTGACAAAATTGTTAATTAACATCGACCCTTAAAGCAATTTGCCACCTGTTGTTTTTGTTGTTGTGATAGAGGATGAAGCAATCCCTAATCTCCTGTTGCATTGTTCCCACCGGAGTCAAGCCACTGGTTAATGAAGTGATGCTCAGAACAGATGGGGACTTCCACTGTTTTTCTTCTGTGTTGTTTTTGTGTATGCACTTGGGTAACCCTTATTTCTGTTGAGTTGCATCATTGTATATTTGAACTTTCAGTGCAATTTTTTTTTTTTTTTCAATACATGTCAGAGAAAACCTGAGGCCAATACAGGCCTCACATTGTATTGATGCAGTCATACTTTTGTCTAGTAAGTTTCTCACTTGCACAGTTGTTACTTGATTTCTCACAAGCATATTTTTTTTTTCCTCAGTCTAACATTTTAGATTTTATAAGTGGAGCCAAACATGTTAAAAGAGTTTTGGTTATTTCCGGCAGAGATGCAGAAATATGTCAAGAGAAGAAAAAAAAGGTATTCAGAAATGTAAAAGTAGACAACAGCATGGTGATGAAGTATTATTAGTGTAGCCAGCATTTACTTAAACTGTGTAATATATATGTGGTTAGCATGCAGACAGATACCCTGTGTTCAAGGCCTTTGCAGAGAAACATCAATTATATTTGTCCCAAAGTGATCAAAGGAAATGGGAAAAAAGAAATTGATTGAGCAGTCATATGGTCAGACATATATTATAGGTGGCTTATATTACAAACCACATCACTTCCAGAAATTACAATGATACTGGTCTGGTTATGAAGGCTTTTTCCAAACTTTATCCTACTGTTTAGACTGTTTAACTCCAGCACTACCTGATTAATCACTTTCCACTCACTTGTTTGTTCAAATATTTTTTATTGTTTGTTGTTGTTTTATTTATTTATTTATTTATTTATTTATTTATTTATTTATTTATTTAGAAATATCAAACAGGATTAATCAAATATGTACCACCTTGCAAATATAGTGCAACAGTCACTACATGCAGAGTGTAGGATGATGTAATGTGTAGTGGCTGCTGGTGCCAGGTAGTTTACCTTTTTTCAACAGATAAGTTATTATTTATCACATTACTCATTTGTCGTAGTGTAAGAAGCTGCACGGGACAATGTTCTCTGATTGTGTACTTTTTTTTTTTATTTGTGGAAGGCTGTTTTTGTCTTTAAACATGTGTAAAAGACAATGCAAATTCATGTGCATTATATAAATTACAAAGAAAAAAAATGCTTCAGCAAAAGAGATTTGGTCGATGGTTAATAATGTATATCATTGTGAGATGTCTTTCCCATTATATGTTTCTTGGTGTTTTGCTCTGGCCTAAACAAAATTATATAACATTTTGGTACGAAAATGCAGAAAAGTAGCCCATAACTGGAGGCCAGAATAGCAAATATCTCCACAGCTACTGTAAACTTCCCAGGAGAGCTGACATACGCTGGGATAAAAGTGATCCATACTGCACAGAATATCAACATGCTAAAGGTGATAAATTTGGCTTCATTGAAATTATCAGGCAGTTTCCGAGCCAGAAAAGCAAGAATAAAACATAACGTGGCCAGAAGTCCTATGTACCCAAGTACAGCCCAAAAGCCTACAGCTGAGCCCAGAGCACACTCTAAGATGATTTTATCATTATATAGTAACACATTCTTAGAGGGAAAGGGAGGGTTGATTGTCAGCCATAGTATGCAAATCAAAACTTGTATCAGAGTGAAACCCAGAACACTGAGTTTCTGCTGTGTAGGCCCAAACCATTTCATCACATTACTACCTGGGAGTGTGGCCCTGAAGGCCATTAACACCACTATTGTTTTCCCCAGAACACAAGAGATACAGAGGACAAAGGTGATGCCGAATGCTGTGTGTCGCAGCATGCAGGACCACTCAGAGGGCCGACCCATGAATGTCAGAGAACACAGGAAACACAGAGTCAAAGAGAAGAGCAGCAGAAAGCTCAGCTCAGAGTTGTTGGCTCGAACGAGTGGAGTTTCTAAGTGGCAGTAGAAGACAAGCGTTGTGATCATAGTTAGAAAGACTCCCAGCAGAGAAAATAAAACTAACAGTGTTCCCAGGGTTTCATCATATGCCAAGAATTCTATTGCTTTGGGGATGCAGGCATCTTTTTGCTCGTTGGACCAGAACATCAATGGGCATTTCATACAGTGTATTGAATCTGCAAAATGACAAAGAATACAAGGATAGTTTCAGTAGTCTTCACCCATTAAAAATGAGTTCTGATTTTCCGTTTAATCTGACGTAAAGTTAAGTCATTATAGGCAATATATTGTATTGCATTTAAAACTAAACATACTGATAAAGTGTGTATTTACTTGTCAGATTACTGATCTCGCCTGCTGGACAGGGCAAACAATCATAACAGCAGACTGGCTTTCCTTTCTGGAGGACTTTACGAGTTCCTGGAAGACAGCTGTCACTGCACACTGACACAGGCACCTCCTACACACATAAACACATTTCATACATACAATTTGTATGAATTGCATTCAATATGTATAGTTTAATAAAGACAAACACAAAACCTCTCAAGGTTTTCAGACCAATTTTTGGTGAATTAATGAAGGACTCTGCTTTACCTCTGTCAGCCTATTTCCCCAGACAACTGGGATGCCATTCATGATAAACTGATGACTCTCTGGAAGAGAGGCATCATAAATGCCAACTGTTGCTCCCTCCATAGTTCCTTTGTTTGCCATTTGTAAATTGACAAGTTCATATCTTGCTGGTGAGTCTCCATTACTGTCAAAATAAACTTTTTCTCCTTCCTCAGTGGTAAAATTAACAGTGTTGAGGTACTGCAAGACCTATAAGAAATCATACAGGCATTTAATTGCATCAAATGATGATTTTTTTTCATTTATTTATTTATTTATTTTTTGTTATAACTCTGTCACATTGTCTCCTCACCTGCCATGGCTGTATATGTTTGGTATCAGCACAGCCCCCGTTTGTAAAGGGCCCTTTACCCGCCTTACATTTAATCAGGTTATCAAGAGCATGAGCCACTGCATAAACTGACTTGTATACATTATGAGTGAATCTCAGCTCAGAAACATCAGTGAAGGTTGACTTGACATTCTGCAAGCTCTCAGAGCCACTGCATGGCTTTTTTTGTGTGTTTGCACTTCTGTTCAGAGTGCAGTCAAACACGTCTTCCCAGAAATCTCTGACAAACTGACTGTCAGGGAACTGCGAGGGGTGAAGCTGCCTCAGGTGCTCCTCCAGCCCTGGGATCTTAGCTTTGCTGACAGTGAAGCCAAGTGAGCCCACCAGGATACTGTGCCCCTCACTGTCAGTCAGAGAGTGATCAGTGATCCAGGCGTCACTGCCGACCCACTGCATTCCTGTGATATTCTGTTTGTACAGCTCTTTTGTCAGCAACTTAATTTCTCTGTGAGACATAAAAGCCATCATCACTTTGGAAGTGCCATGCTTAATTATCTCTACTATCCTCTGCAGCCTGTCAGGTGGATCTGATGATGAAAAGGCTTCAGAATACTCAATGCAAACACCATATTCGTGTGCTGCTTGGATGAATGCAGCTATGCCATTGAGGCCGTATTCATTATCCACAGCTATAGCCCCAATCCAAGTCCAACCAAAGTGTTTGACCAGCTTTGCCAGTGCTCTGCTCTGGTAGTAGTCACTGGGAATAGTTCTGAAAAAAGTAGGATACTCTTTCCTGTTGCTCAGACAGGCACAGGTGGCAAAATGGCTGACCTGCAGTGAAACATGCAGAGAATTTAGAGAATTTGTCAGAGAAAGGGCAAATATTTTTCATCCTTGCAATATCACTGCTATGGTTATAATTTTGCAGAACATCATAATAAACAGTTGGTATTTCCAGCAGCAAACTTAACACAGCATTACATTTGAACAACTTTAATTACCTTTTTCTTTGACTTACCACAGGTATCTGAAACCTTCCAACAACTGGTGCAAATGCAATAGTTGGTCTTGATCCTGAATGTCCCAAGATAGCTTGCACTGTCTCTGTTTTAGTGCAGTTGTTGTGACTGACTTCTCCCTTTACTCCACTTGCCAGGGCCAATGCGGCTCTTAGTATGTCCATAGTTCCACAGTTATCATAGATCTTGTAGCCAAGTTTAAAATCCGGAAGCATATCAGTACTGTTATTGATCTCATTCACAGCAAATATCACTGCCTGGGCAAATTTGAATTCTCTAAAATTGAAGCTGGGTGATGTAAGATAGAATGAAAAAATAAATCTTTCTATTAATGTCTCTAAACAAAGCAGCACAAAATACACATACACAATTTTAAGTACATAGACCTAACAGTACATACTTCTTGCATTTGCGTACTTCTGGAACTGTCTGAAATGTGTTAATTACATAATCCTGCCCTGTGCGAAATGAAAAAATTCCTCCAATAACAAGATCACCATCTAGGGCCAGTTCAGCTGGCTGTGGTGAGCCTTGCAGTCGGCACCAAGAATCTCCCTTCTCCATTAGCAGAACAAAGAGGACCAAGCACAATAATGGCATAGCTCTGCTACTCAGACTGGGCCAATCAGCTCTACCGCCCATGACAGGGATTTATACACGTTCAACAACAAGGGGGGAAGTTGTCATGGTAGAACTCAACCCTCTAGAGACCAGAGGAAACCAGCCAAGTTAAGCCACAGATGTTTTCCCTTTTTTTTCTGTGAAACTGTGGATTTTGTTGTTTGGCTACAATTTGGCTACAAATTGTGAAATCAGTAAGGAATCTGGTATATAATATATATATATATATATATATATATATATATATATATATATATATATATATATATATATATATATATATATATATACTGTTCTTATATAACATTATCTTCTCAATACACAATATCGCAACATAAATAACATTCTGTGTGAAAATTCCCCCAGAAATAAAATGAAAACATTTAATGAAATGAACATAGATATCTACCACACAGTCTGGTTCACAAATTAGTATGTAAAACGTTTGTTACAGTCTTAGGTTGACTTTCCCCCCATATTATTTTAAGTTGTCAGAATGATTTAGGTGCCCCTTTACCCATCATGCTCTTTTTTGTATTCTTCTCTGGTTTCAGTAAGATAATATAACATTTTGGAATAAAAATACAAATGAGCAGTCCAAAACTTGAAGCCAATATAGCAAATATCTCCACAGCTACACTGAACTTCCCAGGAGAGCTGACATATGCTGGGATAAAAGTGATCCATACTGCACAGAATATCAGCATGCTAAAGGTGATAAATTTGGCCTCATTAAAATTATCAGGCAGTTTCCGAGCCAGAAAAGCAAGAATAAAACATAACATAGCCAGAAGTCCTATGTACCCAAGTACAGCCCAAAAGCCTACAGCTGAGCCCAGAGCACACTCTAAGATGATTTTGTCCTTGAATTCCTTAAAATTCTTAAAGGGAAAAGGAGGAGAAATTGTTAACCAGAGGATACATATGATAACTTGTATAAGAGTGAAACCCAGAACACTGAGTTTCTGCTGTGCAGGCCCAAACCATTTCATCACATCACTACCTGGGAGTGTGGCCCTGAAGGCCATTAACACCACTATTGTTTTCCCCAGAACACAAGAGATACAGAGGACAAAGGTGATGCCGAATGCTGTGTGTCGCAGCATGCAGGACCACTCAGAGGGCCGGCCGATGAAGGTCAGAGAACACAGGAAACACAGAGTCAAAGAGAAGAGCAGCAGGAAGCTCAGCTCAGAGTTGTTGGCCCTGACAATAGGAGTCTGTCTGTATCTGAAGAAAATGAACGCCACAACAGCAGTCATGCATGTTCCAAAGAGAGAAGCTGCAGTGAGCAGTGCTCCCATAATCTCCTCATATGAGAGAAACTCTGCCTCTTTCTTTACACAGGCATCTCTTTTCTCATTTGACCAGAACTCAGGATGGCAACGCACACATGTGATAGAATCTAAAAAAAACAAACAAAAAACAAAGATAGGGATATATATTAGACAGTCATGTTTACTGTGTATCTATATAGTTTGATGTTATGTTTATAATGTGCCTTCTGTAAAGCAATGTCTATTTGCATCTCCCCTCACTCGCCACTAAACCCTGACTTAATCTTCCTCTGTGTGCACACCACATCAAGTGTCCTCCTGTAAAATTGAGCGAGACCCAGCATCGCAACTCTATTCTAATCAGTCTGTTAATCACTCTATTCAAGCCGTGCAGGGCAACATATGCCTATATGCCTAATGCTGTTTGATAACAGAATGTTCATATACAGGATACACACAGTTTCTCTCTCTACTTGTAAATGCTAGTGCATAAATAATCACAAAAACACCTTCTACATCTCATTACTATATATATGGAAGGTCATGGAAAATTACTTTCTTCAATTCTACAACACAGACATAGAATAGTCTCACACAACAATGAATCTTTCTTAGACATTTATACTCATGCTTCAATTTTATGTACTGTGCTACAAAACTGTCAGCCTCTGCACCACTGCTATATGCAAAAAAAGAAGGACAAGGACTTTGTGTTGGCCTCAAGCAAGTTCTGGCAAACTGTTCTGAGGACTCAAATGAAAAGCAGGGCTTGGCCCAGGCTGTGTTCACCTAGGAGGAGAACAGAATCTGAGGAACTGGGGGATGACTTGACCAAATCACTAGCTGCCCAATCTCTGGACATTGTTGGGCTGCCATGGCTCACATGACTCTTCATTGTCACACGGAAGTCAGGGAAACTACCCTGAAAGTTTGCTTATACCGTGTAGATGAACTTTGTGGACTACAAGAAGACTGGTGACTGTGTTCCCTGGGGAGTTCTGTAGGGAGTGCTGCAAGGGGATTGGGGTACCAGGGCCTTTGCCACAAGCACACTGTGTCTGTCAAACATGTTTCCAGTAGGTGTTTGACTCTTGGAGTTAATCCCTGTCTCAGATCCTGTTCATGATATTCATTGACAGGATCTCGAGGTGCAGCTGGGGCAAGGTCGTCAATAAATCCTCAGTTTACTGAGTAAGATGTGCCTGAGACGCTTGACTTTCTCTCTCTCCTTTTCTGCTGCACACCTCTCCTGTCCCAGCCTGTTCTATCTTCTCATCCCCAGAGTAATAGTCCTGGTCAGATCTACTTTAAATGTCCTCCATACTGTATCCCATGTCTTAAAACTGACATCTTAAAGTCTTGCAGGGTGTGTTCAGTACCAGTTTGTTTTTTTAACAGATTCCAAAAGTACACCTTTACACTTCAGTTACATACATTTTTCACATGGTCAATCTTTGAAATGTTTGAATGCTCAAAGCTGCATAAAAAAGAACATTTCAGAATTATACATCAGTTTTTGTTAATGATATTTGATGTATTAATTTGGTTACAATAGGAATATAATGCCATTTCTTAAAAAAATGCATATGAGAACTTTTAGACTTCACTTTTGTCTTACAGTATTTATTACTACACCTGTGATGTTGCTGATTTCTCCTTCTGCACATCTTAAACAGTCATAGCAGCAGACAGGCTTTCCTTTCTGCAGGACCTTGCGAGTTCCAGGGGGACATTTCTTACTGCAAACTGACAAAGGCACCTGCATGGACAAAAATACTAAGAAAAAATGTATGTGCATTCACACTGAAAAAATCTTTTCAAGCATCTATTATTCATTTTGATGCATGGGAATGAAACATTATTTAGCATTAACAATAACTTGTGACATATGTACACCAGTATAACTATTCAAAAAGACTGTAATCATATGGCAGCTTACCTGTGGTGAGTTGTGGGCCCAAAATAAGGACCTATTTTGCAAAGTTAACTGTTTATCTGTAGGTAAAGATGTATCATGAAGACCGACTTTGACAAAGTCCACAATGCCATTGTCCGTTGGCTGCCAGTTTATAATTTCATACTTTGCTGCTGGATCTCCATTCTCATTAAAATAAACCTCATCTCCTTCCTTTGTTTGAAACTTGATCCGTCTTATGTGTTGTAATATCTAACAAGATATGAGTAAAGGTAAAACAAAAGATTATGTAGGCCTGTTTTCTCAAAAGCATGGTTGACAGACTACAAAACTTTATCTATCAAAATGTAAACCATTATCTTTGTTAATGGGACATGAATTAAAAACTGTAATGTAAGAATTTAGTGTTTAACTCACCGTAAATGGATCTAGCTGCACCTTGTTGTCACATGTTTTATTACAGCTGAGAATATTATGAAGTGCATGTGCCACAGCATACACTCCTTTATAAACATTGTTAAAGATCGGCATGAGTGACATATCAGTGAAGCTGTTTTGTACTTGATTAACATCTTCATGGCCGGTACATTCTCTCTGATTCTCTGCTGATGACTTTGGCAGCTTGAACTTGCAGCTAAATAATGTCTCCCAAAACTCTGTGAACAGTTCATTGCTAGATGAATTAAGTGGCCTTACATTCAAAATAAACTCTCTCATGCCACTGACATGTGCACTGGGGATGAACAGGCCTATGGCACCATCCAGAATGTGATGCCTATCCATGCTCGCAGTTTGGGAATCAAAGATCCAGCCCTCAGTGCCTACCCACTGATACCCAGTCAAGTTATGGTTAGACAACTCATGTATTAACACATCCATATCCATGTGGGAGAGGAAAGTGACAATCACCTTGGAAGTGGAAGCCTTGATAATGTCAATTATCTTTTGTATTTTGTCTGGAGGATCTGTTCTGAAGAAAGCAACAGAGTACTCCAGACAGATACCCAGCTGCTGGGCAGTTTCTGTGAAAGTGGCCATGCCATCATTGCCATAATCATCATTTGATCTAATAGCTCCAACCCAAGTCCAACCAAAATGCTTGACCAACTGAGCCAGGGCTCTGCTCTGGTAGTAGTCACTGGGTATTGTTCTGAGGAATGATGGGTACTTGGTTTTATCACTGAGACAAGCACAAGTAGCAAAGTGGCTGATCTAAAAGAAATGGTGTCCCAAGGTAAGATGTAAAATATGAAACATGTATAGAGAACATGATTATTTTAAAGCTCCTTATGCTGTGACAAGCCATAATGTTAATGTAATATTATTTGATATTTTGCAAATGTTACCTACCATTGGGATGTGAAAGGGTCCAATGACAGTAGCTATAGCCATGCAAGGAGAGGAAGAGGTCTCTCCCATAATGGCCTGTACTTGGGCAGGTCTCACACATGGTGCCTCGGAGGGTGCAGATACATCTTCATTACCATTAGCCAAGGCCAGTGCAACCCTCACACCTCTGGCAATAGAGCCACAGGCATCATAGATCTTATATCCCAGAGATATGCCAGGTAGTAATTCTGTGCTGTTATTAATTTCCTCTAATGCAAAGAGCATTGCTTGGGCAAACTGGAATCCTCTGAAATTCAAACTAGATGTGGGCAGTCATAATTAGTTGGAAATGCAACCAGTTTGTCCTTATACTAGAAACAATAGCACGGTACACAAAAGCATTAAATGTCAATGGTATCGATATACACAACATAGAAGTCTTCTAAATTCAATACTGATGACCCCTGTTTTGTATCTATGCTCACTATCTTTTAGATATTTCAATAGATCTACAAGATAATTTCTTCAATGGCAAAGAGCATAGCCTGGGCAAACTGGAACTCTCTGAAATGCAAATTTGAGGCATATAGTTGGAAATGTAACCAATTTGTCCTTGACATACAAACAATAGTATTTTAAATGAAATGATTTGATGTTATTGTAACACATAACAAGACACTACTTAATGCTCCATTTGGTTATCTCTTTTGTACCTGTTTTGTATCTATATACACTTTCTCTTTGATAATTTGAACATAAATAGATATTTACCATACAATTTACCTGGTGCATTGCAGTGGCAGTGGTTTGTGCATGTAGGTTTCCTGCTGGTTTTTCCACCTGCTGTGGAAAGAGAAGATCCCCCCCAACATAATGTCCCCATCCTTAGATAGCTGGGGAATCGCTGGATCCCCTCTCAGCCTGCACACTTGCTCGTCAGCCTGGGAGACAGATACCACCAACAGCAACTGTAAGAGTGCCCAACCCTGTTCTGGCCACCTTTGTGTGGACGTCATTCTATCTGAGAGAGCTGAACTACTGGATGGTATCACACAGCAAACCAAAAGCTTGCACTGATATTTATACTCTTTTGAACTGCATTAACATTATAACAGAACTGTGATGTCCGATCTCTGTGGACTTACCAGGTGGGCAAGACAGGGCGGTGCTCAAACAATGAAAGACTTTGGGCCTATCTTGACTGTACCAAATAAGAATATTCTGTAGTTCTGTGGAAAAACATTGCCATTTTCCACATTGGTATAAATAAAATATACATATAGTATAATACATATATATCTATCTATTTCTCTATTAAAAATTGAAGAATATATATTGTATTTTTTCATTGATTTTTAATGATGCAAACTGATGGTAATGAAAAGGTTTGACTCCAGTCTTATATTTACTCATCTATCAGACACAGAGCAATACTAGCATCATGTGGAGATGTCATTCTATGCAACTGATAGACCCAGGGTAAGCTCCCAAAGGAGCTAAATAGTGTGACTTTTATTCTTTTGAAGGGAGCGTAACAATTGCAACCTTCAGGTAATTATCTTGTTTAATCGCTTCATTGGGCTTACCACCTGTTTTGGAGGCACTCTCCATGTTGCCTTTTATGAGCTTTGGGTGTATTGATTTAAAGTTGCTTTCTCTCAAAACTATCCTGTTGTAGGCACTTGCCATCAACCAAAAGTATAAGTGAATTACATGCATTGTCTGTGGTGTACTAGGTCCCGAGTGTATCAGTGAAGTGTCAATAGTGTTAGTTGCTTTGGAGCATTCAAAATGTTAGTGTTCAATATGGTGGTGGACCACAGAAGGGTTCAGAGAGACTTCTTGGTTCCCAGAATAACAGTGGTTCTCCAGAAAAAAAGAAATGAGGGAAGTACCTCACAATATTGTTCTGTTCACATGTATAGGGTAAGTTGGAGAAACACAGTCATATAGGGCTCCAGGAAAGTTTACACTTGAGGAGGGGCCAGCATGTGCAATTCAAGTTGATTGGTCTGTCTCCTGACAGATGTGGTGGTATTACAATGTGATTGGTGAGGTCAAACAGCACCTCCCATGATACCTCACTTGGTTTTAAGAGCACACTGGGTTACCTTGGTAACCAAAACATTTTTTCTGGTGGGACAACAAGCATTTTCCAGTCCTGTTTAGGCATGCATCACTGTCAACTGGAATCAGTTTCAAGTGACTTGTGTGCTAGTGATGTGATGGTGTTGGAGTGTCACTGATGATACCAAAAGGTGATTTGCGTAGCTGGATACCTCACTTGGTTTTCAGAGAACACAGGACTACCTTGGTAACCGTCTAGTTCCCGTCTATGTGTGCTGGTGTATTTGATTTATTGTTGTGTATTTCCATGTGCTTTAGTTAGTTGCAGTATGTTGAAGCCTTAGGACCACTGGAGAATACAGCCTGTTTCAGCTGACAGCAGTGAAACTGAATCAAAGCAATACATTTGTGGGATGAACAACATAAAAAGAATAACAGAAATATGCTGAGGTGGTGAAAGATATAATGACATAATGCATTTTAATATTAATGTTCCAACCACAGTACAAAAAACATCCAAAATATGGAAAATATGTAGACCTAAGAATATGTCAATTTATCTATTGCATTTTCACCTTTTTAGAGTTGTCCAAAATGTGTTACTGGTGATCTTGCCATATCTGATTTTAAGAAATGCCTATTATGCTATGTCACTGATGAAATTATAAAAAAAAGTGGAAATATAATACCGTAGTGTATTCTAAATCCTTACCAAAATTAAGACACATGTCTGTTTGCCATTCTGGATAACACATTATTGTGTAAAAGTAATAATGTCATGAAAATGCAAATAATAATTCTAGGTTTTCAGGATGATTTTGGTGCCCCCCTCACCATCATATTCTTTTTTGTATTCCTCTCTGGTTTCAGTAAAATGATATAACATTTTGGAATAAAAATACAAATGAGCAGTCCAAAACTTGAAGCCAGAATAGCAAATATCTCCACAGCAACACTGAACTTCCCAGGAGAGCTGACATACGCTGGGATAAAAGTGATCCATACCGCGCAGAATATCAGCATGCTAAAGGTGATAAATTTGGCTTCATTGAAATTATCAGGCAGTTTCCGAGCCAGAAAAGCGAGAATGAAACATAACATGGCCAGAAGTCCTATGTACCCAAGTACAGCCCAAAAGCCTACAGCTGAGCCCAGAGCACACTCTAAGATGATTTTATCCTTGAATGTTTTTAAATCCTTAAAGGGAAAAGGAGGAGAAATTGTTAACCAGAGGACACATATGATAACTTGTATAAGAGTGAAACCCAGAACACTGAGTTTCTGCTGTGCAGGCCCAAACCATTTCATCACATCACTACCTGGGAGTGTGGCCCTGAAGGCCATTAACACCACTATTGTTTTCCCCAGAACACAAGAGATACAGAGGACAAAGGTGATGCCGAATGCTGTGTGTCGCAGCATGCAGGACCACTCAGAGGGCTGACCAATGAAAGTCAGCGAACACAGGAAACACAGAATCAAGGAGAAGAGCAGCAGGAAGCTCAGCTCAGAGTTGTTGGCCCTGACAACAGGAGTCTGTCTGTATCTGAAGAAAATGAACGCCACAACAGCAGTCATGCATGTTCCAAAGAGAGAAGCTGCAGTGAGCAGTGCTCCCATAATCTCTTCATATGAGAGAAACTCTGCCTCCTTCTTTACACAGGCATCTCTTCTCTCATTTGACCAGAACTCAGGATGGCAACGCAAACAGGTGATCGAATCTGAAAAATACAATATTTACGCAGGTGTTATCTCTACATTGCACCTCTTCTGTTCCTAAAAGACAGACACACAGCATGACAACCAAATAAAGATTGACATTATCGCAGTTTTTAAAATGTTGTCGTGTACATACACACACACACGCAAATACGTACAAATTCATACTTTGTTAAACAGTACTCCAACTAATGAATTTCATAATTGGACATTTCAGACCATGCGACCCCTACTGGCTGCACCAAATAATACACAGCAGTTGATAACGCATGCCAAAATGTTTCATATTTGGACTTTATCAAGGTTGTGCACACATTCTGTTGATTTTAGACTTTAAGAGGCCTGTCCATTTTCCTTCAGTATCATTTAATGCATACATTTTTGATTTAATTACAGTGAGTGTGGGGTGCTTAAGAACATTACATATTGACTATATAATCCCTGTTAGAATCATTCAAATTTGGACTAAAGTTGGAAAGTGAACATGACAACTTTCATTTCTTTTTTTTGTCTTGTATTCAATATTACTGCACCTGTGATGTTACTGATTTCTCCCTCTGCACATCTTAAACAGTCATAGCAGCAGACAGGCTTCCCTTTCTGGAGAACCTTGCGAGTTCCAGGGGAACATTTCTCACTACATACTGACAAAGGCACCTGCATGAAGGAAAAGACTGTGACAATAAAATGTATGGGTGCACACTTTGACAGGATTTTGTCACTGCAACCATCTATTGGTAATTTTGAGTCATAATAACCAAAAATTATGATGTGATGGCAGTGAAAACAAATGCTAACTCACATAAATTTAACATTTTGAATAGACTGTACATATAACTCATCAACACCTGTATGGCACCTGCATGAACAAAACAATAGACACCATTTTCAGTCATATGTCATTATTTTTGATCCCTCGGGAAAAAAATAATTCTCACAATTTGGAAACTTTCATGAACACTTACAGCAACCACATTATAGCTTACCTGTTGTGAGTTCTGTGCCCAAATAAAAGACTTATTTTGCAGAGTCAGCTGTTTGTCAGCAGGTAAAGATGTATCATGAAGACCAACTGTGACAAAGTCCACAATGCCATTTTTTGTTGGCTGCCAGTTTATAATTTCGTACTTTGCAGCTGGGTCTCCATTCTCATTAAAATAGACCTCATCTCCTTCCTTTGTTTGAAATTTAATCTTTCTTATGTGTTGTAAAATCTAAGGAGACATGAATAAATGTAAAAAAAAAAAAAAACATCTTTACTGACGAGACATAATCTAAAAACTTATGTATGTAAGTCTTTTGTGTGCAACTCACCGTAAATGGATCGAGCTGTACCTTGCCGTTACATGTTTTATTACAGTTCAGAATATTATGAAGCGCATGGGCCACAGCATACACTCCTTTATAAACATTGTTAAAGATCGGCATGAGTGACATATCAGTGAAGCTGTTTTGTACTTCATTAACATCTTCATGGCCGGTACATTCTCTCTGATTCCTTGCTGATGACTCTGACTGCTTGAACTTACAGCTAAATAATGTTTCCCAAAATTCTGTGAACAATTCATTACTAGATGAATTGAGTGGCTTCACATCCAAAATGAACTCTCTCATGCCATTAACATGTGCTTTAGGGATGAACAGGCCTATGGCACCATCCAGAATGTGATGCCTATCCATGCTTGCAGTTTGGGAGTCAAAGATCCAGCCCTCAGTGCCTACCCACTGGTAACCAGTCAAGTTGTGGTTAGAAAACTCATGTATTAACACATCCATATCCATGTGGGAGAGGAAAGTGACAATCACCTTGGAAGTGGAAGCCTTGATAATGTCAATTATCTTTTGTATTTTGTCCGGAGGATCTGTTCTGAAGAAAGCAACAGAGTACTCCAGACAGATACCCAGCTGCTGGGCAGTTTCTGTGAAAGTGGCCATGCCATCATTTCCATAATCATCATTGGTTCTAATAGCTCCAACCCAAGTCCAACCAAAGTGCTTGACCAACTGTGCCAGGGCTCTGCTCTGGTAGTAGTCACTGGGTATTGTTCTGAGGAATGATGGGTACTTGGTTTTATCACTGAGACAAGCACAAGTAGCAAAGTGGCTGATCTAAAAGAAAACAATACCCCAAGATAAAAAAGATACAATATTTTACATTTCCATAACATTTAAATTTTTTTACAGCCCCCTAATCTCTGACCAGCTGGAACAATTACAGAGCAGTAATAATGTTTTTTACCCACTAAGATAGTTCCATTCTTACCCACCAGTGGGATATGAAAGGGTCCAATAACAGTATCTATAGCCATAGAAGGAGATGAAGAACTCTCTCCCATAATGGCCTGCACTTGGGCAGGTCTCGTACATGGTGCCTCAGAGGGTGCAGATACATCTTCATTACCATTAGCCAAGGCCAGCGCAACCCTCACACCTCTGGCAATAGAGCCACAGGCATCATAGATCTTATATCCCAGAGATATGCCAGGCAGTAATTCTGTGCTGTTATTAATTTCCTCTAATGCAAAGAGCATTGCTTGGGCAAACTGGAATCCTCTGAAATTCAAACTAGATGTGGGCAGTCATAATTAGTTGGAAATGCAACCAGTTTGTCCTTATACTAGAAACAATAGCACAGTACATGAAAGCATTTGATGACGACATATCAATATAGGCAACATGGAATATTTCAAATTTTAACACTCAGTTTGATGACCCCCGTTTTATTTCTATGCTCATTATATGTTAGATATGTCAATAGATCTACAAGATATTATTTACCTGGTGCATTGCAGTGGCAGTGGTTTGTGCATGTAGGTTTCCTGCCGGTCTTTCCAACTGCTGTGGAAAGAGAAGATCCCTCCCAACATAATGTCCCCATCCTTAGATAGCTGGGGATTCTCTGGATCCCCTCTCAGCTTGCACACTGGCTCCTCAGCCTGAGAGGCCGACACCACCAACAACAGCTGTAAGAGAGCCCAACCCTGTTCTGGCCACATCTGTGTGGACGTCATACTATCTGAGATAGCTGACCCACTGGATTTCATCACATGTACCTTAATGCAAATCAAAAGCTTGCACTGATACTTATACATTTTGGAACAGCATAAACATGATTGCAGAATTGTGAGGTTTGATCTCTGTGGACCTACTAGATAGATAATGGAGGATGGCGCTCAAATAGTAAAAGACTTTGGGCCTTACCCTATCTTAATTGTATATGTTACCAAATGAGAATAATCTTTTATCTATCTATCTATCTATCTATCTATCTATCTATCTATCTATCTATCTATCTATCTATCTATCTATCTATCTATCTATCTATCTATCTATCTATATTATATTATAGAATGTACTGTATGTTGTGATTTTTAATAATGTAAACTGGTGAAAGTTGGAAAGGTTTGACTCAAGTCTTATATTTATACATCATGCAGACACAGAGCAATATTTGTATTATTTGGAGAAGTCATTACGTGCAACTGATAGACCCAGACTTTTCTTCTTTTGAAAGGAGTGCAACAGTGGCAGCCTTCAGGCAAATGTCTCGTTTAGTCCCTTCACTGGGCTTACCAACTGAGCTTTGGGTATAATCACTTAAAGTTGCTTTCTCTCAAAACTATTCTGTTGCAAAAACTGCCATCAACCAAAAGCATACATGAATTACATGCATTTTCTGTGGTGTCCTGAGTGCATTTAACAGCTTTTGGTTAACAGAATAACACCAGTTCTCCGGAAAAAAGGGGAAGTATATCACAACATTGTTCTGTTTGCATGTGTAGGGTAAGTTGGAGAGACACAGTCATATCAGGTTCCAGGAAAGTTTACACTGGGGGATGAGCTGGCATGCGCAACTTAAGTCTATCAATCTGTCTCCTGACTGATGTGATGGTACTGGAGTGTCACTGATGATACCAAAAGGTGATTTGCATAGTTGCATACCTCACTTGGTTTTCAGAGAACATGGGGCTACCTTGGTAACCGTCTAGTTTCTGTCTATGTGTGCTAGTGTATTTGGTTTAGTTTTGTCTATTTCCATGTGCTTTAATAGGTTGCAGTATGTTGAACCAGCAGGAACACTGAAGAAACCAGCCTGTTTCAGCAGCGAAATTGAATTAAAATCATTTTTAGATTAATGTTTCAACTACAGTACAAAAGACACATAAAATATGTAGGCCTAACAATTTGTCCATTTACTTATTGCATTTTTACCTTTCTAGAGTTTTCCAAAATGTGTTAATGGTAATCTTGCCATATCTGATGTTAGGAAATACCTAATATGCTATGTCATGAATAAAATGATAAAAAGTGAAAATATACTATCAAAGTGCATTTTACACATTCACCAAATGTCTAAATGACAACCTAAATTACACATTATTGTGTAAAAGTTATATGACAAGAAAATACCAATAATCATTAAAATTTTCAGGATGATTTTGGTGCCCCTCTAACCATCATGTTTTTTTTTGTATTCTTCTCTGGTTTCAGTAAGATAATGTAACATTTTGGAATAAAAATACAAATGAGCAGTCCAAAACTTGAAGCCAGAATAGCAAATATCTCCACAGCAACACTGAACTTCCCAGGAGAGCTGACATATGCTGGGATAAAAGTGATCCATACAGCGCAGAATATCAGCATGCTAAAGGTGATAAATTTGGCTTCATTGAAATTATCAGGCAGTTTCCGAGCCAGAAAAGCAAGGATAAAACATAACATGGCCAGAAGTCCTATGTACCCAAGTACAGCCCAAAAGCCTACAGCTGAGCCCAGAGCACACTCTAAGATGATTTTCTCCTTGGACTCCTTAAAATTCTTAAAGGGAAAAGGAGGAGAAATCGTTAACCAGAGGATACATATGATAACTTGCACAAGAGTGAAACCCAGAACACTGAGTTTCTGTTGTGCAGGCCCAAACCATTTCATCACATCACTACCTGGGAGTGTGGCCCTGAAGGCCATTAACACCACTATTGTTTTCCCCAGAACACAAGAGATACAGAGGACAAAGGTGATGCCGAATGCTGTGTGTCGCAGCATGCAGGACCACTCAGAGGGCCGGCCGATGAAGGTCAGAGAACACAGGAAACACAGAGTCAAAGAGAAGAGCAGCAGGAAGCTCAGCTCAGAGTTGTTGGCCCTGACAACAGGAGTCTGTCTGTATCTGAAGAAAATGAACGCCACAACAGCAGTCATGCATGTTCCAAAGAGAGAAGCTGCAGTGAGCAGTGCTCCCATAATCTCTTCATATGAGAGAAACTCTGCCTCCTTCTTTACACAGGCATCTCTTTTCTCATTTGACCAGAACTCAGGATGGCATCGCACACAGGTGATGGAATCTGAAAATATAATCATATAATATAGAATATTTACATAAAATTTACACAATGCAAACACACAAGAACACAGGTGAAACATGTAGCCTGGTGAAGATACAAGACAGGTTTTTTAATTACTCTACTCAACTCTATATTGCATTTTCTATTCCTACAAGATGGACACACGCATGATATTAAGATCAAGATTGACATCATAGCAGTTGTTTGTTGTGTACACACATACACTCACACACACACAGACACACACAGATATATCCTGAATATAAACACATTCATGCATTTTTTTTAACAGTACTCAGCACTATGTGACCCCTAGTGGTTGCATTAAATAGCACATCGCAGCTGATAAAGATTGTCATTTAAAGGTTCCATATTATGAAAAACATGTTTTCTCTGGTCTCTACATATATAAGCTGGTCCTCCCTGAGCCTTCCAACTGCACCCAAGCCACAGGTAAGTGTTGCCATGTTTTGATAGTATTTACAGTTGCCGAAGAACTATAAGTTACCTATTCTGTTAGCAGGAGCTAGCATTAGCTACATAGTAGTAACTGTAACAACACAACAAACTAAGTAACATATTCAGACACACTATCCATTCTGAAACATCCTGCTGAAGCCGTGGATTCTGTATTTCTTCAGGAGCCTTCTCCTTCTGGGTCCGATTCTAGGTCAAACTGGTATGATTAAATGATAGCGTCTCGACAAGGCATAGCATTACATCCACCGTGAAGCGCATGCATGCTACCGCGAATGTAAGAGGCATCTTTTCCCTGAGAGGGGTGTGTAGCAGGCGCTGACAGACAGAGCTCATTAGGATATAAAGGTGCAGGCACAGAAACAGGCTGCTCTCAGTAGAGCTCACTTGAGTGACTTTAAGACTGAAATTCAGGACCACAGATGGGTTTGGGGCAATACATTTCTAGTACAGTGTTGTTGGACCTCTGACAGCTGTGTGAAATTGATGAAAAACAGTCTAATATGGGACCTTTAATGCATCAGTTGTTGATGTAATGATGATGATTCGGGGGCACTTGAGAAAACTGCATAATGACTATATAATCACTGTTGGAATCACTTAAATTAATGTTTACTACAACTGGAACATGAACATGAAGACTTTTGTTTTGTCTTGTATTGAGTATTACCACACCTGTGATGTTACTGATTTCTCCCTCTGCACATCTTAAACAGTCATAGCAGCAGACAGGCTTTCCTTTCTGGAGAACCTTGCGAGTTCCAGGGGGACAGTTCTCACTACAAACTGAGAGAGGCACCTGCATGAAGGAAAAGACTGATACAATAAAAAAATGGGCATTCACTTTGATGAGGTGTTTGTCCCTGCAATCACCTATTGCTAATTTTGATTCATCCTAACCACAAATAATGTAATGTGATGTGATGGCAGTGAAAACAAACACTTATTTACACAAATGTATCATTTTGAATAGACTGTACAAATCACTAATAATTCACATTTACTGCAACCTCATTATAGCTTACCTGTTGTGAGTTCTTCGCCCAAATGAGAGACTTATTTAACAGATTCAGCTGTTTGTCTGCAGGTAAAGATGAATCGTGAAGACCAACTGTGACAAAGTCCACAATGCCATTTTCTGTTGGCTGCCAGTTAATAATTTCATACTTTGCTGCTGGATCTCCGTACTCATTAAAGTAAACCTCATCTCCATCCTTTGTTTTGAAGTTGACCTGTTTTACATGCTGTAAAATCTAAAGATATGAATCGATGTAGATCATTATCTGTGTATTGTCTCACCAGTATGGTAGAGGGATTTAAACAATGAATGTTCTAAATTCACACCATTTTTCATTGTTAGTGTGAAATAATGTAAATTACTGAAATGTGGTGTCCAACTCACCATAAATGGATCCAGTTGCACCTTGTTGTTACATGATTTATTACAAGTGAACATATTATGAAATGCATGGGCCACAGCATACACTCCTTTATAAACATTGTTAAAGATAGGCATGAGTGACATATCAGTGAAGCTGTTTTGCACTCCACTCAGATCTTCATGTCCAGTGCATTCTCTCTGATTCTCTGCTGAAGACTTTGACCACTTGAACTCACAGCTAAATAGTTTTTCCCAAAACTCTGTAAATAATTCATTACTGGTTGAATTGAGCGGCTTTACATCCAACATGAACTCTCTCATGCCACTGACATGTGCTTTGGGGATGGACAGGCCTATGGCACCATCCAGAATGTGATGCCTGTCCATGGCTGCAGTTTGGGAATCGAAGATCCAGCTTTCACTGCCTACCCACTGGTACCCAGTCAAGTTGTGGTGAGAGAATTCGTGTATAACCATGTCCATATCCAAGTGGGAGAGGAAAGCAACAATCACCTTGGAAGTTGACGCTTTGATAATGTCAACTATCTTTAGTATTTTTTCTGGTGGATCTGTTCTAAAGACCGACACTGAGTACTCCAGACAGATGCCCAGCTGCTTGGCAGTTTCGATAAATATTGCCATGCCATTATTGCCATAATCATCATTGGTATTAATAGCTCCAACCCAAGTCCAGCCATAGTGCTTGACCAACTGAGCTAGGGCTCTGCTCTGGTAGTAGTCACTGGGTATTGTTCTAAGGAATGATGGGTACTTGGTTTTATCACTGAGACAAGCACAAGTAGCAAAGTGGCTGATCTTGAAGAAAAAAAAAAAAAAAGATCCCATGATCAATAAATACATGAAATATACACTGCATACTTCACTTCCTTTAAACCCCCCTTTTCTATAAAAAGCTGGAATAATTATGTAATGATAATTGCATTTACTCATTTAAGTGGGTTTTTTGCGACTATTACCCACCATTGGGATATAAAAAGGTCCAATGACAGTAGATATAGCCATGCAAGGAGAGGAAGATGTCTCTCCCATTATGGCCTGCACTTGGGCAGGTCTGCTACAAGGTGCTTCAGAAGATGAAAATACTTCATTACCATTTGCCAAGGCCAGTGCAACTCTTACACCTCTGGCAATGGAGCCACAGACGTCATATATCTTATATCCTAGAGAGATGCCAGGTAGTAGGTCTGTGCTGTTATTAATTTCTTCAATGGCAAAGAGCATAGCCTGGGCAAACTGGAACTCTCTGAAATGCAAACTTGAAGCATATAGTTGGAAATGTAACCAATTTGTCCTTGACATACAAACAGTAGTATTTCAAATGAAATGATTTTATGTTATTGTAACACATAACAAGACACTACTTAATGCTCCATTTGGTTATCTCTTCTGTACCTGTTTTGTATCTATATACACTTTCTCTTTGAAAATAAGTAGATATTTACCATACAATTTACCTGGTGCATTGCAGTGGCATTGGTTTGTGCTTATAGGTCTCCTGTCTGTTTATCCACGTGCTGTGAAAAGAGAAGAGCCCCCCCAATATTATATCCCCATCCTTGGAAAGCTGGGGGCTCTCTGGATCTCCTCTCCACTTGCACACCGGCTCCTCAGCCTGAGAGATGGATGCCATCAATAACAGCTGTAAGAGTGCCAAACCCTTCTCCAGCCACCTCTGAGAGGACATCATGTTGTCCGACAGAGCTACAGCACTAACCAAAATCATAACCGTACCTCATGGAAAATCTAAATTTTGCACTGATATTTATACATTTCTTAGCAATATAAACCATGATAGAACAAGCGTGTCAGCCATGTCTGGGCGTCACCTTTAACAGTCCCCAGGGAAAAGCTGTTTTCACTGTGATACTTTTCCATATTTGTTTTCTTCATGTATTTGCATAAGTTTCCAGCACTTTGAGCTCTCAAAGCCATCATGAAATACAGCTTATTGCCACTAAAAGTGATGAAAGTGACTCAAGACACTTGGGTTGTAAAAGGTAAAATGAAATAATATATCTTTATATCAATTTCTCAAGTACAGTACATACATAGAGTACAGTTTTCATACATTTTCAGTTTACATAATGGTGCCCTGTTTTTGTTGGTTTAATTGGATGTGCTGAGCCTTGCAGAAAGCACACAGATTACTGCTTCACCATTAGCAGAACTAAAAACTGGCACAATATACAAATAAACCATTTTATAAACTATACTAAATGTTGTTACATTCATAAAATGTTCATGCATTCTTTGTACACACAGACACACACACGCACACACAGAAACGTGCATGCCATCTCATTATGCTATGTCACAAATGAAACAATTAACATAGGAAAAATACTTCAGCATTACAACACAAGTTTTAACAATATGGTAAAAAAAATATCATGAACAATTATTAAGCCACTAAAATGTCTTTCCCACTAAATTATTTAACTTCTCATGAGGATTTTGGTGCTCCCTTCCCCATCATGTTCTTTTTTGTATTCTTCTCTGGTTTCAGTAAGATAATGTAACATTTTGGAATAAAAATACAAATGAGCAGTCCAAAACTTGAAGCCAGAATAGCAAATATCTCCACAGCTACACTGAACTTCCCAGGAGAGCTGACATACGCTGGGATAAAAGTGATCCATACTGCACAGAATATCAGCATGCTAAAGGTGATAAATTTGGCTTCATTGAAATTATCAGGCAGTTTGCGAGCCAGAAAAGCGAGAATGAAACATAACATGGCCAGAAGTCCTATGTACCCAAGTACAGCCCAAAAGCCTACAGCTGAGCCCAGAGCACACTCTAAGATGATTTTGTTCTTAAATGTTTTAAAATTCTTAAAGGGAAAAGGAGGAGAAATTGTTAACCAGAGGATACATATGATAACTTGTACAAGCGTGAAACCCAGAACACTGAGTTTCTGCTGTGCAGGCCCAAACCATTTCATCACATCACTACCTGGGAGTGTGGCCCTGAAGGCCATTAACACCACTATTGTTTTCCCCAGAACACAAGAGATACAGAGGACAAAGGTGATGCCGAATGCTGTGTGTCGCAGCATGCAGGACCACTCAGAGGGCCGGCCGATGAAGGTCAGAGAACACAGGAAACACAGAGTCAAGGAGAAGAGCAGCAGGAAGCTCAGCTCAGAGTTGTTGGCCCTGACAACAGGAGTCTGTCTGTATCTGAAGAAAATGAACGCCACAACAGCAGTCATGCATGTTCCAAAGAGAGAAGCTGCAGTGAGCAGTGCTCCCATAATCTCTTCATATGATAAAAACTCTTCCACCTTCTTTACACAGGCATCTCTTCTCTCATTTGACCAGAACTCAGGATGGCATCTCACACAGGTGATAGAATCTGAAAAATGAAATGACATAATATATAATATCAACATAATGATACACACAATACGAACACGCAAGAACAAGGCTGAAATAAGTAGCCTATCTGGTGAAGATAGGTAACTGTTGAGGAAACTAGCACACTGATCTAATACTAAAAGTTATAGTTAACATTACATTACAGAAAAGGCTCATTGATTTTCCCTTTAAGTGCAAAAATAGATTTGTCTGTTTCAACCAATGTAACTGTCACTTGCCACATTCCTCCATACGTCCTTCACATTGTTATGCGTGTTAAAGGGATATTCCGGTGTAAATTTTATCCATGGTCTAACACACTGTGACACCGAGTAAGACCCTCCCTCGAGAGATCAAGATTTCCGACCGCTAGCTTATGCAGTTTTAGCAACCTCAGAAAAGACCAGATGATAACAATACACTGCAGTCTATGCCTCCACCAAGAAACCGCCATCAAAAAGCCACTCATAGCCACAAATAAATAGGGTTAAATAGGGTCCCAGCACAATATATATATATATATATATATATATATATATATATATATATATATATATATATATATATATATATATATATATAAACTTTGGCCACCTTTAATAGGAAACTACACAGGTTACTACACCTGTAATGTTGCTGATTTCTCCCTCTGCACATCTTAAACAGTCATAGCAGCAGACAGGCTTTCCTTTCTGCAGGACCTTGCGAGTTCCAAGGGGACATTTCTCACTGCAAACTGACAGAGGGACCTGCATGAACAAAGTGGCAATGAGATAAAATAAATAAATTATATATATATATATATATATATATATATATATATATATATATATATATATATATATATATATATATATATATATATATATATATATATATTCCATTATTACAGTTGTTGTTATGATACAGTGATGATAATTTTTCAAATTATGACAACCAGAACAGATTTTCATTCACAATTCCAATGTTTACATAGAAGCTTACCTGTTCTGAGTTCTGTGCCCAAACTAAAGACTTATTTTGCAGAGTCAGCTGTTTGTTTGCAGGTAAAGACGCGTCATAAAGACCAACTGTGACAAAGTCCACAATGCCATGTTCTGTTGGCTGCCAGTTTATAATTTCATACTTTGCTGGTGGGTCTCCATTCTCATTAAAGTAAACCTCATCTCGTTCTTTTGTTTTGAACCAAATATTTTTTATGTGCTGTAAAATCTAAGAAGATATTCATCAATGATCATAAGCTGATAAATATTCAAGTCTGTTGTCGCAACAGCTTGATAGACAAACTGCAACAATGTATTTTTTCAATATTCACACTATTTTGTATGAATGTCATTAAAAAAAACAAATGTACTATTAAACTCACCGTAAATGGTTTAAGCTGCACCCTAATGTCACATGTTTTATTACAGCTCAGAATATTATGAAGTGCATAGGCAACAGCATACACTCCTTTGTAAATATTGTAAAAGATAGGCATGAGTGACATATCAGTGAATGTGTTTTGCACTTCAGTCACATCTTCATTTCCAGTACATTCTTTCTGATTTTCTGCTGATGGTATTGAGAGGTTAAACTTGCACTCAAAAAGTGTCTCCCAAAACTCTGTAAACAATTTTATGCTAGACGAATTAAGTGGCTTCACATCCAACATGAACTCTCTCATGCCACTGACATGTGCTTTGGGGATGGAGAGGCCTATGGCACCATCCAGTATGTGATGCTTATCCATGGCTGCAGTCTGGGAATCAGAGATCCAGCTCTCACTGCCAACCCACTGGTACCCAGTCAAGTTGTGGTAGGCCAACTTGTGTAAAACAATGTCCATATCCAAGTGGGAGAGGAAAGCAACAATTACTTTTGAAGTGGAAGTTTTAATAATTTCAATTATCTTTTGAATTTTGTCAGGGGTATCTGTTCTGAAGACAGATACAGAGTACTCCAGACAGATACCCAGATGCTGGGCGGTTTCCATAAATGTGGTCATCCCGTTATTGCCGTAATCATCATTAGTTCTAATAGCTCCAACCCAGGTCCAGCCAAAGTACTTGACCAACTGAGCTAGGGCTCTGCTCTGGTGGTAGTCACTGGGTATTGTTCTGAGGAATGATGGGTACTTGGTTTTATCACTGAGGCAAGCACAAGTTGCAAAGTGGCTGATCTAGAAACAATGACATCCCAGGATAAATAGATACAATATTTAACATTTCCACAACACACTTCAGTTATTTTAAAATCCCTTTTTCTATGGCCAGCTGGAACGAGTATATATATATATATATATATATATATATATATATATATATATATATATATATATATATATATATATATATATATATATATATATATATCTATATATTTATTTATTTATTTATTTATGTTTTTTTTTTTTTCCCAAAATATATTTACATTCTTACCCACCAGTGGGATATGAAAGGGTCCAATAACAGTAGCTATAGCCATGGAAGGAGATGAAGAACTCTCTCCCATGATGGCCTGCACTTGGGCAGTTCTGGTACATGATGCTTCAAAGGGTGCAAATACTTTGTCATTATCATTAGCCAAGGCCAGTGCAACTCTCACACCTCTCGCAATGGAGCCACATACATCATAGATCTTATATCCTAGGGATATGCCAGGTAGTATGCCTGTGCTGTTATTTATCTCCTCTATGGCAAAAAGCATAGCCTGGGCATACTGGAACCCTCTGAAATTCAAACTTAATGCAGACAGTTACAAATAGTAGGAGGTTTTCCATTGAAATACAGGCAATAAAATAGTAAAATAACACAAACGATGCAATTCACTACTCAATTTGTATAAACTTTTTGCACATATTTGTTTTTATCATTGTGATAAAATGTTATCTTAGTAATTTTAAATTAACACATATATCCAACATATACTATACCTGATGCATGGCAGTGGGAATGGTTTTCTTGTATAAGTATGCTGTCTGTCTTCCCAGCTGCTATGGAAAGCAAAAATTCCCCCTAACATAATGTCCCCATCCTTAGATAGCTGGGGGTTCTCAGGATCCCCTCTCAGCCGGCACACCTGCTCCTCAGCCTGAGAGAAAGACGCCACCAAGCACAGCTGTAAGAGTGCCCAACCTTGTTCTGGCCACCTCTGAGTGGACAACATACTGCCTGAGAGAACTTAACCACACGTCATAACCATGACTCTTCCGTCCTGTAAAGATTGGACTGATATTTATACATGTTTGAGCTGCATACAAAAATAAGAGTACAGGGATGTCTTATCTCTGTGGACCTACAAAGCAGGGTGGTGCCAAAACAAAAATAGTTTGTGGCATTTGTATATTTTGAATATTTTAACTGTATATATTAACAGCTAGGAATATTATTTTTTTGACAAAATACTTTATGGAGCTCCTAAGGGAATATGTGTGCACTAGAGAGTTTCCAGTGTGCACATTATACTTTCCCCCAAGATTGAGGGACTTTATTTTCCACATGCATTTTTTCATCCGCACACCAGCATTTCATTTGTGCCAGATCCTGCCAGAAGATGATCTGGGACATAGACCAGGACCAGCACCTAGTTAGTCGGAATCAGAGATTTGTGTCAATGATGGTAAACTTAAAAATGAGAAACACCTCTAGGTATAATACAATTCCACAGCAACACACAGTCTAAAAAAATGGCCATTAAGTTGAAACAACACATCTTTAAAAAAAATATTTATTCATAACCTTCTTGAGGACAGGCAATTTTAATTACTTGATGAACTGGCAAATAAGTGTGTGTTATTGTTGTAACTGACATGATAGACCTGTATATTTACATCTTTACAACATATTCTGCAACAATACTTAGGTAGATGGTAAGCGTCAAAGTAACATCCAGGTGAATGGCAGGATACAAAGTTTCACAGCAGAACATTGCCCAAACCATCACACTGCCTCCAATGGCTTGCCTTCTTCCCATTGTGCATCCTGGTGCCATGTGTTCCCCAGGTAAGCACTTTCTGCAGTGGACAGGGGTCAACATGGGCACTCTGACTGGTCTGCGGCTATGCAGCCCCACAGGCAACTAACTGTGATGCATTGTGTATTCCGATGC
This sequence comes from Acanthopagrus latus, assembly GCF_904848185.1. Classification (NCBI taxonomy): domain Eukaryota; kingdom Metazoa; phylum Chordata; class Actinopteri; order Spariformes; family Sparidae; genus Acanthopagrus; species Acanthopagrus latus. Next base: position 11,485,027 of record NC_051040.1, read on the forward strand.
CTTTCTATCAGAACCAGAATTAACTTCAGCAATTTGAGCAAAAGTAGCTCATCTGTTGGATCAGAACACACAGACCAGACTTTGCTCCCAGCACCAGTGAGCCTTGGTAACCCATGACCCTGTTGGTTGTTCACCGCTGTTCCTTCCTTGGACCACTTTTGATGGATACTGACCACTTCAGACTGGGAACACCCCACAAGAGCTGCAGTTTTGGAGATGCTCTGATCTAGTCGTCTAGCCATCACAATTTGGCCTTTGTCAAACTCGCTCAAATCTTACACTTGCCCATTTTTCCTGCTTCTAACACATCAACTTTGAGGAAATGTTCACTTGCTGCCTAATATATCCCACCCACTAACAGGTGCCTCGATGAAAAGATAATCACTGTTAAGTACTTCACCTGTCAGTGGTCAAAATGTTATGCCTGACCGGTATATATTAATTAAATTAGTGTTCATTTTGTTTTTTCAAAATGACCAGACACAGAGGTCCATATTTTGTGGTCCTACAATGAGAGTCCACTTTTGAGAATAGAGAATAAGAGAACAGCTTCAACACAAAATGGCAATATGGCACTGCCATATTTATTACTTTTTAGAGTTTATAGAGAGAACCATTTTGCCTTGAACAACACCACAGACAGGCACTTTCGCCTCAGAGATATTCCATTTCTCAAATATCCCTTCAAAAGAAGATGCAATTTGGTCTGCTGTCTGAGACCCACAGCACTCTTGAGAATGATGTACAGTCTTTTTCAACGCAAAGTCCTCATCCAGCCATTGTGCAGTCAAACGCAACATGCTAACCTGGTTAATGCTTGAAGACCAGATATCTGTAGTGAGGCTAATGGATACAGAACCAGAAATTAGATTTTTGACATGGCTGTAAGCAATACTGTACAATTCGGGTAAGAACTGGTCTGAGAAATACTTGCAACTGGGCATGGCATAACATGGCTCGAGGAGCTCCACAAGTTTGGTGAATCCGGCATCTTGAATGATAGAAAAAGGCTGGTAATCCAGTGTGATACACTCCATGATTTTCAGATGGATGGCTGTCCGTCTGGGTCCATGTCGTACTTTTTTTTTTTTTTTTTCTCACTTGACTCTCTTAGCAACAACTGTATGTGTTTTGTTTTTGTTTTTTTCTGGTGTCAGCTGCAGCTTCTTTTCACCACTTTGCTGCACAAATGTAGGGTGTAGCTCTGCATGATTCTTCTTGAGGTGGGTGAGCGAATTTGATGTATTGTATACGCCTTGTTTCCTCCCTGCATAACCAACACTTTGCTGTCATTGCAAATTGCAAACGTACTATTCGTAGGTAACACTTGGAAATCATTCCAAACCCCAGACATCTCATGCAGAGGGCGAACAAGCTTGTTAGCCAGGGTTAGCAACCCACAAGTCTAGCGTGTTGTTGTTATACGTCATCATGCGCGCGCCTGTAAACATCCCATGCTGCGTTCATGAAGGCTCGGAAATGCTGAAGCCTACAGAACAAACATCGGTTATAAAAACCCGATACCAATAATTCCTAATATAAGATTTTTAAGTCAATATTGGCCGATAATATCGGAGGAGCGAAATTATCGGACATCCCTCATATACAGGACTGTCAAACAATAAACATTTTTAATCTGATTAGTCACAGGGTAGCTACGGATGACTGTTGCCATATAATTTTGGTCATTTTTTAGTCATTACTGTGCCTTGTTTACCTTTCATATTTGCATATGACATTAGTGCATGTTGTTATCTCAATGGATAACATTAGCACTTATCGCTACATGTGTTTTAGTCACTCAGTAACAGTTTTAGGCTAATTAGGCTAATTTTCTCTGTCTTTTATTTCTATAACAGTTTTACTCAAAGTATTTCACATGTTATGATAGGAAAGTGTAAATAAAGGAGCAAGGCACTGAATGTGGATGGCTGTTTACCTATGTTTTATGTATACACACACACACACACACACATTTATAGTTAGTCATATTGATCATATTTAATTATGTCATCTCACCATGCTATGTCACAAATAAGTTATACACAGTAAACTGACAGACGCTATGGTAGAACAATGTAACTACTTGATGGCTTGGTTAACAAATTATGACATGAATTGCCACTGTATTATTTCGATTTTTCAGAAGGATTTAGGTCCCCCCTTCCCCATCATATTCTTTTTTGTATTCTTCTCTGGTTTCAGTAAGATAATACAACATTTTGGAATAAAAATACAAATGAGCAGTCCAAAACTTGAAGCCAGAATAGCAAATATCTCCACAGCAACACTGAACTTCCCAGGAGAGCTGACATATGCTGGGATAAAAGTGATCCATACTGCACAGAATATCAACATGCTAAAGGTGATAAATTTGGCTTCATTGAAATTATCAGGCAGTTCCCGAGCCAGAAAAGCAAGAATGAAACATAACATGGCAAGAAGTCCAATGTACCCAAGTACAGCCCAAAAGCCTACAGCTGAGCCCAGAGCGCACTCTAAGATGATTTTGTCCTTAAATGTTTTAAAATTCTTAAATGGAAAAGGAGGAGAAATTGTTAACCAAAGGATACATATGATAACTTGTACAAGAGTAAAACCTAGAACACTGAGTTTCTGCTGTGCAGGCCCAAACCATTTCATCACATCACTACCTGGGAGTGTGGCCCTGAAGGCCATTAACACCACTATTGTTTTCCCCAGAACACAAGAGATACAGAGGACAAAGGTGATGCCGAATGCTGTGTGTCGCAGCATGCAGGACCACTCAGAGGGCCGGCCGATGAAGGTCAGAGAACACAGGAAACACAAACTCAAGGAAAAGAGCAGCAGGAAGCTCAGCTCAGAGTTGTTGGCCCTGACAACAGGAGTCTGTCTGTATCTGAAGAAAATGAACGCCACAACAGCAGTCATGCATGTTCCAAAGAGAGAAGCTGCAGTGAGCAGTGCTCCCATTGTCTCTTCATATGATAAAAACTCTTCCACCTTCTTTACACAGGCATCTCTTCTCTCATTTGACCAGAACTCAGGGTCACATCTTACACAGGTGATAGAATCTGAAAAAATAAAATAAGATAACAAAGTAGTTGAAATAATTGTGCACCAATATAATGACTACAGTCACTTTCACCCTTTCTGTTTTGACTTTTGAGGTTATTTGATGCATCAGTTTTTGATGTCATGACATTCATTTTGGGGTTGCTGTTATAGGAACATTTTGCTATATAATCCTTGCAAGGATTACTCAACATTTGGAATCACAAAATAAAAATATGTCCCATTATGTTTTCTTCCGCTTTTCTGTAAGGGTTGCGGGGATGTTAGCTCTTTTTCCCCCTAAGTGGTCGCGGGGGGTTACTGGCGCCAAATCCTGTTAACTATGGATGAAGGCCACCCTGGATGAGTCACCAGCTCATCGCAGGACCCTTACTGATGGCAGAGGCTGCCTTACACAAGGTGCCCACTGCACATCGGGAGCAATTTTTGGGTTCAGTATCTTGCTCAAGGATACCTTGACGTGCAGCTCAGGATTTGAACCAGCGACCTTCCGATCACTGGTCCACCAAGTCTACCCACTGAGCTTCAGCTGTGAAATATGTAATTTCTTTAAATTTGCATATCAAACATGACAACTTTTAGACATTCTTGTTTTGAATGTAATATTACCACACCTGTGGCATTGCTTTGTTCTCCTTCTGCACATCTTAAACAGTCATAGCAGCAGACAGGCTTTCCTTTCTGGAGAACCTTGCGAGTTCCAGGGGGACACTTCTCACTGCAAACTGACAAAGGCACCTGCATGAGTAAAATAACACTGAGACAAATATATGTGCATTCACACTGACATAGTGTTGCCTTTGCAACAATTCATTTTTTGTTTGGATGCATCAAAACATTTTTCATACAGTGATGGTAACTACGAACTTTTACTTTAATTTAACATTACAGTATTCACATGGTGGCTTACCTTTTGTGAGTTCTGGGCCCAAAATAAAAACTTGTTTTGTAGATTCAGCTGTTTATCTGCAGGTAAAGATGAATCATGAAGACCAACTGTGACAAAGTCCACAGTGCCATTTTCTTTTGGCTGCCAGTTAATAATTTCATACTTTGCTGCTGGGTCTCCATTCTCGTTGAAGTAAACCTCATCTCCTTCCTTTGTTTTGAAGTGAATCTTTTTAATGTGCTGTAAAATCTAAGAAGATATGTGTCAACATAGGTCATTGTCAGTCAGACAGGCATCATTTAGATGTTTGAACAGCATGATAGACTGATAATTTCATTTTTCAATGATTCATCATTTTCTTTGTTCTTGTGAAATGATGTGAAAGCAAACATATTATTTAAGACTTTGGCATTCAACTCACCATCAGCGGATCTAGCTGTATCTTTTCATTACATGTTTTATTACAGCTGAGAATATTATGAAGTGCATGGGCCACAGCATACACTCCTTTATAAACATTGTAAAAGATAGGCATGAGAGACATATAGGTGAAGCTATTTTGCACTCCAGTCACATCTTCATGTCCGGTACATTCTCTTTGATTCCCAGCTGATAACTTTGAGTGTTTGAAATTGCAGCTGAATAATTTCTCCCAAAACTCTGTAAACAATTTCTGACTTGTTGAATTTAACGGCTTCACATCCAAAATGAACTCTCTCATGCCACTGACATGTGCTTTGGGAATGAACAAGCCTATGGCACCATCCAGAATGTGATGTATATCCATGGCTGCAGTTTCGGACTCAAAGATCCAGCTCTCACTACCTACCCACTGGTACCCAGTCAAGTTGTGGTGAGACAACTCAGGTAGTAGCACATCCATATCTTTGTGGGAGAGGAAAGCAACAATCACTTTGGAAGTGGAAGCTTTGATAATTTCAACTATCTTTAGTATTTTTTCAGGTGGATCTTTTCTAAAGACAGAAACAGAGTATTCCAGACAGATGCCCAGCTGCTGGGCAGTTTCTATGAATATGGCCATGCCATTATTGCCGTAATCATTATTTGATCTAATAGCTCCAACCCAAGTCCAACCAAAGTGCTTGACCAACTGAGCCAGGGCTCTGCTCTGGTAGTAGTCACTGGGTATTGTTCTGAGGAATGATGGGTACTTGGTTTTATCACTGAGACAAGGACAAGTTGCAAAGTGGCTGATCTACAAGAAAGAGAGATTACATTTACACACAAACATATACATACTTTAAACAGCACTCTAGAGTTCTTTGAAAACTGCTTTTCTATGGTCAGCTCAAAGATTTAAAAAAAATAGCGATTTCAATTCTTAATAATCTTATCTACCATTGGGATATGAAAGGGTCCAATGACAGTAGCTATAGCCATGCAAGGAGAGGAAGAACTCTCTCCCATAATAGCCTGCACTTCAGCAGGTCTGGCACACGGTTTCTCAGATAGTGCAGTTACGGCTGGATCACCATTAGCCAAGGCCAGTGTAACCCTCACTCCCCTGGTAATGGAGGCACAGGTATCATAGATCTTATATCCCAGAGAGATGCCAGGCAGTAATTCTGTGCTGTTGTTTATCTCCTCTATGGCAAAGAGCATAGCCTGGGCAAACTGGAACCCTCTGAAATTCAAACTTGACGCAGACCATTTTGAGTGGTTAGACTTGCAGAAAGATGTCCTTAATATAGAAACAATAGCTTAGTAAATTACAGTATTTGATAATTTTCGTAGAGAGTGAAATGAATATTTAATCTGTTTAAACTCAGTTTGGTAACTGTCTTTATATCTGTACTCACTTCCTCTCAGATAATTGAAATAGAATATTTTTATCTCATGCTGTAATTTACCTGGTGCATTGCAGTGGCAGTGGTTTGTGCATGTAGGTATCATGTCTGTCTATCCAGCTGCTGTGGAAAGCGAAGATTCCACCTAACATGATGTCTCCATCCTTGAAAAGCTGTGGATTCTCTTGATCCCCTCTCCATCTGCACACAGGCTCCTCAGCATGAGTGAAATATGCCACCAACAATAGCTGTAGGAGTGCCCAACCCTGTTCTGGCCACCTCTGTACAGACGTCATAGCCTCTGAGAGAACTGAACTGCTGTGTGTTAAATTTAAAGTTTGCACTGGTAGATATACATTTTTGAGCACCACAAAAAATGATGCCAAAGGTTAATCTCTTCGGACCTACAAGGTGTGGCAAGAGGAAAGAACTTGAGCCAACAGAAAGAGGCCACAGCCTAACATCTGAACTTTGTATGTTTTCATATAAGAATTGTTATTATAATAATTATGATAACCTTATTTATACAGCACCTTTCAAAAGCATGTTACAAAGTGCTGTACAACAGAAAATGATAAAGCGCCAAGAAATTAAAATTGGAATTAAGATTTAGAAATTTAAAATCACCCATGCTCAACAAGGTAATCATGCCACAATAATAAAACAAAATTAAGAGAAGGCAAATCGATAAAAGTGAGTCTTTAGAAGAGATTTAAAAGAAGTCACTGAGGTAGCCTGCCTGAGATCGCCAGGCAGGGAGTTCCAAAGCTGTGGAGCACAGACAGCAAAGGCCCGGTCACCTTTTTTAATGAGATGGGACCTCAGGACCATAAGTAAAGCTGTGCCGGCAGGTCTCAGGCAGGGTAAAAGCAGGTCACGGATATAGACAGGAGCCTGACCACTCAGGGCTTTAAAAAACAAGTAGTAAAATCTTGAAATTAATTCTAAAACTCTTCTGGGGGGCCCAGAAATGACTCCTGGGGGACCCCACAGAAAAGGGGAGCATGAGAGGAGCAGGCATCACCAAGAGACACAGAGAAGGACCTATTTGATAGATAAGACTTGAACCACTCGAGCGCCACACCACTGATGCCAATAAGGTGTTCCAGACGGCTAATTAGGGTATCACGGTCCACTGGATCAAAGGCTGAGCTGAGATCAAGTAAAATTAAAACTGAACAGAACCCCGAGTCAGCCGACAGCAACAAGTCATTTGTGATCTTGATAAGAGGAGTCTCAGTACTGTGCTGGGAGCGAAAGCCTGATTTCAAACAATTCATTGTTGTCTAAAAAGGCAATCAGCTGAGTAGAGACAACCTTTTCTAAAACCTTTGATAAAAATGACAACTTGGAGATCGGTCTAAAATGATTCAAAACTGAGGCATCCAAAGTGTTTTATTCATTTATTTATTTTTTTAAGTGGATAGACCAGGGCGCGTTTAAAACAGGATGGAAAAATGCCATTGGACATAGAGAGGTTAAGAATGGCTAAAACATCAGGACCAACTGTCTGAAACACAGTTTTTAAAAGCCAAGTGGGCAAGCAATCTGAGAAGCAGGTGGAAGACTTTGATGCTGCAACTATGTGCCCCAGGGAGGACAAGGAGATTTCGTTAAAATTACTTAAGGGAAATTGGAGGTGTGAGTCTGTGTCAGCTTCCAAAAGACTTCTTCTTCATCTTTTCTAAGAACGGTGCCAAACCGCTGTCAGATCTGCACAATTTTATTTACAAAATGACAAAGAATTACTTCGCATTTCTCTGGGAGGGGTCAGGAGCCTGGCTGGGTGCAGGTCGAGTCACAGAATAAATAGTTTTAAAAAGTACTCTGGGATTATGGCCCTGGTTAGTGATCAGGTTAGCGAAATAAGTGTTTCTAGCCACTTTGACAGCATGCTGATGAGACGACATGAGACCTTTAAGGGAGGCGAGGGAGCCACTCTGTTTGCTAATGTAATGGTTAGCCTATGCATACACCTCAAACTAGCTGATGTTATTGCTAATGTTAGCAAACTCAAATGTATTATAACTTAGGTGCAAGCTAAATTGAGATTTTACTGTCAAATATTATCTATGCATTTTACAAGTAACTGATGCCAGCCAGCAGTTACTTTACTTTAGATATTAGGCAGTGGTTTACACCATGCTGCGACACAAACACAACAATGGAGGGAGGAGAGAGATGCGTGTTTTTTAGCTGGAAATACAGTCATCATTTTGAGTTAGTGTCAGCTAAAGATGAGAATATTAAGGTTCATTGTGCACACTCTGTTCTGGTGACAAAGTACTATCAAGCTTCAACAACATGACCTCAAATTTGAAGAAACATTTGGAGTCCCAGCACAGCACAGTTAAGTATACAGAACAAGTACCACCAGGTGCTGTTAAGCAGAGAGCTACGAGCAAAGCTCTTCCAATAACGTGAGTATTGACCAAATCGGTTGTGATTTTTATGTTGAGGCAGCGGGGTATCGTCGGCAGCTGCTGAATATAACTAATAAAGTGATTTGTAATCTAACTTAGTTACTTAAAAAAAAGTGATCAGTAAAGTAACTTTTACTTTTCAAAGGAGTGATCAGTAATCAGATTACTTGTTCAAGGTAACTGTGGAAACACTATTTAAGAATGCATATTTTGGTGTTTGCAATGCAAAGAATGTGACCATGTTTAGTATTGTCATTCAGTAAAATTCCGCAGAATGTAGGCTACAGTTTCTCACACAATTTAAGTGAGGCGTTGGATGTGCAGTAGGACAGAAAACGGCTCTTGATATTGTAAAGTCTGAAAAATTCAGACTTTTAGTGTTACTGCTACAACTAGCTTAGCTACATCTGAATGTGACATAAGCTACATGATAAAATGAACTGGTGTTCATTTTGATTGGAGGAGATGCACAGTGAAATAGAAACACATTTTGCAGTAGACAAAATGCTCTCACAACCATATTTAAGTTGTATTCAATTAAATGGTAAAATAATGTTTAAGATTCAGAAATGTAGTCTTGTGCAAGGTGTATCATTCTGTTTTTATTCCTGTAAGTAAGATATGAATATAAAATGTTATTATGAATGATATATAGCAAGCATTATTGTTGAATTGTGTGCAATATTGCAACTCATTACATGATGCTTTTATATTATATTACATTATATTATATTATATTATATTATATTATATTATATTATATTATTTATCAAATAGGTGATACATAAGTAATAAAGGGGGAGAGCTCCTTGGCTGCATGCTTTCAGTTTTAAATGTTGATATATTTTTTTCGGTTTAAGATTCTTCGTATGAATATTTCAGAGGGGGGCATCATAAAGGAATTACCCCCAATTTCCACTGGATACGTGTCCGCTGCGTTACGTCTCCACCACGCCAGCAGAGCTGATAGGTTTTACTCTAGTCTATGTGTCAATTTTCACCAGGTCTGGTGCACTGCGTATCTGCTCCGTCCCAGCTCCGGCAGTCCAGAGCCTTCCGGCACAGACACGCAGGACTTCTATGTCTAGCGGATGCCGGAGCATAACGCAACAATTGAGCTGAATTTAGTATGGCGCAGACAGGAAGTCAAGCAGCAAAAACAACATCTGGTTACTTTTCAAAATAAAACACTGACACCAGCACACAAATCTCAAAAAAGAGACAAACACACGCTCCTCTGCTAATCCTTCGGTCAAGAACACTTTGTGTTGTTGTTTTTAATAACACAGACCTATAACTACGGTCGCGAGTGATCATGTGATTATTGCAGGAACTTCTCAGCCTCGCAACGCCAGCTACCATACTGCACCGTGGCGGACTCAAATCGCAACCGGTGGGGATTGCCAGACGGCTGACAGCAGAGCAAAACTGGATCGGAGCCGTAACGCAGCAAACATGTATCCAGTGGAAATTGGGGGTTATACTTAGGGCACCAAAATGGCTAGCAGCGGCACTGGGAGCAGTCCATGGCAAGAACTTGTGCGGGCAGCTTGTTGATCATTAATACTTTAATCCTGTAGCTTTTCTGGACTATGCAAATATAAGTGGTATGAATGGCTCAGTTGATGACACTGAACCAAGTCATGTTGCAGGAGTTGTAAATCCTCAAGCCATTTTACAGAAGCTCTTTCACAGTGCAAACTTGGGGAAGAAGTCTTTTTGGGCCCCAGTGCATCACTTGACGAGGTAATTTCACAGTTTGGCCACTACAAATTTCTTCAAAGACTATCAGTCATCCTGGCAGCTTGGTTGCCATGTAATACATCGCCTGACTACTTGAAATAACAACTCCATTCTTAACCCTTGAGATGTACCATATTTAAAATGTGGCTCACCTCAATGGTTAAGATTTGAGTTAATTTCTGAGCTCTTCTCTTCGAGAGGTACCAATCAACTCTACGACTCAGAGCATGGCTTTAAACATTTCAACAACAAGGAGAAAGTTTTCACGGTTGAAGTCAAGTCTCAGGAGACTGGGGGAAAACAAATACATTGAGCAAAGGTGTTTTTTGTCTGGATTTTATTACTTCATTATAGTTTTACAAACTACATTAAATGTTGTGAAATCATGAAGTCGGTCTTGTGCATTTGTTTGTACTTAATTATACAGTGTATAACATGAGGCGACTGTGACTCAGGATGTGGTGCGGGTCATCATCCCCTAACAGTGTTTGAGGTTCATTCAGCTCTGACTGTTCATATATGTATGGGTCAGCAAATAAAACTCTGTGGTCTGCAAATGGTCAAGCCACCACCTTGCTGTTATGTAGGTATACCATTTGTCTATGAATGTATATTACACATCATTCAATGATTTTGTTGCAATATTCTATGTAAAAAATGAAATGAAACACTGGAAAAAAATGCAAGTCTTCAATTAAAATAAGATAAATGTTCAGCTGACAGTCTGGTTAACAACTTATTATGTCAGAATTAAAAGGGCTCTTGAATACCTTTGTTACGATATTATTTAACGTTTTTATTGTGGTTTTGAGGCCCTTTCACCATCATATTCTTTTTCGTATTCTTCTCTGGTTTCAGTAAGATAATATAACATTTTGGAACAAAAATGCAAATGAGCAGTCCAAAACTTGAAGCCAGAATAGCAAATATCTCCACAGCTACACTGAACTTCCCAGGAGAGCTGACATATGCTGGGATAAAAGTGATCCATACTGCACAGAATATCAGCATGCTAAAGGTGATAAATTTGGCTTCATTAAAATTGTCAGGTAGTTTTCGAGCCAGAAAAGCAAGAATAAAACATAACATGGCCAGAAGTCCAATGTACCCAAGTACAGCCCAAAAGCCTACAGCTGAGCCCAGAGCACACTCTAAGATGATTTTGTCCTTATAGAGTAAGACATTCTTAAAAGGAAAGGGAGGGTTGGTTGTCAGCCATAGTATGCAAATTAAAACTTGTATCAGAGTGAAACCAAGAACAGTGAGTTTCTGCTGTGCAGGCCCAAACCATTTCATCACATTACTACCTGGGAGTGTGGCCCTGAAGGCCATTAACACCACTATTGTTTTCCCCAGAACACAAGAGATACAGAGGACAAAGGTGATGCCGAATGCTGTGTGTCGCAGCATGCAGGACCACTCAGAGGGCCGGCCGATGAAGGTCAGAGAACACAGGAAACACAGACTTAAGGAGAAGAGCAGCAGGAAGCTCAGCTCAGAGTTGTTGGCTCTGACAACAGGAGTCTGTCTGTATCTGAAGAAAATGAACGCCACAACAGCAGTCATGCATGTTCCAAAGAGAGAAGCTGCAGTGAGCAGTGCTCCCATAATCTCTTCGTATGAGAGAAACTCTGCCTTCTTCTTTACACAAGCATCCCTTCTGTCATTTGACCAGAACTCAGGGTCACATCTTACACAGGTGATAGAATCTGAAAAAATCAAATAAGATAACAAAGTAGTTGAAATAATTGCTCTCCATAGAATCTGAAAAATACAGGTCTTCGAATTACGCTATTTTTAACCAGATAAAAATTGACATTATCACAGTTGTTTGTTGTTTTTCAAATGTCGTTGTATACATACACACACATAGACACGCGTACCCTCTCTCTCTCTCTCTCTCTCTCTCTCTCTCTCTCTCTCTCTATATATATATATATATATATATATATATATATATATATATATATATATATATATATATATATATATATATATATATATATGTGTGTGTGTGTGTGTGTGTGTGTGTGTGTGTGTGTGTGTGTGACCAATAGTGGTTGCACAAAATCATACAATGCAGCTGATTCTGAGTGCCTCAATCCCTCTATCACATCCTCCCTTATCAATATTAATGGTTCTTAAGAACATTATATATTGACTATGCAATTCTTGTTGGAAGCTGTCAAATAAATTTGGACTAAAGTTGGAATGTGAAAATGCAAACATAGTTTTGTCTCGTATTAAATATTACCACACCTGTAATGTTACTGATTTCTCCCTCTGCGCATCTTACACAGTCATAGCAGCAGACAGGCTTCCCTTTCTGGAGGACCTTTCGAGTCCCAGGGGGACATTTGTCACTGCAAACTGACAGAGGCACCTGCATGAAGGAAAACACTGAGACAATAACATATATGGGTATTCACTTTGACAAGGTACTTGTCACTGCAAGCATCTATTGCTAATTTATATATACATATATGCACATATATGATAACATAAATACATATAGATGCCACATATATATAGCATATATGTGTATATATGCCACATATATAATACATGTAGGCCGCATAAAGGCCAAATTCAGGTCCATATATGTGCATATACAGAGCATATGGTATGGGTCTACATTGGAATACATGAAATTGGCATCACATTTGATCCTAAATACGTGTTGACATGTGACAACAGCATGTTATGTGGAAACCAGTCATTGTTAATTAAGTTTCTGCTCCCTCTACCTGAGTTTATTAACTAATAAGGGAGCCTGGGAGCACTTAGTGGAATGGTGGAAAGACCACAAACCTTGGCCGGTGTATCGTGCCAAAATTATTCACATGGCAAGTATGTAATGTTACAAGCTAATGTTAGCTACCCACACGGAAATAACCTACTTAAAAATATAGATTTTGGATATATGCGACATACATAAATTGGCCGTTTTCTTATGTACCTATATGTATATGTGCATATAGACAAAAGGTATATAGGTACATATATGTAACAACCACAATATAGCTTACCTGCTGTGAGTTTTTCACCCAAATAAAAGACTTATTTAGCAGATTCAGCTGTTTGTCTGCACGTAAAGATGAATCATGAAGACCGACTGTGACAAAGTCCACAGTGCCATTTTCAGTTGGCTGCCAGTTTATAATTTCATACTTTGCTGCTGGATCTCCGTACTCATTAAAGTAAACCTCATCTCCGTCCTTTGTTTTGAAGTTGACCTGTTTTATGTGCTGTAAGATCTAAAGATATACATCAATGTAGAGCATTATCTGACACATTTTTGCAAGTGTATTGTATCACCAACATGGTAGACAGACTACAACAATGAATGTACAAAATTAACACCATATTCCATCGTTAATGTGAAATGATATAAATAACTAGAATTTGAGGCTTTGGTGTTTAACTCACCGTAACCGGATCTAGTTGAACCTTGTTGTTACATGTTTTATTACAACTGAACATATTATGAAATGCATGGGCCACAGCATACACTCCTTTATAAACATTGTTAAAGATAGGCATGAGTGACATATCAGTGAAGCTGTTTTGCACTCCACTCAGATCTTCATTTCCAGTACATTCTTTCTGACTCTCTGCTGACGATTTTGACCGCTGGAACTCACAGATAAATAATTTCTCCCAAAACTCTCTAAACAAGTCATCACTGATTGAATTGAGCAGCTTTACATCCAGCATGAACTCTTTCATGCCACTGACATGTGCTTTGGGGATGGACAGGCCTATGGCACCATCCAGAATGTGATGCCTGTCCATGGCTGCAGTTTGGGAATCAACGATCCAGCTTTCACTGCCTACCCACTGGTACCCACTCAAGTTGTGGTGAGAGAATTCACGTATAACCATGTCTATATCAAAGTGGGAGAGGAAAGCAACAATCACTTTGGAAGTAGAAGCCTTGATAATGTCAACTATCTTTAATATTTTGTCTGGTGGATCTGTTCTAAAGACAGAGACAGAGTACTCCAGACAGATACCCAGCTGCTTGGCAGTCTCGATAAATATTGCCATGCCATTATTGCCATAATCATTATTTGTTCTAATAGCTCCAACCCAAGTCCAGCCAAAGTACTTGACCAACTGAGCTAGGGCTCTGCTCTGGTAGTAGTCACTGGGTATTGTTCTGAGGAATGATGGGTACTTGGTTTTATCACTCAAACAAGCACAAGTTGCAAAGTGGCTGATCTAAAAGAAGAAAAATGAATGAATTACATCTCAAGATAAACACATGAAATACATAAAATTTACACCGCACACTTAAATGCCTTTCAACGCCCCTTTGGTATAAACACCATAGTCATAGAACAGTAATTGTATTTCACTAATTTTAGTGTGTTTTTGCAAATATTACCCACCATTGGGATATAAAAAGGTCCAATGACAGTAGATATAGCCATGCAAGGGGAGGAAGATGTCTCTCCCATTATGGCCTGCACTTGGGCAGGTCTGCTACAAGGTGCTTCAGAGGATGACAATACTTCATTACCATTTGCCAAGGCCAGTGCCACTCTTACACCTCTGGCAATGGAGCCACAGATGTCATATATCTTATATCCTAGAGAGATGCCAGGTAGTAGGTCTGTGCTGTTATTAATTTCTTCAATGGCAAACAGCATAGCCTGGGCAAACTGGAACTCTCTGAAATGCAAACTTGAAGCATACATGTACAAATAGTTGGAAATATAACCAGTTTGTCCTTGACATACACAAAATGGCATTTAAATAAAAGCATTTGATGTTATTTGTATACACAACAAGACAACATTTAGTACTTTAATGCTCCATTTGAATATCTCTTTTCTAACTGCTTGGTATCTATACTCAGTTTCTCTTTGATAATTTAAATATAAACAGAAAAATACCATACAATTTACCTGGTGCATTGCAGTGGCATTGGTTTGTGCTTATAGGTCTCCTGTCTGTTTATCCATGTGCTGTGAAAAGAAAAGAGCCCCCCCAATATAATGTCCCCATCCTTAGAAAGCTGTGGGTTCTCAGGATCCCATCTTAGCCGGCACACTGTCTCCTCAGCCTGAGAGACATACGCTACCACGCACAGCTGCAGAATTGCCCAACCTTGCTCTGGCCACCTCTGTGTGGAAGACATACTGCCTGAGAGAGCTCAACGACTAGTCATAACCCTAATTCTCCCTTCCTGAAAATTGAGAGCTTGGACTGATATTTATATATGTCTCAGCTGCATTAAAAAAAAGTACAGTGATGTGATTATCTATGTCTGTGGAGCTACAAGGTAGGGTGGGGCCAGTACCTATTTCATTGAAATCAGAGATTTGTGTCAATGAGAGTAAGCTTGAAAATGAAAAAAAAAAAAAAACTTGGTATAATACAATTCCACAGCAACATACAGCCTAAGAAAATGGTCATGAAATTTAAAGAAATAAAAATATATTTTAGACTATATTAGTTGATGAACTGGCAAATGTGTGCATGTTATTGTTGTAATGGACAAGATAGAACTGTATATGTATACAGCTGGGGCTGTATGTGTGCGAGTAAATATAATATATATATATATATATATATATATATATATATATATATATATATATATATATATATATATATATATATATATATATATATATATATATATATATATATATATATATATATATATATATATATACAGACACGCACATACACCCCCAACAGTGGACATCTCATTCTTGAATGATATAGTTTGGACTTCTGTTTCTGGTCAAATTGAAAAAAGACAAAATAAACACAAAACTTACTTTATGTAATTTTCTTTTCTTTTCTTACTTTCTTTTTTTTTTTTGGTAGTTGTTTCTTTAATTCTGTCATCTCATCATGCTTTGTCACAAATACAATCATATACAGTAAACCAAAAGGGGCACAGGAGTATATAGTCTTGAAAAATATTACCATGTAAATTGCCACTATATTATTTTGACATTATTTTTCAGAAGGATGTAGGTGCCCCTTTCCCCATCATATTCTTTTTTGTATTCTTCTCTGGTTTCAGTAAGATAATATAACATTTTGGAATAAAAATACAAACAAGCAGTCCAAAACTTGAAGCCAGAATAGCAAATATCTCCACAGCTACACTGAACTTCCCAGGAGAGCTGACATATGCTGGGATAAAAGTGATCCATACTGCACAGAATATCAACATGCTAAAGGTGATGAATTTGGCTTCATTGAAATTATCAGGCAGTTTCCGAGCCAGAAAAGCAAGAATAAAACATAACATGGCCAGAAGTCCTATGTACCCAAGTACAGCCCAAAAGCCTACAGCTGAGCCCAGAGCACACTCTAAGATAATTTTCTCATTAGACTCTTTAAAATTGTTAAAGGGAAAAGGAGGAGAAATTGTTAACCAGAGGATACATATGATAACTTGTATAAGAGTGAAACCCAGAACACTGAGTTTCTGCTGTGCAGGCCCAAACCATTTCATCACATCACTACCTGGGAGTGTGGCCCTGAAGGCCATTAACACCACTATTGTTTTCCCCAGAACACAAGAGATACAGAGGACAAAGGTGATGCCGAATGCTGTGTGTCGCAGCATGCAGGACCACTCAGAGGGCCGGCCGATGAAGGTCAGAGAACACAGGAAACACAGACTCAAGGAGAAGAGCAGCAGGAAGCTCAGCTCAGAGTTGTTGGCCCTGACAATAGGAGTCTGTCTGTATCTGAAGAAAATGAACGCCACAACAGCAGTCATGCATGTTCCAAACAGGGAGGCTGCAGTGAGCAGTGCTCCCATAATCTCTTCATATGATAAAAACTCTTCCACCTTCTTAACACAGGCATCTCTTTTCTCATTTGACCAGAACTCAGGATGGCATCTCACACAGGTGATAGAATCTGAAAATAAAATATTAAAAAAGGTGAAAGAATTAGTAATTGTATGTGTCTGATTTTGTGTTTGTCACATATTTTATAGTCTGGCAAAACATGATTGACAGATAAGCTTTCTAGTATCATGGTGAAGGATTAGCTGGTTTAAGTAGAAATACAGGTTGAAGACGCATTTTTTTATTTGTTAATCTGTATTCATATGCATTAACCCTAACCCTCAAGCTCCCAGGCTACTGGTAGTGGACTGGAGCGTGGATGAGGGAGGAAAAACACAAGAAAAACACGTTTATTCACAACATGATTATCTCACCTTCAGAGAGAAAGATTAATGCACGCTCATACAACACAAGGGGGAAGCTTTTTGTAATTTCAGTATATATATATATATATATATATATATATATATAGATAGATAGATATAGATATAGATATATAGATATAGATATTGACTTGATTCACTTGTTGCACTTTCAGTTTTTTATCCTGTCAGTCTTTGATGTCATGATATTCACCTTGGGGTAAATATGCAAGAATTGCTACCAAAGAAAATTGGCATCTAAACATGACAATTTTTAGACATTCTTGTTTAGAATGTAAAATTACCACACCTGTGACATTGCTTATTTCTCCCTCTGCACATCTTAAACAGTCATAGCAGCAGACGGGCTTTCCTTTCTGGAGAACCTTGTGAGTTCCAGGGGGACATTTCTCACTGCAAACTGACAAAGGCACCTGCATGAGCAAAATTACATTGAGAAAAATATAAGTGTATTCACTTTGACAAGGTGTTGTCTTAACAACAATAACATTCTTATTTTGATGCATCAAAACATATTCATACTGTGACCACGAACCTTTACTTTCATTTAACATTGCAGTAGTCACATGGTGGCTTACCTTTTGTGAGTTCTGAGCCCAAAATAAAGACTTATTTTGCAGATGCAGCTGTTTATCTGCAGGTAAAGATGAATCATGAAGGCCAACTTTGACAAAGTCGACAATGCCATGTTCTGTTGGCTGCCAGTTTATAATTTCATAATTTGCTGCTGGGTCCCCATTCTCGTTGAAGTAAACCTCATCTCCTTCCTTCGTTTTGAAGTGAATCTTTTTAATGTGCTGTAAAATCTAAGAAGATATGCATCAACGGAGGTCGTTATTTGACAGGTATCATTTAGATGCATGATAGACAATTCTAATTTTCAATAATTAACCATTTTCTTTGTTCTTGTGAATCAATATGGAAGCAAACATATTATTTAAGACTTTGGCATTCAACTCACCATCAATGGCTCAAGCTGCATATTGTTGTCACATGTTTTATTGCAGCTGAGAATATTATGAAGTGCATGAGCCACAGCATACACTCCTTTATAAACATTGTAAAAGATAGGCATGAGTGACATATAGGTGAAGCTATTTTGCACTCCAGATACATCCTCCTGTCCAGTACATTCTGTCTGATTCCCAGCTGATGACTTTGAGTGTTTGAACTTGCAGCTAAATAAATTCTCCCAAAACTCTGTAAACAATTTCTGACTTGTTGAATTTAACGGCTTCACATCCAGCATGAACTCTCTCATGCCACTAACATGTGCTTCGGGGATGGACAGGCCTATGGCACCATCCAGAATGTGATGCCTGTCCATGGCTGCTGTTTGGGAATCAAAGATCCAGCTCTCACTACCTACCCACTGGTACCCAGTCAAGTTGTGGTGAGACAACTCAGGTATTAGCACATCCATATCCTTGTGGGAGAGGAAAGCTACAATCACTTTGGAAGTGGAAGCTTTGATAATTTCAGTTATCTTTTGTAGTTTGTCTGGTGGATCTGTTCTGAAGACAGATACAGAGTACTCTAAACAGATACCAAGATGCTGGGCAGTTTCTGTAAATATGGCCATGCCGTTATTACCATAATCATCATTTGATCTAATAGCTCCAACCCAAGTCCAACCAAAGTGCTTGACCAACTGGGCCAGGGCTCTGCTCTGGTAGTAGTCACTGGGTATTGTTCTGAGGAATGATGGGTACTTGGTTTTATCACTGAGACATGCACAAGTAGCAAAGTGGCTGATCTAAAAGAAAGTGAGATTACATTTGAAATTAATAGTAATAAGTCTGTGTACCATTCTTTGAAAACAGCTTTTCTATGCTCAGCTGGATGATTTACATAATTTTGCAATTTCAGTTCTTAATACTCTTACCTACCATTGGGATATGAAAGGGTCCGATGACAGTGGCTATAGCCATGCAAGGAGAGGACGAGGTCTCTCCCATAATGGCTTGCACTTGGGTAGGTCTAGCACATGGTTTCTCAGACGGTACAAATGTTGCTTGATTACCGTTTGCCAAGGCCAGTGCAACCCTCACTCCCCTGGCAATGGAGGCACAGGCATCATAGATCTTATATCCCAGAGAGATGCCAGGCAGTAATTCTGTGCTATTATTTATCTCCTCTATAGCAAAGAGCATAGCCTGGGCAAACTGGAACCCTCTGAAATTCAAACTTCATGCAGGGCATTTTTAATAGTTAGAATAGCAAAGAAAAAAAAGGTTCTTAAAATAGAGACAACAGCTTAGGAAATTACAGTATTTGATAATTTTCATACAGAGTGGAATGAATATTCATCATGTTTAAACTCAGTTTTGTAACACTCTTTGTATCTGCACTCACTTCCTGTTAGATAACATAAAACTAGAAGTAGATTTATGCTATAATTTACCTGGTGCATTGCAGTGGCAGTGGTTTGTGCATGTAGGTATCCTGTCTGTCTTTCCAGCTGCTGTAGAAAGAGAAGATTCCACCTAACATTATGTCTCCATCCTTGGAAAGCTGTGGATTCTCTTGATCCCCTCTCTGTCTGCACACAGGCTCCTCAGCATGAGTGAAAGATGCCACCAACAATAGATGTAAGAGTGCCCAACCCTGTTCTGGCCACCTCTGAACAGACATCATACTGTCTGAGACTACTGAACTGCTGTGTAAAACCAGTTTGCACTGGTAGATATACATTTTGGAGCACCATAGAAATATGATGAGAGTGATGTTTAATCTCTGTGGACCCACAAGGTATGGAGAAAGGAATGTGAGCAAACAGAAAGAGTTTTGGGCGTCAGCCTATTTTAAACGTCTGAACTGTGTTTCAGATAAGAAATGCTTATTTGTGCTGGGGGCCTGGTTGCTTTTGTGGAATTTTGTCTCGCTTGATCATTCAGGAAAGATGAAGACAACTCAGGGACACTAATGACTTAAGTCAAAGAAGTTTATACCAACTTTATCAAGGAGTAACAACATAACAGTACACATGTCTGTACAAAGTAATTTCATGTTAATCTCAACAAGTCTTTCCAAATGCTCAAATTATATCTACAGCTTCAGGAAGCATCCTCCCATATGTGTTTACCTGTTTAACAACATAGCAAGGGAGGTCAGTGCAGAGTTTCTCACCTCTAGCAAAAGTGGAGGGATAGGAGGATATTACGTCACAGACGCTTAGTCTGCGAACATAGATAGATCACAAGCCTCATTACGATTTCCACGGAAACAGTCAGTTTTGCCTTGGCTTGGTTCGCCAGATATCTGTTCTGCAGACATGTCCAGTAGCTGCAGACCCACACGGAAAGAACCTATATGAGGATATATGCACATATGTGAAACCTAAATGCAGATTATCTGCGCATATAGGCCATGTATACAGCATATATGTGTATATTCTATATATATGCCAGATATGTATATCATATATGCTTATATATGCCACATATATGCCTCATGAAGGCCACATATAGGCCAAATTCAGGTCTATATATGTGCATATACTGGGCATATGAGTCTCCTATATTGTTTCTTTTTATCCACATATAAGCCCTATATATATATATATATATATATATATATATATATATATATATATATATATATATATATATATATATATATATATATATATATATATATATATATATATATATATACTATATAGCTTATAGACCCAGTGGCAGGTTATATTTGTCATACCTATTGTATAGCTCATATCTCACTTTTGCAACTGGCATGTTATGTGGAAACCAGTCATTATTAACTAAGTTACTGCCCCTTCTACATCAGTTTGTTGTTAAATATTAATTATTGAAAATTGTCATCATAGAATAATATAAACACTGAATGACCACTACTCCCTTGAAACTTTTTCCCTTTTTTGTTTATTCCTAACATTTTTAGGGGTAACTGACATCATGTCACACTAGTCAAGCTTCACATACTTGATGACGTCACCCTCATGCGCAGAACTAGCAGAAGCAGCTGGGAGCAAAAATGGCGCCATCACCCTTGGAGATTAGATATGCCCTGCTGGGATGGACAGAGGGTGGGG
This sequence comes from Acanthopagrus latus, assembly GCF_904848185.1. Lineage (NCBI taxonomy): Eukaryota > Metazoa > Chordata > Actinopteri > Spariformes > Sparidae > Acanthopagrus > Acanthopagrus latus. The sequence continues at coordinate 11,506,211 of NC_051040.1, forward strand.
ATAGAGGGGCACATAATAGCCGTTTTTATACTGGGCAGCAAGCCACCAATTTGGCCATCCTTTTTGCGGCCAGGTCCGCGGATTTAGACAGAGGGCGGTGTAAGAAAATATCGATACACTTAAGAATCGCAATATTTTTTTTTTCACAAAACCATATCGATATTCAGCAGCGCTGTATCGATATTTTATTAACAGTTAAGATGCACATACTCACGGCGTTAGTTAATTTTTGCGTTGCAATTAAACTTCCAGCCGCTAGTTGGCAGCAGTCATTGCGTCCTCCGCGCCAAAGGAACAATGAAATCCCGCGAGATCCTGCAAGAGCACCAGTCTGTGACAAACTGCATGCTAACCGCTAACTTAGCACAGTTCACCAGCGATGACTGAGGACGAGAGGATACAGCCGTCTCCAACAGCTTTTAAATCTGATGTTTGGTCATATTTTGATTTCAAAACAAAGGATGGCAGGTACGACTTCAACAAGAGTCATGCGGTCTGTAAACTCTCCAACGCCAGAGTCAAGTACTCTGGCAATTCTACAAATTTGCGATCACTTGTGGCGAGACACCATGACAATGTAGCATTACAGGCTAACGTGAAACGAGTGGATCCTGCTCAACAAACTATTCAAGAAGTTAACTTTTTGAAACTACCATCCACCTCAAATCACGAAACCAAGATAACACAGTCAGTACTTTCTTTTATTTGCAAAGACATGCGCCCTCTGAGTGTTGTGGAGAATGAGGGATTTCGTAATATGATGACAACACTGGAGCCCCGTTACACCATCCCTCCCTGACAACACATCACGGACATGGCTCTCCCAACGTTGTGTGGACAAGTCAAAGCAATGGTGCTGGACTTGCTCAGCTCAGTAGAGAGAGTCGCTTTGACATGCGACGCTTGGACTTTCGAGGGCCACTGAATCGTATGTAACTCTGACAGCATAGATGACCAGTGGAACCTCAAGTCCCATGTACTGCAAACCCGAGCCATGCGTGACAGTCACACGGGGGAACACATAGCATCATTACTGAATGAGGCTCTGACTGAATGGGGATTGGATGGAAAAGACCCCATTGTTAAGAGATAACCTTTTAACAGTCAATACATCTGTTAACTTATTTTTTTCATTTGTTTATCCAAAAAAATCCTGCAAATGCTTGTATTTCTTGTGAAATACAAATATAGATCCCTCTGTTTGAATTCAGTAAGCTGATGTTAAGCGTGTAACAGCATTCTGTGTTTACTATACTATGACAGTTTTCCTACAATTAAATTCTTTAAAAGAAACTCAATGTATCGTTGTTTCTACAGTATCACAATATATCACAATATATCGTATCGCCCCTGTTATCGTGATATCGCCAGATTCTTGCCAATACACACCCCTAAAAGTAAGTGTATTATTTATGATGATTTCATGTGCTTTGTTGACAGGAAGTATGTGAAATAAGGAGGTATAGTTAATACAAATTTGGGTTGAAAGTTAAAGTCTCTCTCTCTCTCTCTCTCTCTCTCTCTCTCTCTCTCTCTCTCTCTCTCTCTTATTATTATTATTATTATTATTATTATTATTATTATTATTATACTGTCTTGTCATTATTCTTGCCTTCTCTGTAGATGCTACACTAAAGACATGGCCAGCAGCCACGCGAGGGCAGATCGGCACATCCATTAATGCCAAGCTCACCGACCTTAGAAGAGCAAAGAAAGAATATTATTTTAGAAGTTTCTATTCATTTTTTGATGTTTAATTTATTATTTTTGTTCTTGTTCTTGTTTTATTTGATTGTTAAATTATGTAAAGCTCTACATTTGGGGTTTTTATTTGTTTGTGTAGGTTATGTTGCTATGGATTTTAATAATTCTAAAATCTTTAATGTACAGTTTTTAATAATGTACATGCAATCACATGTAAAGAAATTTCATCACTACATCACTAATAGGTACATATATATGTACCTATACATGCACCTATATATTAACCTATTTAAGTACCCATATGTGCATCTATATGCTCACATATAGGTACATATACACGTGAACATATGAGTACATATATGGGTGCATGTGTAGGTGAACATATGTGTACCTATATGTATATGTACATTATTTGAAACTTATATCAAAACCTATATTAAAACCTATGTTTAGATAGGTTCTTTCCGTGTGGGGAGACCACAGGATATAAACGCATAGAGCATTCTTGGCTATCCTTATCCAGACTAAAGTCTGTACAGGATACGTTAACCTCCTATCGTATGGGGTCAGAATGACCTGTGAGAAACATATTTTTCTGCCACAGTTGCCACATGACACATAACCTCACCACTCGGCATGACAGAACTCCAATTTTAACCATCAAGGTTGATCTCACTCAGTGAGTGAGATTGGAATTATGTTCTGAGCTCTGCTCTTCAGGCCTTACCAATCAACTCTATGTCTCATAGCATGGCTTTAAACATTCCAACACCAAGGTGGAAGGCTTTACAGTTGAAGTCAAGTCTCAGGAGACTGGGGGAAACTGGGGGAAACAAATAAATTAAGCCAAAGGTGTTTTTGTCTGTGAGACTCCAGATTGTATTATTTTATTCTAGTTTTATGAAGTGTGTTAAATGTTATGAATCAGGAATTAGGTATTGTGCATTTGTTTGTATTTAATTATACAGTACATCGATTGAGGTGATTGTGGATCAGGTCATCGACTGTTAACAAGGTTGGAGGTTATTTTCCCAGCTCTGAAACTCTGTGGTCTGCCAATGTTCAAGCCATCAAGTATAGTTGCAAGTATATGGGTATTTACCATTTGTACATGAATGTATGTTAAAGAAAAATGATATGAAGAAAAATGTTCAGCTGACAGTCTGGTTAATATTCTATTATGTCAAAATTGAAAGGACATTTGAATACTTTTGCTATCATTTATTTCAAGTATTTGTTATGGTTTTGAGGCTCCCTTACCCATCATACTCTTTTTTGTATTCTTCTCTGGTTTCAGTAAAATAATATAGCATTTTGGAATAAAAATGCAAATGAGCAGTCCAAAACTTGAAGCCAGAATAGCAAATATCTCCACAGCTACACTGAACTTCCCAGGAGAGCTGACATACGCTGGGATAAAAGTGATCCATACTGCACAGAATATCAGCATGCTAAAGGTGATAAATTTGGCTTCATTGAAATTATCAGGCAGTTTCCGAGCCAAAAAAGCAAGAATGAAACATAACATAGCCAGAAGTCCAATGTACCCAAGTACAGCCCAAAAGCCTACAGCTGAGCCCAGAGCACACTCTAAGATGATTTTGTTCTTGAGTTCCTTAAAATTCTTAAAGGGAAAAGGAGGAGAAATTGTTAACCAGAGGATACATATAATAACTTGTATAAGAGTGAAACCCAGAACACTGAGTTTCTGCTGTGCAGGCCCGAACCATTTCATCACATCACTACCTGGGAGTGTGGCCCTGAAGGCCATTAACACCACTATTGTTTTCCCCAGAACACAAGAGATACAGAGGACAAAGGTGATGCCGAATGCTGTGTGTCGCAGCATGCAGGACCACTCAGAGGGCCGGCCGATGAAGGTCAGAGAACACAGGAAACACAGAGTCAAGGAGAAGAGCAGCAGGAAGCTCAGCTCAGAGTTGTTGGCCCTGACAATAGGAGTCTGTCTGTATCTGAAGAAAATGAACGCCACAACAGCAGTCATGCATGTTCCAAAGAGAGAAACCGCAGTGAGCAGTGCTCCCATAATCTCCTCATATGAGAGAAACTCTGCCTCCTTCCTTACACAGGCATCTCTTCTCTCATTTGACCAGAACTCAGGATCACATCTCACACAAGTGATGGAATCTAAAAAAAATGATATTGAATTGTGTGTTAGACTTGCTCAGGACAGTTATCTTGTTTTGATCTTCATGATGTATCTTTTGAAGCCCATAAGACAATTATCAGATAACAAATTACTATCTTATTAACTTTAATTCACTCTCACTGTATTTATTGCAATTTGAGAGGATGGTCAGCAGTTAAAGTAAAATCTACCTTCGTGCAATGATACCACAAGGAGGACAACAGTATATATCTTTGATCTTTTTTTTTTGTATTTGAGTGAGTGCACCATTTTTTTTATAACCTTTCACAGTTAATTGCAATATTATTTTAATCAATTACACATAAGTAATAATTGTTATCGTATCCCTCACTGTGGTTGAAACAAATAATACACTGCTGCTGACAATGCATGACACAGTTCCATCCTTCTATTCCCATGGATTAGATCCAAGAAGTCTGAAAATGAAGGACTGAAAACAGGCAACCACTTTTTTTTTCTATAAACAATGACTTTGGGGTCATTTTAAATACACTTGAGTTCCAAATGTTTTATTTGACCTTGATGTGGATTTCCAAAACGGCACATAAATGCATGTTGCTGACACTGTTCAGATTTTTGTCTTGACTTGCATTAAATTTTACCACACCTGTGATGTTGCTGATTTCTCCCTCTGCACATCTTAAACAGTCATAACAGCAGACAGGCTTTCCTTTCTGAAGGACCTTGCGAGTTCCTGGTTGACATTTCTCACTGCAAACTGACAACGGCACCTGCATGAACAACCAAATATGTGGATACAGTCAACATAACTAATTTTTCATAATTTCATAATTATAAGAATACAATTTGCAGGGAGCAGATTGTATCTCACTTGTTGTGAATTCTGTGTCCAAACTAAAGGCTTATTTTGCAGAGTCAGCTGTTTGTCTGCAGGTAAAGATGCATCATAAAGACCAACTTTGACAAAGTCCACAATGCCATTTTCTGTTGGCTGCCAGTTTATAATTTCATACTTGGCCACTGGGTCTCCATTCTCATTAAAGTAAACCTCATCTCCTTCCTTTGTTGTGAACCGAATCTTTCTTATGTGCTGTAAAATCTAACGAGATGTCAAGATATACATCAATGAAGGGTATCATCTGAAAAATACAGTTCTATTGTCTCAACATGACAGACACCATTTTTTCACTGAATTGTTAACCAATTGTGTGAATGTGAACTCTGTGTGTGAATGTGACCTAATGTAAAAACAATTAACTTCACTCACCGTGAATGGATCTAGGTGTACCTTGTTGTCACAGGTTTTATTACATCTGAGAATATTATGAAGTGCATGAGCCACAGCATACACTCCTTTATAAACATTGTAAAAGATAGGCATGAGTGACATATCGTTGAAGCTGTTTTGCACTCCAGTTACGTCTTCATGCCCAGTACATTCCGTCTGATTCTCTGCTGATGACCTTGAATTATTCAACTTACAGCTAAATAATGTCTCCCAAAACTCTGTAAACAATTCATTACTAGATGAACTGAGCGGCTTCACATCCAAAATAAACTCTCTAAGGCCAGTGACATGTGCTTTGGGGATGGACAGGCCAATGGCACCATCCAGAATGTGATGCCTGTTCATTGCTGCAATATGAGAATCAGAGATCCAACCCTCACTGCCTACCCACTGGTATCCTGTCAAATTGTATCGAGACAGCTCATGTATTAGCACATCCATATCCATGTATGAGACGAAAGCTATAATCACCTTTGAAGTGGATGCTTTGATAATATCAAGTGTCTTTTGTATTTTGTCTGGTGCATCTGTTTTGAAGAAAGGCACAGAGTACTCCAGACAGATACCCAGCTGTTGGGCAGTTTCTATGAATGTGGCGATTCCATTATTACCATAATCATCATTTGATCTAATAGCTCCAACCCAAGTCCAACCAAAGTACTTGACCAACTGGGCCAGGGCTCTGCTCTGGTAGTAGTCACTGGGTATTGTTCTGAGGAATGATGGGTACTTGGTTTTATCACTGAGACAAGCACAAGTAGCAAAGTGGCTGATCTAAAAGAAGAAAAATATATACATTCTGACATAGGGATTTTACATAAAGCATTCACAAAATGCATCACAATTCTTTAAAACAAACAAACAAAAACCAGCTGCAAGAATTACAACATAATAACTTTTGTTCACATATACAATTTCATTTTAACTATTCTTACCCACCAGTGGTATATGAAAGGGTCCGATTACAGTAGATATGGCCATGCAAGGAGAGGAAGAGGTCACTCCTAAAAGAGCCTGCACATTGACTGGCCGGGTACATGGTACATCGGAGGGTGCAAATACCATGTCATTACCAGTAGCTGAGGCCAGTGCAACAGTCACACCTCTTGCAATGGAGCCACATACATCATAGATCTTATATCCTAGGGATATGCCAGGCAGTAATTGTGTGCTGTTATTAATCTCCGCTATGGCAAAGAGCATAGTCTGGGCATACTGGAACCCTCTGAAGTTCAAACTTGATGTAGACAGGTATATGTAAAAAAATATATTGTTGAAATTGCAACTATTTACTCCTTGAAATTAAAAGATTGGCATAGAAAATCAAACTTTGATGATATTAATTCACAAGAACATCTCTTATGTTACTCCTCGGTTTGATGACATCATACCTATTTTGTGTCTGCAGGAATTAAATATTCTAAATCTAAATGGCTTTCTATGGCATGATTTACCTGGTGCATTGCAGTGGCAGTGGTTTGTCCATGTAGGTGTCCTGTCTATCTTTCCATCGGCTGTGGAAAGAGAAGATTCCCCCCAACACAATGTCCCCATCCTTAGATAGCTGCGGATTCTCAGAATCCCCTCTCCTCCTGCAAACTAGCTCCTCAGCCTGAGAGACAGACACCAACAATAAGTGTAAGAGTGCCCAACCCTTTTCAGGCCACCTCTGTGCGGACGTCATAACACCTGAAAGAACTGAAGTACCTTAATGTAAATCCAAAGTTTGCACTGGTATTTATACATTTTGGAGCCGAATAAAAAACAATCAAAGAACAGTGATGTAGACCTTTGAGGTGGGGTGAGAGGAGGAAAGTGACCAAACAAAAAAGGATTTGTGGCCTTAATCTTTTTAAAACATCTTAACTGTATGTTTTATCAGATATCAATTCTCATTTGTTTCATCATAAGCACACAGTCATGTTGATTAATCAATTATTAAGTAATTGAAACACTGAAAAGCAGTGCGGTATAAAGGTGAAACTACCAATGTTAACTGAAATAGCCAACTGATTTATTTATTTCATTAACATATTATTAAGCCTGTTGCATTAATTTCATTAATGCAACAGGCTTAATAAATAACCAAGCAATGTAGCAATTGTGAAAGCAATTAATGGTCGAGCATCTGTAAACACCAAGCCAAAGCCACAGGCATGGAGTCAGATTGAGGAGTCAAATATTTAAAATGTATTTATTTGAATTTCTTGCCACTATGAAGTATTCTAACCTCCTCTTCTCTGGTCACATTTTGTTCTGCTTCTACTGCAAAATGTGTGTTGAAATTGTGCCGTGCATCAAAGGAAGACGCGATTAGTATGTTTGGTTTTGCTAACTTTGCATCAGTTTTTAAAAGTTTGCTTGATAGTTATGGCTAGTCTGCTGTTAGTGTGTTGTTTTGCATTAGAATCACTCACTTATTGACCATCTGTTTGCTAACATTTAGTGGTGCAGCTTAAGGCACTGTAAATTGTTTCAGTAATGATACATCAAAGGGAACAGGGGACTCTGCTATACAGTAAGTACAATTCAGATATAATTTAAAGAATGCCCAACTAGAATGTGTTTGCAATCTACAAACTGTGAGCTGTTATGATTTTGTGGAATATTTAATCTTGGACCTTAAAGTGAAACTCTCACCAAAAACCAACCTAGGTTTCATTTGTGATTGAATATAAGTCAAACCTCCATGTGAAAGCATAATTACGATGAAAGAGGCACCTTAAGACTCATTGTGGTTTTGTTTTCGGGCAAGCTAATTTTCAATGGAGTGCATGGGGCACCGGCACGCTAACATCAAAATCGCTATTTTTAAAAGACTAAGAAGGCTCGACACAACATCAAACGTTGCTCGTTGTATCACCAGGGTCTCTACACATGAACACAAGCATTGAGAACATCGTTTGTGTATGTAGAGTTCACTAAAAAGAAGGTTTTTGAACTGCTCACCGTCAGAGCTGGATCTCCGGCGCGCCGCCGTCATGGCAGACAAAAATTGTCGATCCCCGAGTGAAACCTAACAGGCAGAAGAGTAATAGTGGACGGCTCCTCAAGCCTTCCTGTGAGGTCACATTCGGGGATTGACACTTTTTGTCTGCCATCTTACCTGTCTAACACTCTGTTGTCTATATTTAACTAAGCCAGGCTCCAAGCGAGCATGGCGGGTGCCAGTACCAAACACAAACTCTATGGCTGTATCCAAAATCACTCACTACTCCCTATATAATGCACTACACAGTGACTAAGCCAATTTGTGGCGCTGTCCAAATGTCTAGAGGGAAATATTATACCCTATATAGTGCACTCAAAGTATGCCACAATGCATAGTGAAAAGTAGTGTACAATCGATGGTCACTGACCAAGCAATATTTACCATCATGCATTGCGCTCAATGAAAAATAGCAGACAAACGCATCATGGTCGCAGAGCTGGAGCGGATTTTCAAATATTAGTAATTTTGATATAATTTTCCTATGAACATTGGAGAATGTGTTGAAGTGTGTGTTAACAGTTGCTTAGCAGTGTTTATGGCATAATTTAAGGCATGATTTGCAGTTGGCTATGCTTGCTAATGTTAGCTGAATGTTAGCTAACTGTTAGCCCACTTCTCTACAGTAATTTGTAATTCCTATTAGCATCGGAGTTAAGTGAAAACTAACTTTGATGAGCTAAATTTCTCTAAATCATTAGCAATAAACGTACGTTTGAGTGTCACATTAGCACTAGAAAAAGTATCCTATTTTAATCTCTCCATGGACTGACAACGATGTGGCTAAACTGATCTGCCTGAGGAAACGCTTTGCATCTGGATGGGAGTAAGTCATGTCACATTATTATGAAGAAACATCTTATATTGTTGTGCATTCTTAATAAAGGTTAGATTAGTTTTATCTTGTGACTAAATTACAGTCTATCAAGACTAAGTTAAATTGATATATTTCACTGTTATCTGCTTGTTATTGCATTGTGTAGAGCTGTGTTGAAAGAGATGGGCTTGGCCAGTGTGGTGACTCCTGCCTGAGTGGCCAATAAATGGGAACATTTAAAAAAGACCTACAAGCTTTGTATTAAGTGTATTCTATTACCATAGCCCTATAAAGTGAAAGTGTATATGAATGATCACAGTTACTGTTGTTTGTTAGTGGTTTCTTTTCTGTATTAGCAAATTTTTACCTTTATTTTTTTTTAAAATATGAACATTACATGAATTATGGTCTACAAAAATGTGAAGACCTGTAGTTATATTTTAAATATGAGGTGCTTATTTTATTATGATTATAGGATATGTATGGCATACTAAGTAAAAACAATTGATGATTCAGGGAAGATAGAGTGAGTGATGGCTCCTCCAGTGCTTACTAAGTCTGATTTTATTTTATTTCAAAATGACCTTTTACCAATACACAGGTTGACAAGATTGTTCCTTTTTGAATGTGGGAATACTTAAAATAACTAAGTTTAATAGAAAACATAGGTATATGGGACAGTGTATTGTCATGAATAATGTCAGCCTCAATTAATACCAAACTTTTTGCGACATACCCTGTGATGATAGAATAGGTACTTGGTGGATTAAAAAGTAACTACAGTGTAAGTTCCCAAATTACCCCCTTTATTCCTTAACTTAATGTCTTGTTACTCTGTACCTACATATATGCGTTGGTATGTGCTGAACTGGTACACTGTGGGAATAGATGATTACACAGTAAACTCTGGGGTCAGGTTTTACATTGCAGGCTATAAACTGAAGTGATAATGAAATGTCATATACTTTAAAATGTGCGCAGGAGCAAAGGAAGCCACCGACAGGAAATGGCACTGAATCAGAGGAGCCCACTGCTGGGACATGGTGGTCCCAGAAGTGGTTCTTCCTCATGGATGAGACAAAAGGGGGCAGGCCATCTATTCAGCCTCCATGCCTCATTGCCTCAGCATGGGGAGAGAACCCTTTGGTGTCCAATTCAGTGTCCCCTGATTCAGTGCCACCTGACAGTGACACACCAGAGCCAGGGAATGTGTCAGGGAATGTGACTGATCGCCATCTGGTCCTCATGATGCCAAAGGCCCATTGTATGACTGAACCGGCCTTTGCATGGTGCTGGTTAAACCGTCCTTTGACCACACCGCTCACAGGCTCTTTGTAGGGGGTTACAAGGGCAACTGGTTGCAAGATGAGCAGTATCCACCATCCCCTAGGATGCAGTAGCCCTCAGGTGGACACAGGCTCTGGACATATAGAGGGCTGTTTTTTGGGACTCTTGAGTCATGCACTGAGCCTGGATAGCCAACAAATATGTCCAAAAATTGGCACTGGTGGTCACACATAGCTTGCAATTGTATTGAATAGAACATTTTCTGATTGAAATAGCACTGAGCTATATAGACCCCAGCCATGGTCAAACGGCCAGCAGAGGACGTGGACAAGATGGGCCACTGTTGGTTCAGTCTATAGTACTGAGTTGGTTGTTCACGCTGTAAAAAAAAATAAATAAAACTGATAATACAGTGTCATAAAATGAAATATGCAATAACAATCGTTTTTAACTTATTTAGTCATCTATCTTTTTATGAGCTACTGGACACCTTAATTTATTTCAAGGGATGAATAAAGTATTTATCTGTTTAGCCATCTATCTAATCTAATCAAATAACAAAGTTGTACCATGTCTGTTTCCACAGGAGGGGGCGTAGTTTGACAATATGAGTAAATTATTGACAATGACAGTACATCAGTGACTTAGCTGTCTAAAATCCTTCATCTTTATACTTACAATCTGACGACATCTTGCTAGGTTAGCAGGAGCCACAAATCTCACTCTTCTTCTTCTGGATTGCTCTGTTCTTCAGTAAGAAAACAGATGCATTTACGGTTGGTGGCATTTTCGGGAGCTCTTTGCTAAGGTATACATTTGAGGTAAATGGGGTTTACCTATAGCTCTTTGATCGTACAGTACAAGAAAACGGACAAAGACAAAAGATGTGATGTGAAAATTGTGTGTATTTATATACATGTATATTATATATATTTTATACATTTTCAGGATGTACATTGAAATGCTTGTGTTTTGACTCAATATTAACAGTAAACCTTTCAAATACTCATTATATAATTAAGTAGTTATTATAGATAGTCCACAGCCGCCGTTGATGTATAACATTTCAACTGGGGGACAGCAGTGACGTCATTAACAGTGACTGAATAGTGTCCCAAAGTGCAGTTTTCTTTCTGCCATTGAGCTCACCATATAGCCCACTATGTTGGACTCCCTATGTAGTGACAAGGGACTCGGGAATGAGTGGGTGATTTTGGACACATCCAAAGAGCAACTGCATTTTTTTGACAACAGGAAATCCAGAAGGAAGGTGGTTTACAGGGTTGAGCTGCTGTTAGATGATGTTACAAGTTGGATCTGTCTTGTAACAAAGGAGGAAGCTTTACCTTGATGGGCTATTAGGGGGACACAAACATCACTTTGATGGGCTTTAATTTGGCCAAATTACAAATCATCAAAACGTGCAAATCTGTAAAGTATCAGTAGTCTGAGGAGTGGATGGCTGAGTGTGTCAAACGGAGTGTGTAAAAGTAAGAATGAGCACATGTTATACATGTGGAAAGCTGGACATTCCATGGGGTCTGTCTTGGTGAAACAGAAAGAACTAGAGCATGGTTTCCCGTCATCTTAAATGCAGGTGAGCCAGGTGGTATAGGTGTGCCACGTCTGACAAGTCACTCCACTCCATTTTTAAGGTTAATATGCAAATAACACTCCACCATCCATCACGGGAACTTAATAACAATGTAAAGCCCATGTGCACCCCATGTTAACCTGTTAACTTTATGTGAAACTCATGTAAAATCTTGTAGACAGAAGTATGTGCAGGTTTATACTAAACGTGTTAGTACTTAGAATTTCTATAAAACGTTTTATCCAATTAAACACAAATGTAAACATAAGAACATGATATTCAGAATGATTTTGGTGCTCCCTTCCCCATCATACTCTTTTTTGTGTTCTTCTCTGGTTTCAGTAAGATAATGTAACATTTTGGAATAAAAATACAAATGAGCAGTCCAAAACTTGAAGCCAGAATAGCAAATATCTCCACAGCTACACTGAACTTCCCAGGAGAGCTGACATATGCTGGGATAAAAGTGATCCATACTGCACAGAATATCAGCATGCTAAAGGTGATAAATTTGGCTTCATTGAAATTATCAGGCAGTTTCCGAGCCAGAAAAGCAAGAATGAAACATAACATGGCAAGAAGTCCAATGTACCCAAGTACAGCCCAAAAGCCTACAGCTGAGCCCAGAGCACACTCTAAGATGATTTTGTCCTTGAATTCCTTAAAATTCTTAAAGGGAAAAGGAGGAGAAATTGTTAACCAGAGGATACATATGATGACTTGTATAAGAGTGAAACCCAGAACACTGAGTTTCTGCTGTGCAGGCCCAAACCATTTCATCACATCACTACCTGGGAGTGTGGCCCTGAAGGCCATTAACACCACTATTGTTTTCCCCAGAACACAAGAGATACAGAGGACAAAGGTGATGCCGAATGCTGTGTGTCGCAGCATGCAGGACCACTCAGAGGGCCGGCCGATGAAGGTCAGAGAACACAGGAAACACAGAGTCAAAGAGAAGAGCAGCAGGAAGCTCAGCTCAGAGTTGTTGGCCCTGACAATGGGAGTCTGTCTGTATCTGAAGAAAATGAACGCCACAACAGCAGTCATGCATGTTCCAAAGAGAGAAGCTGCAGTGAGCAGTGCTCCCATAATCTCCTCATATGAGAGAAACTCTGCTTCCTTCTTTACACAGGCATCTCTTCTCTCATTTGACCAGAACTCAGGACCACATCTCACACAAGTGATGGAATCTAAAAAAAATGATATTGAGTCGTGTGTTAGACTTGTTATCTTGTTTTGATCTTCATGATGTATCTTTTGAAACCCATAGGACAGATACTACATGATTATCAGATAACAAATTACTAACTCATTAACTTTAAGACAGCTACATGGTATTGTCATAAATGACTGGGTTCTTAGAACATACAGCATGAAAATGTTTTACTCCTTTCTTTTTGTTGAATGTTTTTCTTGTAATTTGTAATATCTGAAGTTTTGTGTTGACAAAATTGGTCTTTCTCTGATTTTTTTTATGCTTTGAGTACGTTTTTATTTTTTTTTTCTCTCATGCCATTTTTCTTTCTAGTGCTCTAGCAAAAACGCAATTTAATTCTCGCTCAATATATTTATTGCAGTTTGAGAGGATGGTCAGCAGATAAAGTCACAACTACCTGCACGCATTGATACCACAAGGAGGACAAAGGACTATCCCGTAGTCCTTTTTTAATTTTTATTTGAGTGAGCTCACCATTTTTATAACTTTTCAGTTATTTTACAAATTGTAGCATTCCAATATCATTGTTTTTTTTTTCACTTAATAATCAATTAGTTAATAAAGAATCATTTGTAACCCAAGCCCTCATTGTGGTTGATCCAAATTATATACTGCTGCTGACAATGCATGCCACAGTTCCATTCTTCTCTTCCCATGGATTAGATCCAAGAAGTCAGAGAATGAAGGACTGAAAACAGACAACCACTCTTTTTTCCTCTTTCTTTCTTTAAACAGTGACATTGGGGTCATTTTGAATACACTTGAGCTCCAAATGTTTCATTTGAACTTGATGTGCATTTCCAAAGCTGTGCATAAATGTATGTTGCTGACACCTTTCAGATTTTTGTCTTGACTTGTATTAAATTTTAATATACCTGTGATGTTGCTGATTTCTCCCTCTGCACATCTTAAACAGTCATAGCAGCAGACAGGCCTTCCTTTCTGAAGGACCTTGCGAGTTCCTGGTTGACATTTCTCACTGCAAACTGACAACGGCACCTGCATGAACAACCAAAGATGAGGATACAGTCAACATAACTAATATTTCATACAATTATAAGAATAAAATTTGCAGAGTGAAGATTGGATCTTACCTGTAGAGAGTTCTGTGTCCAAACTAAAAACTTATTTTGCAGATTCAACTGTTTGTCAGCAGGTAAAGATGCATCATAAAGACCAACTGCAACAAAATCCACAATCCCATTTTCTGTTGGCTGCCAGTTAATAATTTCATACTTTGCTGCTGGGTCTCCATTCTCATTAAAGTAAACTTCATCTCCTTCCTTTGTTGTGAACCGAATCTTTCTTACGTGTTGTAAAATCTAAGAAGATATGCATAAATAAAGGGCATAATCCAAAAAATACAATTATATTGTTTCGAGGTGACAGACACAATTTTTCCCCTCATTGTAACTGATTTCTTGTGAATGTAACCCAATGTAAAAACAATGAATCAACTCAACTCACCGTCAATGGATCTAGCTGCACATTGTTGTTACATGTTTTATTACAGCTGAGGATATTATGAAGTGCATGGGCCACAGCATACACTCCTTTATAAACATTGTAAAAGATAGGCATGAGTGACATATCAGTGAAGCTGTTTTGCACTCCAGTCACATCTTCATGTCCAGTACATTCTGTCTGATTCTCTGCTGATGACCTTGAATTATTCAACTTACAGCTAAATAATGTCTCCCAAAACTCTGTAAACAATTCATTACTAGATGAACTGAGAGGCTTCACATCCAAAATAAACTCTCTCATGCCACTGACATGTGCTTTGGGGATAGACAGACCAATGGCACCATCTAGAATGTGATGCCTATCCATGGCTGCAGTTTGGAAGTCAAAGATCCAGCCCTCAGTGCCTACCCACTGGTATCCTGTCAAGTTGTGGCGAGACAGCTCATGTATTAGCACATCCATATCCATGTGGGAGAGGAAAGCAACAATCACCTTTGAAGTGGAAGCTTTGATAATACCAACTGTCTTTTGTATTTTGTCTGGTGCATCTGTTCTAAAGACAGCTACAGAGTACTCCAAACAGATACCCAGCTGCTGGGCAGTTTCTGTAAATATGGCCATGCCATTATTACCATAGTCATCATTTGTTCTAATCGCTCCAACCCAAGTCCAACCAAAGTACTTGACCAACTGAGCCAAGGCTCTGCTCTGGTAGTAGTCACTGGGTATTGTTCTGAGGAATGATGGGTACTTGGTTTTATCACTGAGACAAGCACAAGTAGCAAAGTGGCTGATCTAAAAGAAGAAAAAAAAAGACATATTCTGAGGGAGACATATATTCTGACATTTTACATAAAACATCTACAACACACATGACATCTCAAAAAAAAAAAAAATTAAAAAAAAAATCCTGCTTCAAGGCCAAATGCAAGAATTACAACATAATAACTTTTATTCATATATATGATTCCATTTTAACTATTCTTACCCACCAGTGGTATATGAAAGGGTCCGATTACAGTAGATATGGCCATGCAAGGAGAGGAAGAGGTCACTCCTAAAAGAGCCTGCACATTGACTGGCCGGGTACATGGTACATCGGAGGGTGCAAATACCATGTCATTACCAGTAGCTGAGGCCAGTGCAACAGTCACACCTCTTGCAATGGAGCCACACACATCATAGATCTTATATCCTAGGGATATGCCAGGCAATAATTGTGTGCTGTTATTAATCTCCGCTATGGCAAAGAGCATAGTCTGGGCATACTGGAACCCTCTGAAGTTCAAACTTGATACAGACATTTACATTTGAAATAAATATTGTTGAAATTGCAACCGTTTGCTCTTTGGAATTAAAAGATTGGCATAGAAAATCAAACTTTGATGGTATTAATGCACAAGAACATCTCTTATTTTACTACTCAGTTTAATGACATTGTACCTATTTTGTGTCTGCAACAATAAAATATTCTAAATCTAAATAGATGTCTATGGTATGATTACCTGGTACATTGCAGTGGCAGTGGTTTGTCCATGTAGGTGTCTTGTCTATCTTTCCAGCTGCTGTGGAAAGAGAAGATTCCCCCCAACACGATGTCCCCATCCTTAGATAGCTGTGGATTCTCAGGATCCCCTCTCCTCCTGCAAACTAGCTCCTCAGCCTGACTGACAGACACCACCAACAATAAGTGTAGGAGCACCCAACCCTTTTCTGGCCACCTCTGTGTGGACGTCATAACATCTGAGAAAACTAAACTATCTTAATGTAAATCCAAAGTTTGCACTGATATTTATACATTTTGGAGCCACTTAAAAAAACAATCATAGAACAGTGATGTAGACCTTTGAGGTGGGGTGAGAGGAGGAAAGTTCCCAAACATCAAAGGACTGTAGCTGTCATCTTTGTTAAACATCTGGACTGTATATGTTATCAGATAACAACAGTGTGATGTAGCAATTGTGGAGGCAATTAATGTTGGAATATATGTAAACATCAATCCAAGGCCACAGGCATGGAGTCATATTGGGGAGTCAAATATTTAAAATGTGTTTATTTGATTTTCTTGCCAGTATGAAGTATTCTCTCCTCCTCTCCTCTGGTCATATCATAAAGTTACATACATTTATCTTGTATGATGTCTATGCCTTGCCTGCTTTTAGTGTGTTGTTTTGTGTTAGCATCACTTCCTAAATGACTGTGTGTTTGCCAACACTTAGAGGTGCAGCTTAAGGCACTGTAAATTGTTACAGTAATGATACATCAAAGAGGACGGGGGAATCTGCCGTTCAGCAAGTACAATTCAAATATAATTTAAAGAATTCCCAAGTAGAACGTGTTTGTAATCTACAAATATCACTGGGAAATGTGAACTGTGAGCTGTTATGATATTGTGGAATATTTGAGCTTGGACCACTTGGATCACTCTATTGTGTATATTTAGAGAGACATTAAAAGACATTCAACATACAATGATAGAAAAAAAGGGAAAAAACACAATGTTATTGACAGTGTTTTAATCAAAACTTTATCCAGGAGGATTCTGTAAAGAGTAGTCAAGATTCCCCCATGGAAACACTCATTCAGATTAACAATTTCCCATGTGAAACGCATGGGATTACATGTGAAACCCAGGAATCACACATGACTTGGTCGAACTACAAATTAACAAAATGTGCTAAACTGTTGTAAGTATCAGTAGTCTCAGGATTTGATGGGTGAGTGTATCATACAGTGTGTGTAATATAAAGAATTAATTCTGTTGTACATGTGGACAGGTGGACTTTCCATGGGGTCTGTCTCGGTAAAGGAGAGAGAAATAGAGCATGGTCTGGAGTCGTCTCAAATGTAGGTAAACCAGATGGTATAGTGTGCCATATCTTCCCTGTCAAGTCACTCCACCCTGTTTTTATGGGAAATATGCAAATAGCACTCCACTATCCATTTGATGGGAAATTAATACCCATGTGCACCCCATGTTAACATGGGCATTTACACAGGTATCATACTGTAAGCAGTCCAAGACGTTTCACATGTAATCCCATGCGTTTCACATGGGAATTTACATGTGTTTGTTCACAACCTTTGACACCCAGGACAAACCATGAACATGACCTTTCTGCTGGTGGTATGGAAATAATAGGTGCCATGAAAATATTTTGCACATGTGCTCTAAATGTTACATCAGATCTGAAACAAATGCAAAATAGAAGTAGATGTGTAGCTGTCGGATTCATGTATTCCTCTCTCTCTCTCTCTCTCTCTCTCTCTTAAAGACAAAATAACATATTATTCAAAAAGATTTTGGTTCTCCCTTCCCCATCATGTGCTTTTTTGTATTTTTTTCAGGTTTCAGTAAGATAATATAACATTTTGGAATAAAAATACAAAAAAGCAGTCCAAAACTTGAAGCCAGAATAGCAAATATCTCCACAGCTACACTGAACTTGCCAGGAGAGCTGACATACGCTGGGATAAAAGTGATCCATACTGCACAGAATATCAGCATGCTAAAGGTGATAAATTTGGCTTCATTGAAATTATCAGGCAGTTTCCGAGCCAGAAAAGCAAGAATAAAACATAACATGGCCAGAAGTCCTATGTACACAAGGATAGCCCAAAAGCCTACAGCTGAGCCCAGAGCACACTCTAAGATGATTTTATCATTATATAGTAACACATTTTTAGAAGGAAAGGGAGGATTGATTGTCAGCCATAGTATGCAAATTAATACTTGTACAAGAGTGAAACCCAGGACACTGAGTTTCTGCTGTGTAGGCCCAAACCATTTCATCACATCACTACCTGGGAGTGTGGCCTTGAAGGCCATTAACACCACTATTGTTTTCCCCAGAACACAAGAAATACAGAGGACAAAGGTGATGCCGAATGCTGTGTGTCGCAGCATGCAGGACCACTCAGAGGGCCGGCCGATGAAGGTCAGAGAACACAGGAAACACAGAGTCAAAGAGAAGAGCAGCAGGAAGCTCAGCTCAGAGTTGTTGGCTCTGACAACAGGAGTCTGTCTGTATCTGAAGAAAATGAACGCCACAACAGCAGTCATGCATGTTCCAAACAAGGAAGCTGCTGTAAGAAGTTTTCCCATAATCTCTTCATATGAGAGAAACTCTTCCTCCTTCTTAATACAGGAATCTCTTCTTTCATTTGACCAGAACTCAGGGTCACACCTCATACAGGTGATAGAGTCTGAAAAATAAGATTGCAGCTGGTGTTAAGACTTGGTCATCATGTTTGTATTGTTTTTTTGCCTATGTGGCATATTTTCTGTGCCTGCAAACGCTACATGATAACCAGATAATACATTGAATGAACTCATAATAACATATTTAATTCATACAGCACTTTTAAAAACAAAGTTTTTATCCGTTGAATTCGCCATCGCACCTCAGGTTTAGTATATCAAAGTACAGACACTGTCATTTCTAGTGGCCTACTGCTGTCACTGTGAGTATAATTAAAAACTGGCATTTAGATTTCCTCAGGCTACCACAGGAAATGTGGGGCAGAATGATGTATGAGAAATGATGTATGAGTAACTAGTTACTAGTAACTCCCTTTCCAAAACAATGAAACGATGAAATTCTACAAAAACTGAAAAGCTTTGCAACATAGCATAACAAAGATCTTCTTAATGCACTGACACTTAAGTTGATCTGGTCCATTCTCAAGGAAGAGTTTGTTAAAGTACAGCACCTGTATATGGCAATAAAAATAAATGCTGAATTCAGAATGGCTGAATTCCTTTGGTTTTTGGGTTGCGAAACCAACAGGCTTTTATGGAGATATGGATTTGATTATTAGCTACACTTATTAGTACCTAACATAATTGTTTTGATAGAGTTTGTTTGTTGCTCTACCTTGAATACTAAGAGTTTCAATAATCTAACCTGAATTTAATTAAAGCATGGATGTTTTGTCTTGAGGACCTCTCATTTTATTACTTCTCAACAGGTTAAAAGAAGATAGAAAGACGTCATTTGTTTTGCTAATTAAAAGTCCTGGACTGTCGTTCATACTTGACTTAAAAATGTCTGATCTTTTCAATAACATAGGTTGTTGCAATGCAAGCCACGATTACTTCTTTCTCCACCACAAATGTAACCCAAGGTGTCTAAAACTGACTGGGTGGAAAAAAATACCAACTGTTCAGATATTCCCAGTGATTTCTTTGTAGTCATATAAACAATGAAATGTGTGTAATTGCACGTCTTTAACCTTGATACCAGGTTTCAAACTTCATGACACCTTTTAGCTTTGTGTTTTTTCTGACATGAAATACTACCACACCTGTGGCATTGCTGATTTCTCCCTCTGCACATCTTAAACAGTCATAGCAACAAACGGGCTTTCCTTTCTGCAGAACCTTGCGAGTTCCTGGGGGGCATTTCTCACTACAAACTGACAAAGGCACCTGCATGAACAAAGTGGCAATGAGGAAAATCTATCAGCATTCAGTTTGACAAGATAGTTGTTATGCAAGCATGTATGAATATTGTTAATGCATCAAATGCATTGAATACTTTGCTACTAACAATGAATTTTAACTGACATACTTTCAATAATCAAAATACACTTTACATATTGATTACACAGAATGCATGGGGGCTAACCTGTTGTGAGTTCTGGGCCCAAATTAAAGACTGACTTTGCAGTTTCAGCTGTTTATCTGCAGGTAAAGTTGCATCATGAAGACCAACTGTGACAAAGTCCACAATGCCATTTTCAGTTGGCTGCCAGTTAATAATTTCATACTTTGCTGCTGGGTCTCCATTCTCATTAAAGTAAACCTCATCTCCTTCCTTTGTTTTGAAGTTAACCTCTTTTATGTGCTGTAAAATCTAAAGATATACATCAATGTAGAATGTTATCTGACAAATGTGTGTAGGTCTACAGCATGATAGACAAATTGCAACCATTTACTTTGTTCACCACACATGATGTACAAAACCACAAGTAGTTAAGTAAGTTTACCAATTTGTAATCTAACTCACCATAAATGGATCTAGCTGCACCGTGTTGTTACATGTTTCATTACAGCTGAGAACATTATGAAGTGCATGGGCCATAGCATACACTCCTTTATAAACATTGTAAAAGAGAGGCATGAGAGACATATCAGTGAAGCTGTTTTCTACTTCAGTAACATCTTCATGTCCAGTACATTCTCTCTGATTCTCTGCTGATGATTTTGAAAGTGTAAACTTACAGCTAAACAATGTCTCCCAAAACTCTGTAAACAATTCATCACTCGATGAATTTAGTGGCTTCACATCCAAAATGAACTCTCTCATGCCACTGACATGTGCTTTGGGGATGGACAGACCTATTGCACCATCGAGTACGTGATGCTTATCCACAGCTGCCGTTTGGAAATCAAAGATCCAGGCCTCAGTGCCTACCCACTGGTACCCAGTCAAGTTATGGTGAGACAACTCCTGTATAATCATATGCAACTCTGTGGGTGAGAGGAAAGTGACAATCACCTTGGAAGTTGAAGCTTTGATAATATCAACTATCTTTACTATTTTGTGTGGCGGATCTGTTCTCAAGACCGACACAGAGTACTCCAGACAGATACCCAGCTGCTGGGCAGTTTCTATAAATGTAGCCATGCCATTATTGCCATAATCATTATTTATTCTAATTGCTCCAACCCAAGTCCAACCAAAGTGCTTGACCAACTGGGCCAGGGCTCTGCTCTGGTGGTAGTCACTGGGTATTGTTCTAAGGAATGATGGGTACTTGGTTTTATCACTGAGACAAGCACAAGTAGCAAGGTGGCTGATCTGAAAGAAACAAAAAATAAATTATATCCCAAGACAAATAATATAAAATATACAACACCTAACAATACAGTACAATTCTTAACAGCATATTTTTCTTTGACACATGGATGAACTAAATAATGCTGTCTATTCAAAAACGTATTATTTGTGTCAATATTACCCACCAGTGGGATATTAAAGGGTCCGATGACAGTAGATATAGCCATGCAAGGAGAGGAAAATGTCCCTCCCAAAATGGCCTGCACTTGGGCAGGTCTGCTACATGGTGCCTCAGATGGTGCAAATATCACTTCATTGCCGTTAGCCAAGGCCAGAGCTACTGTCACTCCTCTGGCAATGAAGACACAATCATCATAGAACTTATATCCCAGAGAAATGCCAGGCAATAAATCTGTGCTGTTATTAATCTCTTCTATGGCGAAGAGCATAGCCTGGGCATACTGGAACCCTCTGAAATTCAAACTGTATGTGGACAGTAATAAATAGTTGAAATTGCAACTAATCCATCTTCAAAATAGAAAATACTGTATGAAGTAAAACCATTTGAAGGCAGTTCTACACATAAGGAATATTCTTTTTTATCCTCAGTTTGAAAGCCAAGCTTTTTTGTTACCTGTTTGCATCTGCACCCAATTACTCTTGCATAGTTGAAATTAAAAAAAAAAAAAGAAACAAAAAAGAAACAAAAAACGGTTCATTTACCTGGTGCATTGCAGTGGCAGTGGTTTTTGCATGTAGGTTTCCAGTCTGTTTTTCCACTTGTTGTGGAAAGAAAAGATTCCTCCTAACAAAATGTCCCCATCCTTAGATAGTTGTGGATTCTCTGGATCCCCAATCAGCCTGCACACTGGCTCTTCAGCCTGAGAGAAAGATGCCAACAACAACAAGAGTACCCATCCCTTCCCTGGCCCCCTCTGTGTAGACGTCATGTTTTCCAGGAGAACTAAACCACTGGGTGGCATCACATCTAGATTAATGCAAATCAAAAGCTTGCACTGATATTTATACATTTTGAAGCAGAAAAAATAATACTTGAATGGTGATGTTTTATCTGTGTGGACATAACAGGCAAGTTGAGAGGACGGTGGTGCCCAACAAGATTTTGTGCGGCTGAAGTTTTCTCTAAAGGTTGAGTGCGTATGATTTAGGGGGGGACTACTGGCAGAAATTAAGTAGATATTGAAAATCACGTATTACTTTTTTCAGTTTTACATTTCAATCTGTATTTTATCATCAGTAAACAAAGTAGATGTTTTCATTACCTCAGAATGACTCTTTTACATCTATAAAGGGCATAGTGTCTGCCATGTTGTATTGCCATACTGGCTGTAGTGAGGGTCACTGTAGTTCCTCCTATATGCTTACTGAGATGGGCTGTATTCAATTGGTTGCAATCTGCAACCTAACCCATACATGACACTAACTATTACACAGTAGTCCTTTAAATACCATAACAGTATGTAAACAGATATAAATTTATTTGTGCACCCAAAAAATCAGATCAATTCAAAGTACATTTTATTCATTTCACTCAAACTCACAAATCCTAATTTTCCTCAGAGGGCTTATCATATGTGCATTCTATAACACCATCTGTCCTTATACACTCTTTACAGTGAATGTCCCAAAATGAAAAAAAAAAAAAAAAAAAAATCGCCATTGAGTAGGGAACTTCCAAGATGTACAGACATGCAATACCATGGTGTACACCGTAAGGATTCAATAAAAAAGGACAAATCTCTACTTGAATGTCCTGTTAACAATCTATTATGTAAAATCATAATAGCACTAGAATGTCATTTCCACAATATTAATTTAAGTATTCATAATGATGTCTCCTTCCCCATCAAGTGTTTTTTTGTATTCTTCTCTGGTTTCAATAAGATAATATAACATTTTGGGATGAAAATACAAACAAGCAGTCCAAAACTTGAAGCCAGAATAGCAAATATCTCTACGGCAACACTGAACTTCCCAGGAGAGCTGATATATGCTGGGATAAAAGTGATCCATACTGCACAGAATATCAACATGCTAAAGGTGATAAATTTGGCTTCATTGAAATTATCAGGCAGTTTCCGAGCCAGAAAAGCAAGAATAAAACATAACAGAGCCAGAAGTCCAATGTACCCAAGTACAGCCCAAAAGCCTACAGCTGAGCCCAGAGCACACTCTAAGATGATTTTATCGTTATATAGTAACAAATTCTTAGAAGGAAAGGGAGGGTTGATTGTCAGCCATAGTATGCAAATCCAAACTTGTATGAGAGTGAAACCCAGGACACTGAGTTTCTGCTGTGTAGGCCCAAACCATTTCATCACATCACTACCTGGGAGTGTGGCCTTGAAGGCCATTAACACCACTATTGTTTTCCCCAGAACACAAGAGATACAGAGGACAAAGGTGATGCCGAATGCTGTGTGTCGCAGCATGCAGGACCACTCAGAGGGCCGGCCGATGAAGGTTAGAGAACACAGGAAACACAGAGTCAAAGAGAAGAGCAGCAGGAAGCTCAGCTCAGAGTTGTTGGCCCTGACAACAGGAGTCTGTCTGTATCTGAAGAAAATGAACGCAACAACAAAACTCATGCATGTTCCAAACAAGGACGCTGCTGTAAGAAGTTTTCCCATAATCTCTTCATATGAGAGAAACTCTTCCTCCTTCTTAATACAGGAATCTCTTCTTTCATTTGACCAGAACTCAGGGTCACACCTCATACAGGTGATAGAGTCTGAAAAATAAGATTACAGACGGTGTTAGACTTGCTAATTATGTTTGTATTGTTTTTTTGCCCATGTGGCATCTTTTCTGTGCCTGCAAACACTACATTATAACCAGATAATACATTGACTGAACTCATGCTGCTGTCATTGTATGTATAATTAAAAACTGGCATTTAGATTTCCTCAGGCTACCATGGGAAATGAAGGGCAGAATGAACGATGTATGAGTAACTAGTTACTTGTCCCTTTCCAATGGCAAAATGAAATTCTACAAAAACTCAAAAGCTTTGCAACATAGCATAACAAAGGTCTTCTTAATGCACTGGCTGTCTATCAAGTTGATCTGGTCCATTCTCAAGGAAGAATTTGTTAAAGTACAGCACCTGTATATGGCAATAAATATAAATGCTAAATTCAGAATGGCTGAATTCCTTTGGTTTTTGGGTTGCGAAACCAACAGGCTTTTATGGAGATATGGATTTGATAAGCAGCTACACTTATTAGTACCTAACATAATTGCTTTGATAGAGTTTGTTTGTTGCACTACCTTGAATACTAAGAGTTTCAATAATCTAAGAGAGATTTAATTAAAGCATGGATATTCTGTTTTGAGGACCTCTCTTTTAATGCTAATCAACAGGTAAAACAAGATAGTAAGATGTAATTTGTTTTTCTAATTGAAAGTCCTGGACAGTCGTTCATACTTGACTTACATATGCCTGTTCATTTCAGTCACATTGGTTGTTGCAAAAATGCACTGCTACTGACAATGCAAGCCACTATTACATCTTTCTCCACTACAAATGTGACCCAAGGTGTCTAAAACTGACTGGGTGGAAAACAATACCAACTGTTCAGATATTCCCAGTGATTTCTTTGAAGTCATATAAACAATGAAATGCGTGTACTTTCACATAAATGTATGTCTTTAACCTTGATACTAGATTTCAGACTTCATGACACCTTTTAGCTTTTAGTTTTTTCTATCATTAAATATCACCCCACCTGTGGCATTGCTGATTTCTCCTTCTGCACATCTTAAACAGTCATAGCAGCAGACAGGCTTTCCTTTCTGCAGAACCTTGCGAGTTCCTGGGGGACATTTCTCATTGCAAACTGACAAAGGCACCTGCATGAACAAAGTGGCAATGAGAAAAATCTATCAGCATTCAGTTTGACAAGATAGTTGTTATGCAAGCATGTATGAATATTTTTAATGCATCAAAACTGAATACTTTGCTACTAACAATGCCTTTTAACTAACACACTTTCAATTATCTTAATAACATTTGCATATTGATTACACTGAATGCATGGGGGCTAACCTGTTGTGAATTCTGGGCCCAAATTAAAGACTGACTTTGCAGTTTCAGCTGTTTGTCTGCAGGTAAAGATGCATCATGAAGACCAACTGTGACAAAGTCCACAATGCCATTTTCAGTTGGCTGCCAGTTAATAATTTCATACTTTGCTGCTGGGTCTCCATTCTCATTAAAGTAAACCTCATCTCCTTCCTTTGTTTTGAAGTTAACCTCTTTTATGTGCTGTAAAATCTAAAGATATACATCAATGTAGAATGCTGTCTGACAAATATGTTGTAAGTCTACAGCATGATAGACAAATTGCAATCATTTACTTTGTTCACCACACATGATGTACAAAACTACAAGTAGTTAAGTAAGTTTACCAATTTGTAATCTAACTCACCATGAATGGATCTAGCTGCACCGTGCTGTTACATGTTTTATTACAGCTGAGAACATTATGAAGTGCATGGGCCATAGCATACACTCCTTTATAAACATTGTAAAAGAGAGGCATGAGAGACATATCAGTGAAGCTGTTTTGTACTTCAGTAACATCTTCATGTCCAGTACATTCTCTCTGATTCTCTGCTGATGATTTTGAAAGTGTAAACTTACAGCTAAACAATGTCTCCCAAAACTCTGTAAACAATTCATCACTCGATGAATTTAGTGAATTCACATCCAACATGAACTCTCTCATGCCACTGACATGTGCTTTGGGGATGGACAGGCCTATTGCACCATCAAGTATGCGATGTCTATCCATTGCTGCCGTTTGGAAATCAAAGATCCAGGCCTCAGTGCCTACCCACTGGTACCCAGTCAAGTTATGGTGAGACAACTCCTGTATAATCATATACAACTCTGTCGGGGAGAGGAAAGCGACAATCACCTTGGAAGTTGAAGCTTTGATAATATCAACTATCTTAACTATTTTGTGTTGTGGATCTGTTCTGAAGACCGACACAGAGTACTCCAGACAGATACCCAGCTGCTGGGCAGTTTCTATAAATGTAGCCATGCCATTATTGCCATAATCATTATTTATTCTAATTGCTCCAACCCAAGTCCAACCAAAGTGCTTGACCAACTGGGCCAGGGCTCTGCTCTGGTGGTAGTCACTGGGTATTGTTCTGAGAAAGGATGGGTACTTGGTTTTATCACTGAGACAAGCACAAGTAGCAAGGTGGCTGATCTGAAAGAAACAAAAAATAAATTATATCCCAAGACAAAAATATAAAATATACAACACCTAACAACACAGTGCAATTCTTAACAGCATATTTTGCTTTGACACATGGATGAACTAAATAATGCTGTCTGTTCAAAAACATATTATTTGTGTCAATATTACCCACCAGTGGGATATTAAAGGGTCCGATGACAGTTGATATGGCCATGCAAGGAGAGGAAAACGTCCCTCCCAAAATGGCCTGCACTTGGGCAGGTCTGCTACATGGTGCCTCAGAGGGAGCAAATATCACTTCATTGCCATTAGCCAAGGCCAGAGCTACTGTCACTCCTCTGGCAATGAAGCCACAATCATCATAGAACTTATATCCCAGAGAAATGCCAGGCAATACATTTGTGCTGTTATTAATCTCTTCTATGGCAAAGAGCATAGCCTGGGCATACTGGAACCCTCTGAAATCCAAACTGTATGTGGACAGTAATACATAGTTGAAATTGAAACTAATCCATCTTCAAAATAGAAAATACTGTATGAAGTAAAAACATTAGAAGGCATATCTTCACATAAAGAATGTTCATTTGTTCCTCAGTTTGAAAGCCAAACTTTTTTATTACTTGTTTGCATCTGTACTCAATTACTGTTACATAGTTGATATCTGAAAATAGTTAATTTACCTGGTGCATTGCAGTGGCAGTGGTTTTTGCATGTAGGTTTCCAATCTGTTTTTCCACTTGTCATGGAAAGAAAAAATTCCTCCTAACAAAATGTCCCCATCCTTAGATAGTTGTGGATTTTCTGGATCCCCAATCAGCCTGCACACTGGCTCTTCAGCCTGAGAGAAAGATGCCAACAACAACAAGAGTACCCATCCCTTCCCTGGCCCCCTCTGTCTAGACGTCATGTTGTCCAGGAGAACTAAACCACTGGGTGGCATCACATCTAGATTATTGCAAATCATAAGCTTGCACTGATATTTATACATTTTGGAGAATAAAAAAAAAAAAAAAAAACTTGGAGATGTTTTATCTGTGTGGACATAACAGGTAGGTTGAGAGGAGGGTGGTGCCCAACAAGATTTTGTGCGGCTGAAGTTTTCGCTAAAGGTTGAGTGTGTATGTTTTGGGGGGACTACTGGCAGAAATTAAGTAGATATTGAAAATCACGTATTACTTTTTCAATTTTGTATTTCAATTTGTTTTTCATCATCAGTAAACAAAGTAAATGTTTTCATTACCTTGGAATGACTCTTTTACATCTATAAAGGCAATAGTGTCTGCCATCTTGTATTGTCATGCTTCCAGACTAGCTCTGAACAGACAAACCAAACACTGGCTGTAGTGAGGGTCACTGTAGTTCCTGCTATATGCTTACTGAGATGGGCTGTATTCATTTGGTTGCAATCTGCAACCTAACCCGTAAATGACACTAAATCATACACAGTGGTCCTTTGAATACCATAACAGTATGTAAGCAGATATAAATTGATTTGTGCGCCCCAAAAAATCAGGTCAATTCAAAGTACATTTTATTTATGTTACCCAAATTCACAAATCCTAATTTTCCTCAGGGGGCTTATCATATGTGCATTCTATAACACCATTTGTCCTTATACACTCTTTACAGTGAATGTCCCAAAATGAAAAAAGAACCTATTGCCATTGAGGAGGGGTCTTCCAAGATGTACCGACATGCAATACCATAGTGTACAGCGTAAGCATTCAATTAAAAAAGGACAGATCACTATTTGAATGTCCTGTTAACAATCTATTATGTAAAATCAAAAAAAGCACTAGAATGCCTTTTCTACAATATTAATTGAAGAATTCATAATGATGTCTCCTTCCCCATCAAGTGTTTTTTTGTATTCTTCTCTGGTTTCAGTAAGATAATATAACATTTTGGGATAAAAATACAAACAAGCAGTCCAAAACTTGAAGCCAGAATAGCAAATATCTCCACAGCCACACTGAACTTCCCAGGAGAGCTGACATACGCTGGGATAAAAGTGATCCATACTGCACAGAATATCAGCATGCTAAAGGTGATAAATTTGGCTTCATTGAAATTATCAGGCAGTTTCCGAGCAAGAAAAGCAAGAATGAAACATAACATGGCCAGAAATCCTATGTACCCAAGTACAGCCCAAAAGCCTACAGCTGAGCCCAGAGCACACTCTAAGATGATTTTATCCTTGAATATTTTAAAATTCTCAAATGGAAAAGGAGGAGCAATTGTTAACCAGAGGATACATATGATAACTTGTATAAGAGTGAAACCCAGAACACTGAGTTTCTGCTGTGCAGGCCCAAACCATTTCATCACATCACTACCTGGGAGTGTGGCCCTGAAGGCCATTAACACCACTATTGTTTTCCCCAGAACACAAGAGATACAGAGGACAAAGGTGATGCCGAATGCTGTGTGTCGCAGCATGCAGGACCACTCAGAGGGCCGGCCGATGAAGGTCAGAGAACACAGGAAACACAGAGTCAAAGAGAAGAGCAGCAGGAAGCTCAGCTCAGAGTTGTTGGCCCTGACAACAGGAGTCTGTCTGTATCTGAAGAAAATGAACGCAACAACAAAACTCATGCATGTTCCAAACAAGGACGCTGCTGTAAGAAGTTTTCCCATAATCTCTTCATATGAGAGAAACTCTTCCTCCTTCTTAATACAGGAATCTCTTCTTTCATTTGACCAGAACTCAGGGTCACACCTCATACAGGTGATAGAGTCTGAAAAATAAGATTACAGACGGTGTTAGACTTGCTAACTATGTTTGTATTGTTTTTTGCCTATGTGGCATCTTTTCTGTGCCTGCAAACACTACATGATAACCAGATAATACATTGACTGAACTCATGCTGCTGTCACTGTATGTATAATTAAAAACTGGCATTTAGATTTCCTCAGGCTACCATGGGAAATGTAGGGCAGAATGAACGATGTATGAGTAACTAGTTACTTGTCCCTTTCCAATGGTAAAATGAAATTCTACAAAAACTCAAAAGCTTTGCAACATAGCATAACAAAGGTCTTCTTAATGCACTGGCTGTCTATCAAGTTGATCTGGTCCATTCTCAAGGAAGAGTTTGTTAAAGTACAGCACCTGTATATGGCAATAAATATAAATGCTAAATTCAGAATGGCTCAATTCCTTTGGTTTTTGGGTTGCAAAACCAACAGGCATTTATGGAGATATGGATTTTATAAGCTGGTACACTTATTATTACCTAACATAATTGTTTTGATAGAGTTTGTTTGTTGCACTACCTTGAATACTAAGAGTTTCAATAATCTAACAGAGATTTAATTAAAGCATGGCTGTTCTGTTTGAGGACCTCTCTTTTGATGCTCCTCAACAGGTAAAACAAGACTGAAAGACGTCATTTGTTTTTCTAATTAAACGTCCTGGACTGTTGTTCATACTTGACTTACATATGTCTGTTCATTTCAGTCACATTGGTCGTTGCAAAAATGCACTGCTACTGACAATGCAAGCCACTATTACATCTTTCTTCACCACAAATGTAACCCAAGGTGTCTAAAACTGACTGGGTGGAAAACAATACCAACTGTTCAGATATTCCCATTGGTTTCTTTAAAGTCATATAAACAATAAAATTTGTGTACTTTCACATACATTTGTGTATTTAACCTTGATACCAGATTTCAGACTTCATGACACCTTTTAGCTTTTCATTTTTTCTAACAATAAATATCACCACACCTGTGGCATTGCTGATTTCTCCCTCTGCACATCTTAAACAGTCATAGCAGCAGATGGGCTTTCGTTTCTGCAGAACCTTGCGAGTTCCTGGAGGACATTGCTCATTGCAAACTGACAAAGGCACCTGCATGAACAAATTGGCAATGAGAAAAATCTCTGGGCGTTCATTTTTACAAGATGTTTGTAATGCAAGCATGTATGAATATTTTTAATGCATCAAAACTGAATACTTTGCTACTAACAATGCATTTTAACTAACACACTTTCAATTATCTTAATACACTTTACATATTGATTACACTGAATGCATGGGGGCTAACCTGTTGTGAATTCTGGGCCCAAATTAAAGACTGACTTTGCAGTTTCAGCTGTTTGTCTGCATGTAAAGATGCATCATGAAGACCAACTGTGACAAAGTCCACAATGCCATTTTCAGTTGGCTGCCAGTTAATAATTTCATACTTTGCTGCTGGGTCTCCATTCTCATTAAAGTAAACCTCATCTCCTTCCTTTGTTTTGAAGTTAACCTCTTTTATGTGCTGTAAAATCTAAAGATATACATCAATGTAGAATGTTATCTGACAAATGTGTGTAGGTCTACAGCATGATAGACAAATTGCAATCATTTACTTTGTTCACCACACATGATGTACAAAACTACAAGTAGTTAAGCAAGTTTACCAATTTGTAATCTAACTCACCATGAATGGATCTAGCTGCACCGTGCTGTTACATGTTTTATTACAGCTGAGAACATTATGAAGTGCATGGGCCATAGCATACACTCCTTTATAAACATTGTAAAAGAGAGGCATGAGAGACATATCAGTGAAGCTGTTTTGTACTTCAGTAACATCTTCATGTCCAGTACATTCTCTCTGATTCTCTGCTGATGATTTTGAAAGTGTAAACTTACAGCTAAACAATGTCTCCCAAAACTCTGTAAACAATTCATCACTCGATGAATTTAGTGGCTTCACATCCAAAATGAACTCTCTCATGCCACTGACATGTGCTTTGGGGATGGACAGGCCTATTGCACCATCGAGTATGTGATGCTTATCCACAGCTGCAGTTTGGAAATCAAAGATCCAGGCCTCAGTGCCTACCCACTGGTACCCAGTCAAGTTATGGTGAGACAACTCCTGTATAATCATATACAACTCTGCAGGGGAGAGGAAAGTGACAATCACCTTGGAAGTTGAAGCTTTGATAATGTCAACTATCTTTGCTATTTTGTGCGGCGGATCTGTTCTCAAGACCGACACAGAGTACTCCAGACAGATACCCAGCTGCTGGGCAGTTTCTATAAATGTAGCCATGCCATTATTGCCATAATCATTATTTATTCTAATTGCTCCGACCCAAGTCCAACCAAAGTGCTTGACCAACTGGGCCAGGGCTCTGCTCTGGTAGTAGTCACTGGGTATTGTTCTGAGAAAGGATGGGTACTTGGTTTTATCACTGAGACAAGCACAAGTAGCAAGGTGGCTGATCTGAAAGAAACAAAAAATAAATTATATCCCAAGACAAAAATATAAAATATACAACACCTAACAACACAGTGCAATTCTTAACAGCATATTTTGCTTTGACACATGGATGAACTAAATAATGCTGTCTGTTCAAACACATATTATCTGTGTCAATATTACCCACCAGTGGGATATTAAAGGGTCCGATGACAGTTGATATAGCCATGCAAGGAGAGGAAAACGTCCCTCCCAAAATGGCCTGCACTTGGGCAGGTCTGCTACATGGTGCCTCAGAGGGAGCAAATATCACTTCATTGCCGTTAGCCAAGGCCAGAGCTACTGTCACTCCTCTGGCAATGAAGACACAATCATCATAGAACTTATATCCCAGAGAAATGCCAGGCAATAAATCTGTGCTGTTATTAATCTCTTCTATGGCGAAGAGCATAGCCTGGGCATACTGGAACCCTCTGAAATCCAAACTGTATGTGGACAGTAATAAATAGTTGAAATTGCAACTAATCCATCTTCAAAATAGAAAATACTGTATGAAGTAAAAAACATTTGAAGATATTTCTACACATAAAGAATGCTCATTTTAATCCTCAGTTTGAAAGCCAAAGTTTTTTGTTACCTGTTTGCATCTGCACTCAATTACTCTTACATAGTTGAAATCTAAACATCATTTACCTGGTGCATTGCAGTGGCAGTGGTTTTTGCATGTAGGTTTCCAGTCTGTTTTTATACTTGATGTGGAAAGAAAAGATTCCTCCTAACAAAATGTCCCCATCCTTAGATAGTTGTGGATTCTCTGGATCCCCAATCAGCCTGCACACTGGCTCTTCAGCCTGAGAGAAAGATGCCAACAACAACAAGAGTACCCATCCCTTCCCTGGCCCCCTCTGTGTAGACGTCATGTTGTCCAGGAGAAGTAAACCACTGGGTGGTATCACATCTAGATTAATGCAAATCAAAAGCTTGCACTGATATTTATACATTTTGGAGAAGAATAAAAAAAAAAAAAAAAAAAAAACCCGGAGATGTTTTATCTGTGTGGACATAACAGGTAGGTCAAGAGGAGGGTGGTGCCCAACAAGATTTTGTGGGGCTGAAGTTTTCGCTAAAAGTTGAGTGTGTATGATTTGGGGGGACAACTGGCTGAAAATAAGTAGATATTGAAAATCATGTATCACTTTTTCAATTTTATATTTCAATTTGTATTTTATCATCAGTAAACAAAGTAAATGTTTTCATTACCTTGGAATGACTCTTTTACATCTATAAAGGGCATAGTGTCTGCCATCTTGTATTGTCATGCTTCCAGACTAGCTCTGAACAGACAAACCAAACACTGGCTGTAGTGAGGGTCACTGTAGTTCCTGCTATATGCTTACTGAGATGGGGTTAGGTTGCAGATTGCAACCAAATTAATATGGTTGCAATCTGCAACCTAACCCGTACATGACACTAAATCTTACACAGTGGTCCTTTAAATACCATAACAGTATGTAAATAGACATGATTGCTCCCAAAAAATCAGGTCAATTCAAAATACATTTTATTTATGTCACTCAAACTCACAAATCCTAATTTTCCTCAGGGGGGTTAATCAAATGTGCATTATATAACACCATCTGTCCTTATACACTCTTTAAAGTGAAGGAGAAGTCCCACAAGAAAAAAAAAAAATCATATAGCCATTGAGGAGGGGTCTCCCAGGATGTACAGACATGTAATACCATGGTGTACAATACAGCATATGCATGCAATAAAAAAGGACATACCTGAATTGTCCTGTTAACAATCTATTATGTAAAATCATATCATGATATCAGTACAATGCCTTTTTCCACAATATTGATTTAAGTATTCATAATGATGTATCCTTCCCCATAATGTGCTTTTTTGTATTCTTCTCTGGCTTCAGTAAGATGATATAACATTTTGGAATAAAAATACAAATGAGCAGTCCAAAACTTGAAGCCAGAATAGCAAATATCTCTACAGCAACACTGAACTTTCCAGGAGAGCTGACATATGCTGGGATAAAAGTGATCCATACTGCACAGAATATTAACATGCTAAAGGTGATAAATTTGGCTTCATTGAAATTATCAGGCAGTTTCCGAGCCAGAAAAGCAAGAATAAAACACAACATCGCCAGAAGTCCAATGTACCCAAGTACAGCCCAAAACCCTACAGTTGACCCCATGTCGCACTCTAAGATGATTTTGTCCTTGAACTTTTTAATATTCTTAAAGGGAAAAGGAGGAGAAATTGTTAACCAGAGGATGCAAATGACAACTTGTATAAGAGTGAAACCCAGAACAGTAAGTTTCTGCTGTGTAGGCCCAAACCATTTCATCACATCACTACCTGGGAGTGTGGCCCTGAAGGCCATTAACACCACTATTGTTTTCCCCAGAACACAAGAGATACAGAGGACAAAGGTGATGCCGAATGCTGTGTGTCGCAGCATGCAGGACCACTCAGAGGGTCGGCCCATGAAGGTCAGAGAACACAGGAAACACAGACTCAAGGAAAAGAGCAGCAGGAAGCTCAGCTCAGAGTTGTTGGCTCTGACAACAGGAGTCTGTCTGTATCTGAAGAAAATGAACGCCACAACAGCAGTCGTGCATGTTCCAAACAAGGACGCTGCAGTCAGCAGTGCTCCCATAATCCCGTCATATGAGAGGAACTCTGCCTCCTTCTTTACACAGGCATCTCTTCCCTCATTTGACCAGAACTCAGGGTCACATCGCACACAGGTGATAGAATCTGAAAAATAGCATAAAATCACAAGTTAGATTTTGTTCAACATTGAGTCTGTGTTGAATCTCTATTATGTGTAACACACAGTCACTGAAATATTTTCCAGATAATAATTGAATAACCATTGTGACCAGAAAACTATCCCTGCATAAGGGCAGAGCATTGTGCTCTGTGTGCGCAAATGTAGTTCTGTGAGCACGGGGCTGCAAAAAGCAGAAGCTTGACACTAATAGGCACACCAACAAGAAGTCAACTCTTGAGATTTTGGTGGCAGTGATGGGATAGACGGTGGATTATTTTATGCTGTTGCATAAATTTAACAATAATGCTGATTTTGCTCTGCTGTCAGTCTGGACAATGACATCATTACTTTTTAATTTCAGCGAAAACAGAAAGGTGAACAGCTCTGACTTCCAGGGTGTTTATTTGCTGACCTACCCAATGGTCAACAGCACCCCAGCATACTGGGGATACGTCTGTGAAGACCAGTTGTCCACACACACACACGCACACACACACACACACACACACACACACACACACACACACACACACACACACACACACACACACACACACACAGACACTCAATAAGATAATATAACATTTTGGAATAAAAATACAAATGAGCAGTCCAAAACTTGAAGCCAGAATAGCAAATATCTCTACAGCAACACTGAACTTCACAGGAGGGCTGACATACGCTGGGATAAAAGTGATTCATACAGCGCAGAATATCAGCATGCCAAAGGTGATACATTTGGCTTCATTCAAATTATCAGGCAGTTTCCGAGCCAGAAAAGCGAAAACAAAACACAACATTGCCAGAAGTCCTATGTACCCAAGTACAGCCCAAAACCCTGCAGTTGACCCCATGTCGCACTTTAAAGTGATTTGTCCTTGAACTTTTTAATATTCTTAAGGGAAAAGGAAATTGTTAACCAGAGGACACAAATGACAACTTGTATAAGAGTGAAACCCAGAACACTGAGTTTCTGCTGTGCAGGCCTAAACTATTTCATCACATCACTACCTGGAAGTGTGGCCCAGAAGGCCATTAACACCACTATTGTTTTCCCCAAAACACAAGAGATACAGAGGACAAAGGTCACACACACACACACACACACACACACACACACACACACACACACACACACACACACACACAGACTTGCCCTGTAGCACTACATCCATCCAACTTTCCATCAAGCCACCCATCCATCCATTGTCTTCAGACATGTATAATCACTCCAGCAGGTCCAGGGTCTGGCCCAAAGTCTCTTCGCAGTTTGTCATGCCAACGGAACACCAACAAAGTGGGGCATCCAGGAGGCATCCTAATCAGATCCCCCAACCACCTCAGCTGGCTCCTTTTGACACTAAGGAATAGTGGCTTTACTCCAAGCTCTGTGCAGATGTCTGAGCTCCTCACCCTCTCTCTATGGCTGGGCCCAGCCACGCTACAGAGGGCAAGACCCTGATGTTCTTTAAACTCATTCACTTGTGGTTGGCAATCACCCCCCTCGCAGACACAGCAATCTACTGTTTTCTAGCAGGGAACCATGGCGTCAGACTTAGAGGGGCTGACCCTAATCCTCACTGCTTCATACGCTGCTGCACACATCCTCAGTGCCTGCTGGACATCATACACTGATGAAACCACATCATCTGTATAAAGCAGAGCAACAATTCTGATGTTATGTAGTTGGAGTCCAACCCAAACTAGAAACATGCTTGAACTAGTGCTGAGTATGAAGCTCTCACTGAGGTTATAATAGGACTGGATAGCCCATATCACTAGGCCCAGTACCCCATACTCATGCAGTGCCCCCCTCAGTACTCGCTTGGGGACACAGTTGCAGGCCCTCTCCAAGTCTACAAAACACATGTAGATAGACAGGCAATCTCCCATGACCCCAACAAGAGAATAGCTTCAATGTGCTCCAAAAATATAAAACATTGCCTGATAGGACAGTTGACAAAGATAGAAGGACACAATTGTCCAAGTATTGACCACAGAGGTCTGCATAGCCATAGCTTTGTGCAGCTTACTAAGCAAGCCAACAAACAACAAACAAATACAAAAAATAAATAAAAAAATGTCAGGGAAAATGGCCTTGCCAAGAATGGAGCTCAAAAGAGAAACCAATGAAGAGAGGGCTCGATCCATCAGGGGGAGTGATGCGAAGTCAACTCACTTCTTACCTTGCATTTTGGAGAATCTTCTACACAATGCAGACAATTTTATTTGGCACTGGTATCTCAAAATGCAAATCAGGTTTTTTATAATCAATAAGGAGGAGCACTTGCAATGGTGTTTTATGAATCCTCACATCCTAGTGAAGGGCTGATTGCATTCTGGCGCCGTGCCAGATCTCCAGCGTACCGGCATGACTGCGAAAGAGAGATCTAACATACAGTTCTCTGAATCTAACAGAGGCACAACTGTCACTCAATCACACTAATGATAGGTCTACTAGCCAATCAGAAATATGGTGGGGGCAGGCCTAGGTCAAACAAACTGATCCAGAGAGCAGTCGGTCCACTCCTCTGAATCAATTCAAGCAAGCAGTGGCCCCCGACCATCTGCTGTCCCTCACTGGACACCTCTCGGTCTCCGCAAATTGAATCGAATCGTTAGGTTCTTAACAATACTCAACCCAAGAGATGGGTAACGATGGAAAGCCCTTTGGGAGCCGGTGATACTGTAATGTTGGCTCACATTGGGTTTGTTTATCTCATGTCTGAATGTTGTCCATTTATTTCCACAAAATTCACCAGAATCTATCATTTAAGAGGCTGTGTTTCAAAAATTTCTCCCAGGGAAACAACCCCTTGACGATACTGTAGCTCTGACATTGTTTCTTATCAAGAACAAGAAAAGCTGTAGCTCTGCCCATAGGTGCTACGGTTTGTAGGTACAGCAGGAGGGAGGGGGAGGGTCCTGGACCTCTGGCACACCCCCTCCCCCTTCACGTACACCCCCGTCGGCATGAAAAAAGTTTTCAGGCTCAGGCTTTGCAATCACCCCTGCTAGTGTGTAAAGGAGCAATATCGCAGGTCCTTCCTTCCTGCTGCTTTTAGACTTAACAACCAGCACTGCTCACAGTAGACCCCCAGCACACACCAAATCGACTTCAGAATGTGAAACCTAAATCCCAATAAGCAGTTTCTTTGCCTCAATATGCAGTGGTGTAAATAGTATTGTCAGTGTGTCATACTGTAAATGTTTTTAGAGTCTTTGTGTCTCATTTATATTGTTTATATTGTTTTTACTGTGTCTTTTTGACTTATTTATTACTAATGTTTAAACTTTCTATTTTTCCTGTCCCCTTGGCTATTTCCAGTCTCCCCATTGTGGGACGACTACAGGATTGTCTTATCTTATCTTAAATGGCAGGTTAATATGCTGCTGCCATTTGCCCTTACCAACAGGGTAATTGATTGTCTTTAAAGGAGAACACAGTTTCTGCATGTTCTTTCTCTGACAAAGCCATTTCTCTGAAGCAATTCAGAAAAAAGAGGAACCCCTTTGATTCACTACAAAAAGGCTAGAATTGGACATGCTTAAGTTGTGAAAAGAAAGCTGCATCTAAACACAAAATCCTCAAAACTCAGATCAAACTCTCGAACTAGGCGCTGCTGATCAAATATGGATCAGGATTCTGTAAATGCATTGCCTATACCTCACATAAAATGTTTAAGGAAATATTTCAGGGTTACTGTTGTGCTGTAATACCAGAATGTTTGTGACCAGGCAGCTGCCATTTTGTGCCATACTTAAACTGAACTCAGATCTAACTGTTAAATTCTGTTTGATTATTTTCTTACATTGCACATTTCTTTATTCCTCATTTATTTCTGGCTGTTTCTACCACCTTGAGTGCAGACACAGAGGAGAGAGTGGGGCTCATATGCACTGACAAGGACCAGACCAGTGCTCCGAACAAAGAACTGACAAACTTGTATTACAAAACACACAGCTGGAATGTGATGTCATTATCTGCTCAGCATGCCATTCCTCCACTGTATCTTCACAAGGAAAATCACCTTCTAGCTGTATTAATTGTCAAATCTGACACATTTTTGTTGAAAAATTAAACATGACAACTTTAAAAAAATAAAATTAATAAATCTTGCGCCAATATTACTACACCTGTGGTGTTGCTGATTTCTCCCTCTGCGCAACTTAAACAGTCATAGCAGCAGACAGGCTTTCCTTTCTTCAGAACTTTTCGGGTTCCTGGGGGACATTTCTCACTGCAAACTGACAACGGCACCTGCATGAACAAGATGACTGATGAGAAAAATGTATGTGCATTACTTTGTAAAGTATTTGTTACTAAACCTGATGTATCAAAGCCTAATGTTATGCAACACAAACAATAGTATATACAATTAGTGCAATTCAAATACACTGTTGTTTTTGATTAAGGTCATCACATGGGTGTTTTACCTGTAGTGAGTTCTGGGCCCAAACTAAAGACTTATTTTGTAGATTCAACTGTTTGTCTGCAGGTAAAGATGCATCATAAAGACCAACTGTGATGAAGTCCACAATTCCATTTTCTGTTGGCTGCCAGTTTATAATTTCATACTTTGCTGCTGGGTCTCCATTCTCATTAAAGTAAACATCATCACCTTCTTTTGTTTTGAACCAAACTGTTTTGATGTGCTGTAAGATCTAGAAAGATTTGGTATGTATCAATGTAATGTGAATGTAACGTGGCCCACAAATATTTTAAAGGCATATTATCTCAGACTGCGACAATGTTTTTTTTTTTGTTTGTTTGTTTTTTTTCAAAATTCTGTAGTTTCAAGTGTTTTCCTACTCAATTAATGTGACTTCATGTAAAGAAAAAAAGAAATAAACAAATGAAATATTTAGTGTTCAACTCACTGTGAATGGATCTAGCTGCACCTTGTTGTCACATGTTTTATTACATCTGAGAATATTATGAAGTGCATGAGCCACAGCATACACTCCTTTATAAACATTGTAAAAGATAGGCATGAGTGACATATCAGTGAAGCTGTTTTGCACTTCAGTCACATCTTCATGTCCAGTACATTCTCTCTGGTTCTCTGCTGATGAGTTTGACTGTTTGAACTCACAGCTGAATAATGTCTCCCACAACTCTATAAACAATTCATTACTAGATGAGTTGAGCAGCTTCACATCCAACATGAACTCTCTCATGCCACTGACATGTGCTTTGGGGATGGACAGGCCTATGGCACCATCCAGAATGTGATGCCTGTCCATAGCTGCAGTTTGGGAATCAAAGATCCAGGCCTCAGTACCTACCCATTGATACCCAGTCAAGTTGTGGTGAGAAAGCTTGTGTATTACCACATACAAATCAGAGGGAGAGAGGAATGTGACAATCACCTTTGACGTGGAAGCCTTGATAATGTCAACTATTTGTTGTAATTTGTCTGGTGGATCTGTTCTGAAGACAGAAACGGAGTACTCCAGACAGATACCCAGCTGCTGGGCAGTTTCTATGAATGTCGCCATGCCATTATTGCCATAACCATCATTTGATCTAATAGCTCCAACCCAAGTCCATCCAAAGTACTTGACCAGCTGGGCCAGAGCTCTGCTCTGGTAGTAGTCACTGGGTATTGTTCTGAGGAATGATGGGTACTTGGTTTTATCACTAAGGCAAGCACAAGTAGCAAAGTGACTGATCTAAAAGTGCAAAAAGAAAGTATCCCAATGAGCACATAAAATACTACAGTTATTTTAAAACCCCTTTATTCTCTGACCAGCTGAAGGAATTACAGAATAATAATTCATATTCACAATGATCGCTCATTTTAACTAATCTTACCCACCAGTGGGATATGAAAGGGTCCAATGACAGTAGCTATGGCCATGCAAGGAGAAGATGAGGTCTCTCCCATAATGGCCTGCACTTGGGCAGTTGTGGTACATGGTGCCTCAGAGGGTGCAAATACTTCTTCATTACCATTAGCCAGGGCCAGTGCAACCCTCACACCTCTAGCAATGGAGCTACAGGCATCGTGGATCTTATATCCCAGAGTTATGCCAGGCAGTAGGTCAGTGCTGTTATTAATCTCCTCTATTGCAAAGAGCATAGCCTGGGTATATTGGAACCCTCTGAAGTTTAATCTTGAAAGGACAGTTCTAATTAGTTAGAATTGTAGCCTATCTATCATTGCAATTAAACAATAGCAACAGCAAAATGTGATGGTAATTCTACAAACATATATATATATATATATATATATATATATATATATATATATATATATATATATATATATATATATATATATATATATATATATATATATATATATATATATATATATATATATATATTGAATACTTAATTTGATTAGTCCTTTGTAACTGCTTTGTATATTTACTTAATCATTCACAAATATTTTAAATCTACATAGATTTCCATAGAAGTATTTACCTGGTGCATTGCAGCGGCAATGGTTTTTCCATGTAATCATCCTGACTCTCTTTCCAGCTGCTGTGAAAAGAGAAGATCCCCCCCAGCACAAAGTCCCCAACCTTAGATAACTGTGGCTGCTCAGGATCCCCTCTCTGTCTGCATGCCAGCTGCTCAGCCTGAGAGACTGACACCACCACCAATAGCAGTAAGAGTGCCTGGCCCTTCTCTGACCACCTTCGTATGGACATCATATTGTCTAAAGAGATCTATACCACTGGGTAACATTGCATGTTCCTCACTGTATGTTGAAAGCTTCCACTGGTATTTATACATGTCAGAGCAACATAAAACATAACAAATGAACAGTCACGTTTTATCTCAGTGGACATGCAAGGTGGATGGAGAGGAGGGAGGTGCCCAAACAAAAAAACATCCTTGAGTTCTTATTTCAGACGTCTTTTTTGTATATCCTGTCAGATATGAATATCAAGTTATGCTTTATAAATCATTTTCCCCTTTATAAATGCACTATTGCAGTGCTTGTTCAAAATGTGTCTGCTTGCTCGTCCTCTGGTATTCCTGCTTGCAGATTTCTTGAGAATGACTCATCAAAACTACTTCACACCAAACAATGACTTTGCAGGGTTTTCAAAATGTAACATTAACATTAAAACGCACATAGCGCCCCTCTCCTGTTCTGACAATTAAGAGGGGTAGCTATCCTGAGTTCTTTAAATTAAGTGTTATCTTTAACAATAAGTGTGTTCTAGTAAGACCCACTCTATTTTAGTCAAACACAGAACTAAAATAAATGTTCACCTTTTAGTCCAGAGCTAAAGCTATGCATTAAGCCTTGAATACAAATATCCATTAAAATGCAAATTGTATATATTTAGCTATTTACTTACACAAAATACATACATCTGTACACAATTATTAATAAACAAAGAAGTAGTTTTTAGTTCACTGTAATTACTTTTACTTCAATACACCAATTGTAACACCAGCAACGCCTCTTAGGACTTGCACCTAAAGAGTATATTCCTTTAACTTTAATTTCTCCCAGAGGGTTTCCCAAAAACAACCCATACACAGGTCAGTACGCAAGTGAATACAGGCACGATGTAAGGTAATTTAACAAACTTTATTTATTACTCACAATAAAACAATTTCTTTATCATGTTTGTAAAATAACACTTATATAGTTCCTTTTTTTATTTCCAACACATATGAAGTTCTGCCGTCACCATACCACACAGTGGTTCGATTAGGAAGTGCTACACCACCAATCAGAGAATCCAATGGCTCACACGGCCAACAGCCCACCTCTTTAGACTCTGCATGTTGAATTGGATCAGACAATGTCCACGTGGCACTGAAAGCTTCCAGCGCAGCTGAACACACCGAACATATTTGTTCCCGACCTCGTCCGAGTCTCCCCAAACGCTTCAGAAGTCCAATGGTTCGGCCGGTGTGTTCCTGCCTTTAAGCTTGGGGCACTGGTTACCTGTGTCCTGCACACATCAGTACTTGTAGCTGCTAGCAGCTACGGCGGCAGCAGCAGCGAACCGGACAGACTCTCTCTCACACACACACACACACACACACATCTCTGCGCAATGCGCCAACCTACAACAGAGGACTGTCAGCACAGCACCTTATAACCTCTTCTCATCATGAGACTGTGCTACATACCTGCAGAACGCACACACGGCATATACCGTGTCGGGATACTACAGCTCGGAGGAGCTGCAGGCCAGCCAGCACTCGCTTCGGCAGAGGAGGGCGAGCGACTAAACAACCAGTGGTGTATATGAACCGGTCCGCACTAGCTGCCGAGGACGCGGCTGCACTACAGTTGCCAGTAAAGGGCATTCCACCCATCTGCCATGATCATCATACCTGCTGCAAAATAAACAGACTAAGGGACACGAGAAATGAAATAGAGAGAACAGAGCTGCCGCCATCACCGATGGCGCGCTGAGCCGGATGAATAGGCTAGCGATAGCCGCATTAGCTTCCTGTTGCATATCGGTGGCTCAGTCCGAGTTCTCTGAATTAACTTTACATAACACAACTACACTGCTGTACAATATTTCTGTGAGATTCACTTGTCATTCATCTACAAACATTTACAGCAGTAATGCTTAACTAGATGTGTTGTCCAGGTAAAACTATAGCTGTGTGGAGCATAGCTCAACTTGTCGTCTCACTGTTGTTTTCATCACTTCCTCTCAACCTTTCAACATGACCCTTCAACTTACATCTCATTGGCTCAGAAAATAAATGTAATGCAAAACTATACATTAGGCTTCCTATTCTTAAAACATTTCCAGCATTATGATCTCAGTATTTAAGAAAACAAAATACATTTTACCTCATGTAAACAACTCTCTGTAGAGGGGTTATTTTAGATCCCACACATGACCCACCCTAATCTGCCTCTTTTTGGCTACTTCCTGCCTGTTAAATAATGTGCATGTGCAACTTCACTAACTTCACTGACCCCCAGATAAAAGTGTGAATCCAAAGATTAGCATGATAACACATATTTAACTTATTTTTGGAACATAACA
Organism: Acanthopagrus latus; assembly: GCF_904848185.1. Taxonomy (NCBI): domain Eukaryota; kingdom Metazoa; phylum Chordata; class Actinopteri; order Spariformes; family Sparidae; genus Acanthopagrus; species Acanthopagrus latus. Next base: position 11,549,722 of record NC_051040.1, read on the forward strand.
AATGACTCTTGACATTTTGGTCACAAATGGGACACAGATTAAGGTCTCTGTAGGAAAACTCATGACCAGTGAGCCATTCAACCACCTCAACTTTTTTTTTTTTTTTTTTCTCACTTTTTTTCTCAACTGCACTGCAGGGGAGCTTTGTGAAGTGACATTAGAAAGGTCCCTCTCATGGAAAAATCAGCATAGGGCCCTTGATTATGATGCTGTACTTGAGATGTTGGGACTTACTCATTCTAACCCTAACCAAGTATCTTTGGTGGCTAAATTTGACCTAATCATGATTTTTGTCACAAAGGTAACAGTCAAAATCTATGTGAAATGTTTGTCAGAAAGCTCTGTTTTGAAAGTCAAAATGATCATGCATTTTTACTATTCCTAACATGACATCAGCTAGTACTAACTGATGCTTGAGGGGCAAGTAGGACTGCAAAACTTGAAGCTTAAAGGCCACCAGCGAAACTGCCTTATTGATGAGTTGGGATTGAGAATATGTGGGTTATTTACGAATAGCGCTGGATGAAATTGGATAGATGAATCACAGTTGCAATCAGAATATCCTTTCCCTATTAGCAAAATCAAGAGGATCATCATCAACATTAGCAAAGTACTGCGTGGGTCCTGGGGCTAGACCAATCAGCGCTACACTTCACTGCCACTTCACTTACCATTATGTTGAAAGCTATCATTCTTGAACTCAAGCATCAGGAACCCACACAAGACCAACAATGTCAGGCCAAAGATGTTTTTCTCTTTAAAAATGTTGATTTTACACTTTGATCAAAATTTTATAGCAATAAGCAAATAAGAAAATCTGTGTGTGACATTTACATTAATTTGCACTTAATCATACATTTTGGTTAGTATATCTATTGCATTGTATAAAAGTCTGTTTTCACTATTCTATGTCTTCAGTGAAGACAGGCTTGTACTTAACATTCTGGGTCTGTATTCACGGAGATTTTTATCTTAACGTTAGGAGTACTCCTAAATCGGACTAAAAGTTTTTTTTTTTATATAGGAGTCATTTCTTTAAAGTAATTCACAAAGCTGCTCAGAACTACTTTTAGTTATGAAAACATTGAACTCCTAAACTAGAAGTAACTCTCCGTTGCTATGGATGACGTCATTGTATAAGGACACACTTAGAAGTGGTGACAACGGTGATTGGTCGTTGAGTGACAGGGAAGCCCATTGAAAAGTCATTTAGGTTATGCAATGCATGAAGTGAAAATAAGGAAGTTGCCTACAAGTTGACCCCGCCCCCCCAACAAAACTGGTTCGGACAAAAATTACAAATTAGAAGACTGCGATGAAACATGTGAATTGCCAATAAAAGCGGCATTTGTTCGAAAAGCTGCATCAAACCACTCTCCATTAAAATTTGGGAATTGTGTGTTGATCCGGGCCATTTCGCAACACTGTCGAGCACTGTCCAGTTTTGTAACATGCGTCAAATACAATTTGTGTATTGATGGAATGCAAGTTTTTCCAATTGAAAAAAGCCCTATTCGCATGGGACTAGTATAACCTGGTGATCTCCAGTAATTTGTAATGTAATTTTTTGTGTTTTCCACACCTTTTTTCTGCCTTTTCCTGGTCGAAAATTATGGAGGCTGCGTTAGGAATCATTTTGGGCGCAAATTCAGGAGGCTCATCAGAAGAGCAAAATCTCAAAAACTGATTACATGCATGGCAGCATGCAGTAAGGAACATTTTTCCATCTTTCAACAGGCTCACCAGTTATTATATTAAAAATATCCATATCTAACCTTTGTGCTGCTCCAGCAAGGGCTGCGGTGCGATCAACCCGGGGGATAATGTCAGTAAATTCGAGTCAAAACACAGATTTTGCTTATCCTGTGCGAATGTATCGCACGAAACACAGACGTGGTGGGATAATTTCTAAATCACTTGAGGTCCCCAGGTAATACTAGTCCTGTGCAAAGAGCTGCAATCTCCCCATAGCATAATACCAAAGTGTTGCCAAACATTTTAATCTGATTATTGGATTGTTTTGGTTGGTTGGGGAAGTCATTGCATCCCTCACCAATTCAACCACAACTTAAATCCCTTCACAGTCCATCCGTCATTGTTTTAATAATTCCCTGTCATTTAGCGTCTTGAAATCATTTAGCTGTGACTAGGTCTTAGTGAGTTAGGAGTCCTCTGGACTACTTTTAAGGTCTCCCAGACTTAGGTGCTACTTTTAGGCCTAAAATGTTTTGTGAATAACTCTTATTTTCAAAAATACTAAAGTTACGACTGACACGGCCATTAGTTTTAGGAGTTGCTCCTAAATTCTCATGTTAGAAGCTACTTTTCGCCTCAAGATTCTTTGTGAATATGGACTCTGGTTAACAAATTGTTATGGAAAAATTCAACAGGCACGAGAATGTCCTTACCAACAGAGTACTTCATGCTTTCAGGATGACTTTGGTGCTCCCTTCCCCATCATATTCTTTTTCGTGTTCTTCTCTGGTTTCAGTAAGATAATATAACATTTGGGGATAAAAATACAAATGAGCAGTCCAAAACTTGAAGCCAGAATAGCAAATATCTCCACAGCTACACTGAACTTCCCAGGAGAGCTGACATATGCAGGGATAAAAGTGATCCATACTGCACAGAATATCAGCATGCTAAAGGTGATAAATTTGGCTTCATTGAAATTATCAGGCAATTTCCGAGCCAGAAAAGCAAGAATAAAACACAACATAGCCAAAAGTCCTATGTACCCAAGTACAGCCCAAAAGCCTACAGCTGAGCCCAGAGCACACTCTAAGATGATCTTATCCTTAAATGTTTTAAAATTCTTAAAGGGAAAAGGAGGAGAAATTGTTAACCAGAGGATACATATGATAACTTGTACAAGAGTGAAACCCAGAACACTGAGTTTCTGCTGTGCAGGCCCAAACCATTTCATCACATCACTACCTGGGAGTGTGGCCCTGAAGGCCATTAACACCACTATTGTTTTCCCCAGAACACAAGAGATACAGAGGACAAAGGTGATGCCGAATGCTGTGTGTCGCAGCATGCAGGACCACTCAGAGGGCCGGCCGATGAAGGTCAGAGAACACAGGAAACACAGAATCAAGGAGAAGAGCAGCAGAAAGCTCAGCTCAGAGTTGTTGGCCCTGACAACAGGAGTCTGTCTGTATCTGAAGAAAATGAACGCCACAACAGCAGTCATACATGTTCCAAAGAGAGAAGCTGCAGTGAGCAGTGTTCCCATAATCTCCTCATATGAGAGAAACTCTGCTTCCTTCTTTACACAGGCATCTCTTCTCTCATTTGACCAGTAGTCGGGGTGGCATCGCACACAGGTGATTGAATCTATGAAAAAGAATATTGAAACAGAGGACCAACAATGATTATTCCACACTTGTTTTCATTTAGTTCAAGTGGGTGGTCCAGTGAAATAAAATGAGCAACTTGCTAATGCTGAGCTGAGATCATGTCAGGTCAGTCATGTACAAAACGGGTCTCACATTTTAAAGTCCAAAGGGTCAAAGCTAAAGACATAGCTGATATCAGACTTATGTATCAGTATTTATTGCCGACATTTTATCTTGACGTATTGATTTGGTGAACATATTGTTTTTGGTTTGCTTAAAATAGTCATATGAACATGAAACGTATATGTTGATCTTTGAGCTTGCATTAAATATTACTACACCTGTAGCGTTGCTTATTTCTCCCTCTGCACATCTTAAACAGTCATAGCAGCACACAGGCTTTCCTTTCTGCAGAACCTTACGAGTTCCTGGTGGACATTTGTCATTGCAAACTGACAAAGGCACCTGCATAAATAAATAGACAAGGACACTTTGACCTTTTGCTGATTTTGCAAGAACGAATCAATAACTTGAAGCATCAAACCCAAACATTGTAATACAGTGACAGCAGCTGAAAACATATGCATTAAAAACTGAGAACAAAACAATTGTCATTTGCAATAACAGTGATCACATGGTATAGTAACTGTGGTGATGATAACTTTTCAAATTTGACAACTTAATTAGATTTTCAATCACAAGTCCAATGATTACATGAAAACGTACCTGTTGTAAGTTCTGTGCCCAAACTAAAGACTCATTTTGCAGAGTCAGCTGTTTGTCTGCAGGTAAAGAAGCATCGTAAAGACCAACTCTGACAAAGTCCACCATGCCATTTTCATTTCGCTGCCAGTTCATAATTTCGTATTTGGCTGCTGGGTCTCCATTCTCATTAAAGTAAACTTCATCTCCTTCCTTTGTTGTGAACCGAATCTTTCTTATATGCTGCAAAATCTACAACAACACAAAAAGTAAAACAAGATATGTATCAATGAAGGGCATTATTGAAAAAATGCTATGCAGTTCAGCTCTGTCAACATGACAAACACGATTTATTTCCCCAGTTTATGAACAATTGCTCTGTAAGTGTGACCTAACATAAAAGCAATGAACTAACTTAACTCACCGTAAATGGATCTAGCTGCACCTTGTTGTTACATGTTTTATTACATCTGAGAATATTATGAAGTGCATGAGCCACAGCATACACTCCTTTATAAACATTGTAAAAGATAGGCATGAGTGACATATCAGTGAATGTGTTTTGCACTCCAGTCACATCCTCATTTCCAGTACATTCTGTCTGATTCTCTTCTGACGACTTTGATTTGTTCAACCTACAGCTAAATAATGTTTCCCAAAACTCTGTAAAAAATTCATTACTAGATGACCTGAGTGACTTCACATTCAAAATAAACTCTGTCATGCCACTGACATGTGCTTTGGGGATGGATAGGCCAATGGCACCATCCAGAATGTGATGCCTGTCCATTGCTGCAATTCTGGAATCAGAGTTCCAACCCTCAGTGCCGACCCACTGGTACCCAGTCAAGTTGTGGTGAGACAGCTCCTGTAGTAGCACATCCATATCCATATGTGAGAGGAAACCTACAATCACCTTGGAAGTGGAACCTTTCATAATGTCAATTATCTTTTGTATTTTGTCTGGTGCATCTGTTCTGAAGAAAGGCACAGAGTATTCCAGACAGATACCCAGCTGCTGGGCAGTTTCTGTAAATATGGCCATGCCATCATTGCCATAATCATCATTTGATCTAATAGCTCCAACCCAAGTCCAACCAAAGTAGTAGACCAACTGGGCCAGGGCTCTGCTCTGGTAGTAGTCACTGGGTATTGTTCTGAGGAATGATGGGTACTTGGTTTTATCACTGAGACAAGCACAAGTAGCAAAGTGGCTGATCTAAAAGAAATAAAAATATGGATATTCTGACATCAGTATTTTACACAAATATTTACATACAATTACAATTATTTGCAAAAGATAATAATAATAATAATAATAATAATAATAATAATAATAATAATAATAATATCAAAAAACACTTGGTTTAGACCAGATGCAAGAATTACAAAATAATAACTTTCATTCATATATATAATTCCATTTTAACTATTCTTACCCACCAGTGGTATATGAAAGGGTCCGATTACAGTAGATATGGCCATGCAAGGAGAGGAAGAGGTCACTCCCAAAAGAGCCTGCACATTGACTGGTCGGGTACATGGTACATCGGAGGGTGCAAATACCATTTCATTACCAGTAGTTGAGGCCAATGCAACAGTTAAAACTCTTCCAATGGAGCCACATACATCATAGATCTTATATCCCAGAGAGATGCCTGGTAGAATGTGTGTGCTATTATTAATCTCCGCTATGGCAAAGAGCATAGCCTGGGCATATTGAAACCCTCTGAAATTCAGACTAAATTCAGACAGTTATACTTAAAGTAAATATTTTTGAAATTGCAACCAATTTCTGCTTGAAAATAAAAGATTGGCATACAAAATCAAACTATTTAATGGTATTAATGCACAATATTCTCATCTCTTATCTCATAGTTTACTACTCAGTTTGATGACAGTGTACCTATTTTGTATCCGCAGGAATTAAATATTCTAAATCTAAATAAATGTCTTTGGTCTGATTTACCTGGTGCATTGCAGTGGCAATGGTTTGTCTATGTAGGTGTCTTTTCTATCTTTCCAGCGGCTGTGGAAAGAGAAGATTCCGCCCAACACAATATCCCCATCCTTAGATAGCTGTGGATTCTCAGGATCCCCTCTCCGCCTGCACAACAGCTCATCAGCCTGAGTGACAGACACCACCAACAATAAGTGCAGGAGCGCCCAACCCTTTTCTTGCCACCTCTGTATGGACGTCATAACATCTGAGAAAACTGAAGTACCTTACTGTTAATCCAAAGGATGCACTGGTATTTATTCATTTTGAAGTTGCGTATATCGTAGAACAGTGATGTAGACCTCTGAGGTGGGGTGAGAGGAGGAAAGTGCCCAAACAACAAATGATTTGTGGCTGTTGACCTTTTTTAAACCATATGTTTTATCAGATACCAATTTTCTATTTTTTGTTCATAAGCACAAACTCATGTTTATTAATTAATTATAAAATCAATGTAACACTGAACAACAACACAGAATAAGAGTGAAACTTTCAAGGTTAACTTAACGGCCTACTGATTTATTTATTTTGTTTCTTAAAATGTATTTTATTTATGTTCTTTTTGCCATTTGATAGCTTTGCAACAGGCTTTATGAAGAACAATTCAATGTAGCAATCATAAAGGCAATTAATGTTTGAGCGTTTTTACACATCAAGCCAAGGCCTTAGGCACTGAAGTTAAATTGGGAGTAAATCATTTTAAAGTGCATCCATCCAAATTTATTGCCACTGTAATGTATGCTCTCCTCCTTTTCTCTGGTCATATTTTGCTCTTCTACCTTTTGATAGCAATTCAGCATAACAATGCAAGATGAGAACCCTTCATAAAATTTTACTTTTGCACACATAGAACTGCAGTACACAACTAACTAAAACTGTAATAGAAAAATAAAAGCTGCAAGCAGCAATGAACAGGCCCTCGCAGTCCACGCGCATCGTGGGCATGCTCCGTACCCAGTCCCATTGCCCAGTTATTGCGTACACATCTCTTAACTGACCGTGTTTCGGATAATGCAGAAATGTAATTTCTTGTGTCCAACATGTGGTGCTGTGACTATGACTGTATATTTGTCTATGCGTTCAGGGCTGGACTCTTATCAGACATGTAAAGTTTGGTCCAGATAGGGATGAGGAAGTTGTTCCTTTATAATTTGGTGGCCTGCTCCTGCCGCTATTAAATAACGTACGCTAAAGTCAGAAGAACTCCCTGCAGTTTGCAGGGTGATGATACTGATACTGAGGATGATACTGAGGATGATACTGAGTGAATTGATGAGTGAGTGAATATGGAATTTCCAGTGTCAAACAAATGGGATTGCATGTGCAACCCAGAAATCACATGTGAAACCCATAGGGATTACATGTGAAACCCTGTAAATACTTGTGTTAAACCCATGTAAATTCCTATGGAAAACCTATAGGATTAAATGTGATACTCATGGGATTGCATGTTAAATATATCAAAAATTCATCAACCAGGCCTCTCTGATTACTGTATAAAAACACATACTGTATGTCTAACTTTATTCGCTGATTTCACACTGGATCATATTATATGGATTAAATGTTTTCTGGTTTTTACTCCAATGTCTTCTGGCTGGTCTGCCTGAGCCCTCTGTAATATGTAGAGTTTGTGATGTAGATGGCTGTACTTGCAGCTAAATATCCACTAACAGCAGCCAACTAAAACAGGCTCCAAGTGATCATGGCAGGTGTCGGTACCAAACACAATCTCTAAGACCAACTGCAGCCACTTTGACAAGGAAATTCAGAAGGGAGGTGGTTTACAGAGTTAAGCTGCTGTTACAAGTTTGCTCTATCCTGTAACAAAATAAGAAACTTTACCTTGATGGGCTATTAGAGGGACACAAAGATCACTTTGAAGGGCTTTAGTTAGGCCAAATTACAAATTAACAAAATGTGCAAATCTGTAATGAGTATCATTAGTCTGAGGAGTGGATGGGTGAGTGAGTGTGTCATATGGTGTGTGTAAAAGTAAGAATGCATGCATAATATGCATGTGATAAGCTGGACATTCCATGGGGTCTGTCTTGGTGAAGGACAAAGAACTTGAGCATGGTCTGCAGTCATCTTAAATGCAGGTGAGCCAGGTGGTATAGGTGTACCACATCTTCACTGACAAGTCACTCTACTCCATATTTAGAGGAAATATGCAAATAGCATTCCACTATCCATTTCATGGGGACTTACCCATGTACCCATGTAAAAGCCATGTGGACCCCATGTAAACATGTCAACATTATGTAAAACTCATGTAAAATCCTTTAGACAGAAGTATGTGTGGGAGAGTACAAAAAGTGTCTATAAAATGTTTTTTCTTCCAATTAAACACAGATGAAAACTTTGACTGTGAAACTGTCAAGTTAGATGATTAAAAGTTTTACATGGGTTTAACATGGCAAAATAGTAGAATATTTATAGTTTTCTTCTCTCTCTCTCTCTCTCTTTCTCTCTCTCTCTCTCTCTCTCTCTCTCTCTCTCTCTCTCTCTATGCAAAATAACATATTATTCAGGATGATTTTGGTGCTCCCTTCCCCATCATGTTCTTTTTTGTATTCTTCTCTGGTTTCAGTAAGATAATGTAACATTTTGGAATAAAAATACAAATGAGCAGTCCAAAACTTGAAGCCAGAATAGCAAATATCTCCACAGCTACACTGAACTTCCCAGGAGAGCTGACATACGCTGGGATAAAAGTGATCCATACTGCACAGAATATCAGCATGCTAAAGGTGATAAATTTGGCTTCATTGAAATTATCAGGCAGTTTCCGTGCCAGAAAAGCAAGAATGAAACATAACATGGCCAGAAGTCCAATGTACCCAAGTACAGCCCAAAAGCCTACAGCTGAGCCCAGAGCGCACTCTAAGATGATTTTGTCCTTGAATATTTTAAAATTCTCAAATGGAAAAGGAGGAGAAATTGTTAACCAGAGGATACATATGATAACTTGTATAAGAGTGAAAGCCAGAACACTGAGTTTCTGCTGTGCAGGCCCAAACCATTTCATCACATCACTACCTGGGAGTGTGGCCCTGAAGGCCATTAACACCACTATTGTTTTCCCCAGAACACAAGAGATACAGAGGACAAAGGTGATGCCGAATGCTGTGTGTCGCAGCATGCAGGACCACTCAGAGGGCCGGCCGATGAAGGTCAGAGAACACAGGAAACACAGAGTCAAGGAGAAGAGCAGCAGGAAGCTCAGCTCAGAGTTGTTGGCTCTGACAACAGGAGTCTGTCTGTATCTGAAGAAAATGAACGCCACAACAGCAGTCATGCATGTTCCAAAGAGAGAAGCTGCAGTGAGCAGTGCTCCCATAATCTCTTCATATGAGAGAAATTCTGCCTCCTTCTTTACACAGGCATCTCTTCTCTCATTTGACCAGAAGTCAGGGTGGCATTGCACACAGGTGATAGAATCTGAAAAAAATTGTATTGAATCAGAGGACCAAAGATAATGATTTCAGATTTGTTCTAACTTAGCTCAAGAAGGGTTTGAGACATGCAGCACTTTACTTTGATCATCAACAGAAGAGATTTTTATAAACATTTTACCTTCATATTTCACCAGAAAAACTGTTTACCTTGCCTTATTTGGTGTCTTTTTTTTTTCTTTTCATTTTGACATATTGTATTGACACAATGGACCTAAAACCACACAAACAACATAAAATCCGAGTAGGAAAAAGTTAAATTATTTATTGTGAAACCACAAAAATGTTTCACGAACCATTTTCATAACTGAGAATGCAAATATAAATTGTTGTTTTCTAAATTTATGCATGAGTTTATAGAAATTTACAAAGTTATACACAACTATTTACATGAAAATGCAGGCAATGCCTCAGTTTCCCTCTTTTCCCAGCTCAAAGATGAGCCACACGGTCTGCTCTACATTCAGTAAAAAGACTACACTACACACTAAACATTTTATACTACACACTAAATATACACTCCACACTTTTCAGAAAAAAGCACGGCATAAATTATTCATCATAAGTCTGGTTTTACTTTATTTAATTTAAAAACTGGTAAATAGTTTGAAGACCGCACTTTTGACACAAGTTGAGATGGAGACTCAGCGAGGCCAAATTTTGAATAGAAATTGACGTTACATTTTTAAATCTTATTTTATGTTAATATTGTGTTTTTCAAAAAAGGAGAAAAAAAACACTGTCACTGTCAGGACATTTTTTTACAGTTTAAGAGTGTGTCACAACCTCAACAGATCAGATGGAAACTATGTATGCTGAGGTAGATGAAACATACTGTGAACCTTTTTGTAATAGTAGCATGCTGACAATTGTTTTCTTCATATTGTTTGGTGCAGATAGATTTTGATTCGTAGCAACACATTATTACTTTTATAATTGATTTAATGATTAAAAATGTCTAGGTTTATGAATCACATTGATTGTACCAAATAATATACGGCTGCTGACAATGCCTGCTGCAATCCCTTCCTTCTCCTACTATGGATGTGAGGCCTGTGAATGGCTGGGATGAAAAAATCTGTCTGTTGCAATCTTTTTTAACAATTTTCTCACATGTTTATGTCAGAGTGAGACCCTTTTTATTGCAAGCCCAGATCACTTTTGCATGGTGTTTTTATTTGTTATGTATTGGACCAAGTTGACAAGTGATTTTAAATAGCTGGGACTGATTGCATCCCACGCCTACTGCTCAGGAGTGGTGGATAAGACCTCCGGCAGCTGTTAAAGGGAGACTGAAAACAGGTGACAGAAGACAGAAGCAATCGTGACACGAAACAGACAGCAGAGACTTTAAGCTTCCTGTGTGGGGGAAAAGAAGTGAACAAAGGAGTTTTCGCTGGGCACGGTTGCTGTAAAGGAGACGGCTGCACTGAACTAAAGAAAGAAAGATGGAACGAGATGCCGGACGGGCCGCCGAGCAGAGAACACCCACTAAGAAACGATAAGAAAAGGAAAGTGAACCACATGAGTTGATTAGGAGTATGAGAGCTGCTGTTGGTGTGTGTAACCACCACTGAAAGTATGTCCTTTGTTTGTTTCTTTCCACAGCGGTGGTGAGAGGAGGATGGCATGGTGGAGTACCACAGCCATCAGAGAGAGACTGACGGCCACAGGGGCCCCTGGGTGCCACCCTCCCCCCTAAGACTTGAGTACCTCCAATCTCCCCTTTTTCTTGTTACCCTCATGTTACGCATGACTTTATGTGTTTTACTGCATTTTTAATTGGTGTTTTTAATAGTTTAAAATAAACTATTTAAATTTGCTCAGTGCCTGTTTTTTTTTAACAGTGGAGTTATCATTGCTGGTATCATTAAGAACCTAACACTACAGTGGGACATTTACAAACTCTGAAAGTTGGGTCATTTTAAATACTTTTGTGTTACAATCACATTGGGATTTTAACACTGATAGGCATTTCCGAGACTGCATCAATTCATGCAGCTGATTTACGGCTTATGTATCAGTATTTTCTTTAGGACATTTTATCTTGATCTATATATATATTTTTTTCTTACATATTGTTTTTGGTTTTGCTTAAAATAGCAATATGAACATGACAATTTAAATGTTATTTGATCTGGCATCAAATATTACTATACCTGTGGCATTGCTTATTTCTCCATCGGCACATCTTAAGCAATCATAGCAGCAGACAGGCTTTCCTTTCTGCAGGACCTTGCGAGTTCCTGGTGGACATTTCTCACTGCAAACTGACAAAGGCACCTGCATGGACAAATAGACAATGACACTTTGACATGGTACTAATTTTGCAAGACTCAATCAACAATTTCAAGGATCGAACCCAGACATCATGATACAGCGACACCAGCTGAAAACATATGCATTAAAAATAAATAACAAGAAAATTGCCATTTCCAAATATAGTATTTACATGGAATCTTACCTGTAGTGAATTCTGGGCCCAAATTAAAGACTTATTTTGCAGAGTCAGTTGTTTCTCTGCAGGTAAAGATGCATCACAAAGACCGACTCTGACAAAGTCTACAGTAGCATTTTCTGTTGGCTGCCAGTTTATAATTTCATATTTTGCCACTGGGTCTCCATTCTCATCAAAGTAAACTTCATCTCCTTCCTTTGTTGTGAACCGAATCTTTCTTATGTGCTGTAAAATCTAAGAGGATAGGCACCAATGTAGGTCAATATCTGACAAATGTCTCAACAATATGAATGACTGCAGCAAAAACAATCAATATAGAAAACTTTCTTTGGTATTGAACTCACCGTAAAATGATCCAGCTGCACCTTGTTACATGTTTTATTACAGCTAAGAATATTATGAAGTGCATGGGCCATAGCATACACTCCTTTATAAACATTGTAAAAGAGAGGCATGAGTGTCATATCAGTATATGTGTTTTGCACTTCAGTCACATCCTCATGTCCTGTACATTCTCTCTGATTTTCAAATGATGAATTTAATTGCTTGAACGTACAGCTAAATAATTTCTCCCAAAACTCTGTAAACAATTCATTACTAGATGAATTGAGTGGCTTCACATCTAAAATGAACTCTCTCATGCCACTCACATGTGCATTGGGGATGAACAGGCCTATGGCACCATCCAGAATATGATGCTTATCCCAGGCTGCGGTTTGGAAATCAAAGATCCAGCTCTCAGTTCCCACCCACTGGTAGCCAGTCAAGTTGTGGTGAGACAGTTCCTCTATTATCACATATAAATCCATGGGGGAGAGGAAAGTGACAATCACCTTTGAAGTGGAAGCCTTGATAATGTCAACTATCTGCTGCAATTTTTCTGGTTGCTCTGTTCGAATGAAAGACACAGAGTACTCCAGACAGATACCCAGCTGCTGGGCAGTTTCTATGAACGTAGCCATACCATTATTACCATAATCATCATTTGTTCTAATAGCTCCAACCCAAGTCCACCCAAAGTAATTGACCAACTGTGCCAGGGCTCTGCTCTGGTAGTCATCACTGGGTATTGTTCTGAGGAATGATGGGTACTTAGTTTTATCACTCAGACAAGCACAAGTTGCAACATGGCCGATCTAAAAGACAAAATAAATAATATCCCAGATGATAAAATATTTACAATGCAGAATATGTCTGCTTTTATTGGACTGTTTGGAAGAAATAATGAATGATAATCAGATTGTGACAATTTAATTTATGCAAATCTTTACCCACCAGTGGTATATGAAAGGGTCCAAGAAGAGTAGATATTGCCATGCCAGGAGAGGAAGAGGTTGCCACAATATTAGCCTGCACTTGGGTACATGTTGTGTCAGAGGGTGTAAATGCCATTTCATCTCTAGTAATAGAGGCCAGTGCAACCCTCACACCTCTGGCAATGGAGAAACAATCATCATAGAACTTGTAGCCCAGAATAATGCCAGGCAGTATGTCTGTGCTGTTATTAATCTCCTCCATGGCAAAAAGCATAGCCTGGGCATACTGGAACCCTCTGAAATTCAAACTGGATGCAGACAGTTTTAAAGCATTGCAAATGCAACCAAGTTGAACAATGGAACAATATCACAGTAAATATATAAATTAAACCATTTGACAGATTGTTAAAACATAGGGAATATCAGTTTTTTTTTTAAATGTTTAAAGAGATTTTTAAAGAATTTGACAGACAGGGAATATATCTCATCATAAAACACATCTGTCAGTCATTGCTGTTAGGTATTTGAAATGTAAATAACATTTTTACAGTCTAATTTACCTGGTACATTGCAGTGGCTTTGGTTTCTGAATGTAGGTATCCTGTTTGGGTTTCCAACTTCTGTGGAAAGTGAAGAAACCCCCCAAAATAATGTCCCCATCCTTAAAAAGCAGCGGGTTCTCTGCATCCCCTCTCCGCCTGCACGCTGACTCTTGAGCTTGAGAGAAAGATATCACCATCACCAACAACAACTGTAAGAGAGCCAAACCCTTCTCTGGCTGCGTCTGAGTGGACGTCATCACATCTAACAGAGCTAAACCACTGTGTGGCAGCACAAAAGTTTACACATGTACTTATACATTTTGAATTTTGAAGGAAAAAAAAAGAAATGTGATGTCTGTCTATGTGTACATACAGAGTGAGCTGTGAGGAGGGAGGTCCCTGAAAAGAGAACCATTTTTTTGCCATTATTTTTTTCAGTATAAAAAAAAAAAAAAAAATGGTTGTGATGGTTGTGGAACCAGTATGGAATTCTGGATTAGGGTTATATACTCATATGTACTTAGTAGGTATAGTGGTCACAATCTATTTTAGTACAATAATTTAATTAATAATTTAATATGATGTTTGCTATTGCTCTCTAGATTCTTTAGACTCACTCTTGTTGTTACAGTGCTTGGTACGGGGCACAACCTAAAAGCATACAACGAGGCAGGAATAGAGTGAAGGAAGATTTATTGATACCTCACAATGAAATATGCAGGGGCAAGGTGTTGCGAAACTCAAGCTGGAAAGGAGGAGGGGGGAGGAGGGGTTGCTCACTGTGGCGATGGTGAACATGGTGGTGTGTGAATGTTCAAGTGAACTTGTGGCAGGGGTGTGGAGCCACTGGTAGTTGGGATTGCAGATGAACGCCGGTGGTAGGACCAAAGACAATTTGTTTTCGATGGGAAGACACAAAAATCTCTGATACAAGGATGTTACGAAGCGTCTTCAGGAGCCATATACCATTTCGATTTGACAAAGGTGGTGACTGCCAACCTGTTACAGGTGTACGTGTGTTGGCGCAACTCTGGTGAGGTGAAACTCCGCCCAGCCTCTCAGTGCACCTCTGCAAGCAGAACAAAACAGGAGCTCCTGAAACTGGTAGAATGTCATACAATCTTTGACAATTCCAATCTGGTTTTTGCCAAAAACTCAGCACAGAGACAGCGTGACTGAGAGTGTCTAATGACATTCTTATGCATGCTGACAAATGTGAAAGCTCCATCCTTATTGTTCTTGATCTGACTGCAGCCTTTCATACTATGCCATTTTACTGGATAGACTTCAGAACTGGGTTGGCATTTCTGGTACAGTCTTAAACTGGTCTCATTCCTATTTGACTAATAGAGTCTTCAAAGGCTGCATTAATAATCATGTTTCCTCTTCCGCTCCCCTGCTGTGTGGTGTCCCTCAGGGGTCGGTTCTTGGTCCAGTTTTATTCTTCATGTACATGCTGCCTCTGGGTCATTTGTTCAGCCGGTTCCCTGACATGTCATATCACTGTAATGCAGATGATACACAGATCTACTTTTCCGCAAAACCCAATAACCTGAATCAACTGAGTGCTTAGCTGCCATCAAAGACTGGATGTCTCTCGATTTTCTCCACTTAAATCCAGATAAAACTGAAACCATTTTATTTGGCCCTGACAAATTTGTCACTGTAGTTGATCAGTTTATTGGACCATTATGCACTAACATCAAACCCACTGTTAAGAATCTGGGTATCATCTTCGAGTAGCATATGACATTTGACCTACATGTTATGAAACTTGCCCAGTCCTGTTTCCTGCAGCTACAAAATGTTGCAAAAATCAAAAGATTCCTGTCCTCCAGTGATCTGGAACAAGTAAGTCATGGCTTCATTTTCTCCTGTCTAGATTACTGTAACTCTCTCTACACTTGCCTCAGCCAGTCTTCGTTAAACCGATTACACTTAGTCCAAAATGCAGCCGCTAGACATTTAACCAGAACCAGTCGTCGGTCCTATATTACTCTTGTTCTTCCATCACTTCATTGGCTTCCTGTGAAATTCAGAATCAATTAAAAAATCTTACTGATAACATATAAGGCACTTCATGACCTTCCCCAGTTACATCTCAAATCTCCCTTTTTCCTTATTCCACTCCACTCTTCAAATTTCAGCCTTTTATCTGTTCCACACTCAAACTGTAAAACAAAAGCTGACTGTGCCTTCGCTGTTTTAGCCCCAGCATTGTGGAATTATGAAGTCTCCCCCATTCACTAAGACTAACTGAATCTGTGGACAGTTTTAAGCAGCTGCTCAAAACCCACCTCTGCAGGCAAGCCTTTTTTATAGATTTCCTTGTTTGTTTCCTCATCTGTTGTGCCTCTCTTATTTATCGCTCCCCTCTGTTTTATCTTCCCTGTTTGTCCTTCTTGCTCTCTTTGTTTGCATTTTTGTGTGCTGCTATGTTTATCTGTTTTGTTGTTTAGAACTTTGGATCTCTGTATCAAAAGGTGCTATATTCATAAAGTTTTACTTTACTTACTTACTTTCCTTACCCTTACAACCAAATAAAACTATAGACGCCACACTTAACGCTACTAACATGGATCTACAATGGCTTAATTAGACAATGCAAACTGTAATTTGACTAATAGGGTGCCATATTGACAATGGTCAGACAAAGAACATAGCTCTTAAAGCCAGAAAAGGCCAAAAAAAAAAAATACTTAAAAAAAAAAAGAACATAGCTCAGAGGATGATGCATTTATTTATGCACTATGTAACAGAGTTTAGTAAATTACAAGGTCATGTTTTTTCTGGTTACAACCTTGTTAGTGCTTGATTATAATTTCGTCAAGGTTTATTGGTAACATTACAAGAAAACTGTTCAGCAAATTACAGACTGTTATGTGATTAAAAGATAGCTGGTCCATGTTGGTAGCAGTGAATGTGGTATCTTTGTTATAATTTGGTAGAAGGGGTAGAATGGCATCTCATTAAGATATTTTGGATTTTATATTTGATATTTTGATTCATTTATATTGAAGAATCCTTTTATTTGTGTTTTATGTTGTTGATTTGATTGTGTATGACATTGTGTTTTATGCTGTTATTTCAATATGCTATGGCAAGAAAATGATATGCATTGGGAAAAATTCTATTGTATTACAATTAATGTCCTTAATGTAATGAAGGCAGATGTCTATGTGACAGTCTGGTTAGCAAATTATATTCTACCTGAGGCCAGAAAATGCCTTTGCTACCTTGTCAAGTTTTCAGGATGATTTCGGTGCTCCCTTCCCCAGCATGTTCTTTTTTGTATTATTCTCTGGTTTCAGTAAAATAATGTAACATTTTGGAGAAAAAATACAAATGAGCAGTCCAAAACTTGAAGCCAGAATAGCAAATATCTCCACAGCTACACTGAACTTCCCAGGAGAGCTGACATATGCTGGGATAAATGTGATCCATACAGCGCAGAATATCAACATGCTAAATGTGATAAATTTGGCTTCATTGAAATTATCAGGCAGTTTCCGAGCAAGAAAAGCAAGAATAAAACATAACATGGCCAGAAGTCCTATGTACCCAAGTACAGCCCAAAAGCCTACAGCTGAGCCCAGAGCACACTCTAAGATGATTTTGTTCTTGAATATTTTAAAATTCTTGAAGGGAAAAGGAGGAGAAATTGTTAACCAGAGGATACATATGATAACTTGTAAAATAGTGAAACCCAGAACACTGAGTTTCTGCTGTGCAGGCCCAAACCATTTCATCACATCACTACCTGGGAGTGTGGCCCTGAAGGCCATTAACACCACTATTGTTTTCCCCAGAACACAAGAGATACAGAGGACAAAGGTGATGCCGAATGCTGTGTGTCGCAGCATGCAGGACCACTCAGAGGGCCGGCCGATGAAGGTCAGAGAACACAGGAAACACAGAGTCAAGGAGAAGAGCAGCAGGAAGCTCAGCTCAGAGTTGTTGGCCCTGACAACAGGAGTCTGTCTGTATCTGAAGAAAATGAACGCCACAACAGCAGTCATGCATGTTCCAAAGAGAGAAGCTGCAGTGAGCAGTGCTCCCATAATCTCTTCATATGAGAGAAACTCTGTCTCCTTCTGTACACAGGCATCTCTTCTCTCATTTGACCAGAAGTCGGAGTGACATTGCACACAGATGATAGAATCTGAAAAAAAGTGTATTGAATCAGAGGACCAAAGATAATGATTTCAGATTTGTTTTAACTTAGCTCAAGAAGGGTTTGAGACATGCAGCACTTTACTTCTGACCAACAAAGTGATAACTGAAAAAAATCCCCTTCATATGGATTTTTAATGGAACAGACATTTTAATGTCATTTGCACGCTGCATCTCATCGTATTTCCCAGCGGACGCATGTAAGCACATAACAACAGAGGGCCAGGGATAGAGCTTTGTTGAGTACCACATGTCAGAGAAAAGCTCTTTTTCTACAGCAGCATACATATTGCCAACCCACTTGGTAGGTGATCCAATGGAATAAAAAGAGCAACTTCCTAATGTTGAGCTGTGATCATGATTAATAAAAAAACTGAGCAATCTCAGAAAATCCTCTATAATTAAAAGATCTGACTTCAATTAGAGAAGGTTTGCTAGTTTGACATCAACAAAAACCTGATTCAGATGTATATGAGATTATGATAATTCATAGAAGAAACCATGTTTCGGTAAAATACAAAGAAAAACAAAAGAAAAAAAATATGTAAAAACATCTGATGATGTTGACAATTCATAAAAAAAGAAAATTAGCAGACGAGATGAAAACTATCTGCATGCTGAGGCAGAGGGAACATACTGCGAGCCTTTTCATAATAGGACTATGCTGGTAATAATTTTCTGTCTACTGGTTAGTACATATAGATTCTCAATATTAGCAACACATCATTACTTATCAATTAAGTTAATGAGTAAAACATTCTGGGTTTATGAGTCATACTGGGAGGTAAAAAAAATACACTGCTGCTGACAATGCCTGCTGCAATCCCTGGCCTGAGAATGATGGGGGGAGAAAAAAATCAGGCTCTTGCAATTTTTTTAATTATTTTTCTCATATGTATGAAAAACACTGAAAGCTGAGTCAATTTGAATGCCTTTGTGTTACAGTCAAATTGTGTTTTTTTTAAATTGATGGGCATTTCCAAGACTGCATCAATTAATGTAGCTGATTTCAGACTTATGTACTAGCATCTATCAGGGACATTTTATCTTGATCTGTTGATTCTTGAACACGTTGTTTTTCATTTGCTTAAAATTGGCATACGGACATAAATATTTATATATTTATGCTTGATCTTGCATTAAATATCACTAAACCTGTGGCATTGCTTATTTCTCCCTCTGCACATCTTAAACAGTCATAGCAGCAGACAGGCTTTCCTTTCTGCAGGACCTTGCGAGTTCCTGGTGGGCATTTCTCACTGCAAACTGACAGAGGGACCTGCATGATAAAAATAGACAATGACACTTCGACAAGGTACTGATGCAAGAATCAATCAATAATGTCAAGAATCGAACACAGACATTCTAATACAGCGACAACAGCTGAAAAAACTTATAACAAAAATTGCAATTACAGTGGTCACATGGTATCTTACCTGGACTGAGTTCTGGGCCCATGTTAAAGACTTATTTTTCAGATTAAGCTGTTTCTCTGCAGGTAAAGATGCATCATAAAGACCGACTCTGACAAACTCCACAATACCATTTTCTGTTGGCTGCCAGTTTATAATTTCATACTTTGCTGCTGGGTCTCCATTTTCATCAAAGTAAACCTCATCTCCTTCCTTTGTTGTGAACCGAATCTTTCTTATGTGCTGTAAAATCTAATAATAGATGTACCAATGTAGATCAATATCTGACAAATGTCTCATTATTTTTTTTCAATATAACAACATCAGTCGTTGGTGTTCAACTCACCGTGAAAGGATCTAGCTGCACCTTGTTGTTGCATGTTTTATTACAGCTTAGAACATTATGAAGTGCATGGGCCATAGCATACACTCCTTTATAAACATTGTAAAAGAGAGGCATGAGTGTCATATCAGTATATGTGTTTTGCACTTCAGTCACATCTTCATGTCCAGTACATTCTCTCTGATTTTCTACTGATGACTTTAATTGCTTGAACTTACAACTAAACAATGTCTCCCAAAACTCTGTAAACAATTCATTACTAGATGAATTGAGCGGCTTCACATCCAAAATGAACTCTCTCATGCCACTGACATGTGCACTGGGGATGAACAGGCCTATGGCACCATCCAGAATATGATGCTTATCCCGGGCTGCAGTTTGGAAATCAAAGATCCAGCTCTCAGTGCCCACCCACTGATACCCAGTCAAGTTGTGATAAGACATTTCCTGTATTATCAGATGTAATTCCGTAGGGAGGAGGAAAGTGACAATCACCTTGGAAGTGGAAGCTTTGATAATGTCAGCTATCTGCTGTATTTTGTCTGGTGGATCTGTTCGAAAGACAGATACAGAGTACTCCAGACAGATACCCAGCTGCTGGGCAGTTTCTATGAATGTGGCCATGCCATTATTACCATAATCATCATTAGTTCTAATAGCTCCAACCCAAGTCCACCCAAAGTACTTGACCAACTGTGCCAGGGCTCTGCTCTGGTAGTCATCACTGGGTATTGTTCTGAGGAATGATGGGTACTTGGTTTTATCACTGAGACAAGCGCAAGTTGCAACATGGCCGATCTAAAAGACAAAAAACATATAATATCCCCAGATGACAACATGTTTACAATGCTGAATATGATTTTTATGACTTTCCCATTTCTTGAACTCTTTGGAATAATTACAGAATTATAATCAGATTTTGTCATTTTAATTTATCCAAATGTTACCCACCAGTGGTACATTATAGGGTCCAAGAAGAGTAGATATTGCCATGCCAGGAGAGGAAGCTGTTCCCACCATATTAGCCTGCACTTGAGTACATGTTGTGTCAGAGGATGCAAATCCCACTTCATCTCTAGTAATAGAGGCCAGTGCAACCCTCAATCCTCTCACAATGGAGCCACAGTTATCAAAGAGCTTGTAGCCCAGAATGATGCCAGGCAGTATGTGTGTGCTGTTATTAATCTCCTCTATGGCAAAGAGCATCGCCTGGGCATACTGGAACCCTCTGAAATTCAAACTGGATGCAGACAGTTATAAATTGTTTGCCATGCAAATGCACCAAAGTTGAACTATGAAACAACATAGTAAATTTCTCAAATCAAAATGGATTTTACTGTCTAATCACCTGATACATTGCACTGGCTTTGGTTTGTGCAGATAGGTATCCTGTGTGACTTTCCACATTCTGTGGAAATCAAAGAATCCCCCCAACATAATGTCCCCATCCTTAGATAGCACTGGGTTCTCTGGATCCCCTCTCCGCCTGCACACTGACTCTTGAGTCTGTGAGAAAGATATCACCAACAACAAATGTAAGAGTGCCAAACCCTTCTCTGGCTGAGTCTGAGGGGACATCATAGCATCTAAGACAGCTAAACCACTGGGTGGCATTACATGCACCTCAGTGTAAATACACATTTTACACTTGTGCTTATACATTTTGGAGAGGGAAAAAAAAAAAGGAAAAGAAACATGATGCTTATCTATGTGTACTTAACCAAGTTGGTTGTGAGGAGGGAGGTGCCCAAACAGAAAGTTTTTCCACTACACTTCCACTTCCACTATTAGTGCACTGCAATGTGCCCCGTTCAATTTTCAAGGAAGATAGTACGTTATTGAGTATCATTCCCAGGTTGTCAAATGCTGATGCTTTGTGTTGGCCGTTTCATTGGCCTGGCCAGCTGGCCCAGAAACATCACTGTTTGATGACCTGGTAATCAGACTTAATCTTAACAATAGACTATCTTTCTTGAGAATTGCCTACTTCAGCTTTGCCTGGTTTGTTTTACCTCATTTGGGGAGCAGGGCAACAAGACTTGAACACAATGTTATCACATTGTTAAGTTAACATGGCTATTGTGTCATCACAATGACATGTGTATGAGTTTGTGTGTGGCATTTTCCTCTCAAAGTGGACAGAGGAGGATGAACAATGATTAGGAGTCACGTTTGCCTCCACCTGATGAATGTCACTCCAATATCAAGTCCACTTTTAGCTCTGTTTTAATATCCATTAACTCTTCATCTGTGCATTTCTTTCATCTGAGGTGTGGTGATGGGCAGGAGTGAATGCAATGCCATAGCAAATCCAAAAGATATTCATCAGACACTACCCTTGCTACCAAATAATACCATAGACACCACATTAATTCTGCCAACATGGACATACAATGGCTTGATTAGACAACGCAGACTGTAATTTGACAAAAATAGTGCTATACTGACAATGATCAGACAAAGAACATAGCTCAAGGGATGATACATTTATGTGTACTCCATGTAACATACAGTAGTTCATGTTATTACAGGGTAATGTGTTGCTGTTTATAACCTTGTTAGCACCTTATTCGACTTTTGTCAAGGTTTATTGATGACATTACAAAAAACCTGTTCAGCAAATTATAGCCTGTGTTGTGTAATTAAAAGATTGTACGTCCGTGCTGATAGCATTAAGTGTGTTGTATGCAGTTATTTCAATATCCTATGCTAAGGAAATGGTGTATATTTCAAAGAATCTGCAGTATTACAATTAATGTCCTCAGTGAAATGAAGGTAGATGTCTGTTTCATAGTTTGTTTAGAAATCATTCTCTGTGAGGTCAGAGAATTCCTTTGCCACCTCATCAAGTTTTCAGGATGATTTTGGTGCTCCCTTCCCCATCATTTTCTTTTTTGTATTATTTTCTGGTTTCAGTAAAATAATGTAACATTTTGGAATAAAAATACAAATGAGCAGTCCAAAACTTGAAGCCAGAATGGCAAATATCTCCACAGCTACACTGAACTTCCCAGGAGAGCTGACATACGCTGGGATAAATGTGATCCATACTGCACAGAATATCAGCATGCTAAAGGTGATAAATTTGGCTTCATTGAAATTATCAGGCAGTTTCCGAGCCAGAAAAGCAAGAATGAAACATAACATAGCCAGAAGTCCTATGTACCCAAGTACAGCCCAAAAGCCTACAGCTGAGCCCAGAGCACACTCTAAGATGATTTTATCCTTGAATATTTTAAAATTCTCAAATGGAAAAGGAGGAGAAATTGTTAACCAGAGGATACATATGATAACTTGTATAAGAGTGAAACCCAGAACACTGAGTTTCTGCTGTGCAGGCCCAAACCATTTCATCACATCACTACCTGGGAGTGTGGCCCTGAAGGCCATTAACACCACTATTGTTTTCCCCAGAACACAAGAGATACAGAGGACAAAGGTGATGCCGAACGCTGTGTGTCGCAGCATGCAGGACCACTCAGAGGGCCGGCCGATGAAGGTCAGAGAACACAGGAAACACAGAGTCAAGGAGAAGAGCAGCAGGAAGCTCAGCTCAGAGTTGTTGGCTCTGACAACAGGAGTCTGTCTGTATCTGAAGAAAATGAACGCCACAACAGCAGTCATGCATGTTCCAAAGAGAGAAGCTGCAGTGAGCAGTGCTCCCATAATCTCTTCATATGAGAGAAACTCTGCTTCCTTCTTTACACAGGAATCTCTTCTCTCATTTGACCAGAAGTCGGGTTGACATTGCTCACAGATGACTGAATCTGAAAAAATATATATATATATTTAAGCAGAGGACAAAAAATAATGATTTCATTATTTTATATATATATATATATATATATATATATATATATATATATATATATATATGTATATATATATATATATATATATATATATATATATGATTTTTTTTTACCTTTTTTATGGCTTTATTTGATAGTTGAGCTGAAGAGGTGACAGGAAACAGGATGAGAGAGAGGGGGAGTGATACACCGCAAAGTGACCTGGGATTACAGAATAATAATAAGATTGTTACAATTTAATTTATGCAAATCTTACTCACCAGTGGTATACGAAAGGGTCCAAGAACAGTAGATATTCCCAAGCCAGGAGAGGAAGAAGTTCCCACAATATTAGCCTGTACTTGGGTACATGTTGTGTCAGAGGGTGTAAATGCCACTTCATTTCTAGTAATA
The DNA here is from genome assembly GCF_904848185.1 of Acanthopagrus latus. Lineage (NCBI taxonomy): Eukaryota > Metazoa > Chordata > Actinopteri > Spariformes > Sparidae > Acanthopagrus > Acanthopagrus latus. The sequence goes on from NC_051040.1 coordinate 11,573,614, forward strand.
GAGGCCAGTGCAACCCTCACACCTCTGACAATGGAGCCACAGACATCATAAATCTTATAGCCCAGAGAGATGCCAGGCAGCATGTCTGTGCTGTTATTAATCTCCTCTATGGCAAAGAGCATTGCCTGGGCATACTGGAACCCTCTGAAATTCAAGCTGGATGCAGACAGTTGTAAACAGATGCAAATGCAACCATGTTGAACCATGAAACAACATCATAGTAAATGCATGAATCAAATGATTTTACAGATTGTTTTCAGATAGTGAATATCTAATTTTTGATGTATTTTGTTAGTTGGTGCTGTTAGGTATTTGATCTGCAAATAATATTGTCACAATCTAAATTACCTGGTACATTGCAATTGCTTTGGTTTGTGCATGAAGGTGTCCTGGTTGGATTTCCACCCTCTGTGGGAAGCAAAGAATCCCCCCAACATAATGTCCCCATCCTTAGATAGCAGCGGGTTCTCTGGATCCCCTCTCCGCCTGCACACTGACTCTTGAGCTTGGGAGAAAGATATCACCAACAACAAATGTAAGAGTGCCAAACCCTTCTCTGGCTGAGTCTGAGTGGACATCATCCCATCTAAAAGGGCTAAACTACTGCATGGCATCACATGCACCTCAGTGTGAATGAAGAGTTCACACTTGTACTTATACATTTTGGAGAAGAATTAACAAAACAGCGATTTTCATCCATGTGAACTTACAAAGTGGGCTGTGAGGAGGGAGGTGCTGAATAAGAAAACAAGTTTTTGCCATTAGGGTATTAGTGCATTGCAATGTGCGCATAAGCTCATTATTGTCAAAAAATTAAGGCTCTAGTCAATTCTCAAGGAAGATAATACATTATATCATTATATGATTGTCAAATACGGAGGGCATTGGGTTGGCCCCCAAAAAATCAGTGTTTGATGACCTGGTAATGTGATGTCATAATCAACTATCTAACTAGCTTTGTCCACCTGATGAATGTCACTCGAATATTGATTAATGAGTCTCCTTTGCCTCTTCAACTGTCTGACATGTGGTGATGGGCAGTAGCACATTACAGGTTTAGATTTGTTGCTGAATATAGCTTGTGAAGGCTGATAACAGTAATAGCAAAAGAGGCAAGATAGTTTTAACTATTAAACCTTTATTTTAATAACTCACATACATTAGAAATCATACAATAAAACAGCCTGTACAACACAAAGTTATTTATATCTAAAATGAAATTGTAAGGGGGAAGAAATCTTATATGTTTCATATATATATACGAAATTCTTCCCTGTACAAATTGAGAAGATTCAGTTCAGCTAGTTGTGCTGAGTCTTGCAGTCAGCATGATCTTTACTAGATACTATAGAAAGACAGTTATATACTTGTTTATATGTGTAACAAATGTAAATGATATGACCTTGTTTACAAAATAATAATAGTATAATTATATATGAAATATGAAACAATGTGAAAGAATATTAAAAAAAAAAAAAAAAAAGGGTGCCCTAACTTGATAGTAAGGAGTAACATGCCAATTTGTGTATCAAATCAGACAAAAATATATAGAAATACGAGGAAACAAATTAAGTTATAAACCACACACCTAAATCACGTTGCATGGAAACCACATACAATGCATTATTAGATTGATAATGTAGATACTTAAACTACTATACCAAATTATGTTCTAATTAGAAACCAAATAAAAAAACATCAAATGCAATGCCAAAATAAAAGTATATTCATCAGACACTACCCTTACTACCAAATAATACCATAGACACCACACTTAATGCTACCAGCATGGACCTACAATGGCTTAATTAAACAACACAAACTGTAATTTGACAAATATAGTGCCATACTGACAATGGTCAGACAAAGAAGAAAGAATATAGCTCAAAGGATGGTGCATTTATTTCTGCTCCATGTCACATACAGTAGTTCATTTTATTACAGGATAATGAGTTGCTGTTTACAACCTTGTTAGTGCCTTATTAGACTTCAATCAGAGTTTATTAGTGATATTGCAGGAAAAGTGTTCAGCAAATTACAGCCTGTGTTCTGTAGTTAAACGATCATAGGTCCATGTTGGTAGAATTAATTGTGGGTTCTGTGTTATAATTTGGTAGGAGGGAAAAAATAGCATCTTATTAACAAATTTTGGAATTTATTTGTGATATTGCATTTGATGTCTTATTGAATGTATGCAGTGTGCTGTATTCTGTTATTTCAATATGCTATGGTAAGGAAATTATGTACATTGGAAAAATCGACAGCATTACGATTCATGTCCTCAGTGAAATAAAGGTAGATGTCTCTTTGACAGTCTGGTTAGCAAATTATTGCGTGTGAAGACAGAAAATGCCTTTGCCACCTTATCAAGTTTTCAGGTTGATTTTGGTGCTCCTTTCCCCATCATGTTCTTTTTTGTATTATTCTCTGGTTTCAGTAAAATAATGTAACATTTTGGAGTAAAAATACAAATGAGCAGTCCAAAACTTGAAGCCAGAATAGCAAATATCTCCACAGCTACACTGAACTTCCCAGGAGAGCTGACATATGCTGGGATAAAAGTGATCCATACTGCACAGAATATCAACATGCTAAAGGTGATAAATTTGGCTTCATTAAAATTATCAGGCAGTTTACGTGCCAGAAAAGCAAGAATGAAACATAACATGGCCAGAAGTCCTATGTACCCAAGTACAGCCCAAAAGCCTACAGCTGAGCCCAGAGCACACTCTAAGATGATTTTGTTCTTGAATATTTCAAAATTCTTAAAGGGAAAAGGAGGAGAAATTGATAACCAGAGGATACATATGATAACTTGTACAAGAGTGAAAGCCAGAACACTGAGTTTCTGCTGTGCAGGCCCAAACCATTTCATCACATCACTACCTGGGAGTGTGGCCCTGAAGGCCATTAACACCACTATTGTTTTCCCCAGAACACAAGAGATGCAGAGGACAAAGGTGATGCCGAACGCTGTGTGTCGCAGCATGCAGGACCACTCAGAGGGCCGGCCGATGAAGGTCAGAGAACACAGGAAACAGAGATTCAAGGAGAAGAGCAGCAGGAAGCTCAGCTCAGAGTTGTTGGCTCTGACAACAGGTGTTTGTCTGTATCTGAAGAAAATGAACGCCACAAGAGTAGTCATGCATGTTCCAAATAGAGAAGCTGCTGTGAGCAGTGCCCCCATAATCTCTTGATATGAGAGAAACTCTGCCTCCTTCTGTACACAAGCATCTCTTCTCTCATTTGACCAGAAGTTGGGGTGGCATCCCACACACGTGATAGAATCTGAAAAAAAATAATATTGAAGCAGAGTGCCAAAATAATGATTTCAGACATGTTTTCATTACATTCAAGATGGTTTTGAGACATGCAGCGCCCTACTTCTGACTGACAAAATGATATGTTAAAATAATGCCCGCCATACTGGTTTTAAAGGAACATACCTTTTCAAGTCATATGCACAATGAATTCTATACTTGTTTATGGTATTCACCAATGGAAGAATGTATTCACAGAACAACAGGGGGCCAAAGAAAGAGCCTTGTTGATACATCAGGTCAGAGAAGAGCTTTTTCTCTACAGCAGCCAACCCACTTGGTAGGTGATCCATTAGGATAAAATGAGCAACTTGCTAATGCTAAGCAGAGATCATGAATAACAAAAACTGTAAAAGCTCAAAAACATACTGTATTAGTTTAGTTTAAAGTTGGCTTCAATGAAGGAAATTTTGCTATTAAGACATCAACACATACCTGTTTTAGATTCATATAATATTTTGATAATTCATAGATGAAGTAAAAACCAAAGATAAAAATACTATTTACCATGAAAACGGTCATTTACAAAACTTATCTCAAATGTAAAACTCATAAGCATTTTGATTCTAATAACAAATAATTTTGAAAATGAAATATATATCATCATCATCATCATCATCATCTCTCTCTCTCTCATGCTGACATGGAGGGAACATACTGTGAGCCTTTGTGTAATAGGAATATGCTGACAATTGTTTTCTTTCTGTTGTTTTGTGCAGATAGAGATAGTAGAAACATATTATTACTTTTATAATCATGTTATTGATTAAAAATGTCTGGGTTTATGAGTCATAGTGGTTGTAGCGAGTAATACACTTCGCCAAGGCTGAAAAAAATGATACTGTTGCAATCATTTCAACGATCTCTCATATGTATAAAAAACAAGGAAGCTTGAGTTATTTGAAATAGCTTTGTGTTACAATCACACTAGGGTTTTAACATTAATGGACATTTCCGAGACTGCACGAATTTAGGTTGCTGATTAAAGGCTTATGTATCAGTATTTTTTGAGGACATTTATCTTGATCTGTTGACTTCTGGAGGTCCTTTTTTTTTGTCTTGCTTAAAATACGCATGCGCACATGACAGTTTATGCTTGATCTTGCATCAAATATTACTACACCTGTGGCGTTACTTATTTCTCCCTCTGCACATCTTAAACAGTCAAAGCAGCAGACAGGTTTTCCTTTCTGCAGGACCTTGCGAGTTCCTGGTGGACATTTCTCACTGCAAACTGACAAAGGCACCTGCATGAACAAACAGACAATGACACTTTGACAGTGTTCTGATTTTGCAACAATCAGTCATTAATTGACCACATGGTATCTTACCTGTAGTGAGTTCTGTGCCCAAATTAAAGACTTATTTTGCAGAGTCAGCTGTTTCTCTGCAGGTAAAGATGCATCATAAACACCGACTCTGACAAACTCCACGATACCATTTTCTTTTGGCTGCCAGTTTACAATTTCATACTTTGCTGCTGGGTCTCCATTCTCATCAAAGTAAACCTCATCTCCTTCCTTTGTTGTGAACCGAATCTTTCTTATGTGCTGTAAAATCTAAGAAGATATACATCAATGTAGATCAATATCTGACAAATGTTTCAGCAACAAAAGTGACTCCAACATTTTTTTCAATAAAATAACATCAGTCTTTGGTGTTCAACTCACCGTGAAAGGATCTAACTGCACCTTGTTGTTACATGTTTCATTACAGCTTAGAATATTATGAAGTGCATGGGCCATAGAATACACTCCTTTATAAACATTGTAAAAGAGAGGCATGAGTGTCATATCAGTATATGTGTTTTTCACTTCAGTCACATCTTCATGTCCAGTACATTCTATCTTATTTTCTACTGATGAATTTAATTGCTTGAATGTACAGCTAAATAATTTCTCCCAAAACTCTGTAAACAATTCATTACTTGATGAATTGAGGGGCTTCACATCCAAAATGAACTCTCTCATGCCACTGACATGTGCTTTGGGGATGAAAAGGCCTATGGCACCATCCAGAATATGATGCCTATCCTGGGCTGCAGTTTGGAAATCAAAGATCCAGCTCTCAGTGCCCACCCACTGATACCCAGTCAAGTTGTGGTGAGAGAATTCCTGTATTATCACAAATAAATCTGCGGTGAGGAGGAAAGTGACAATCACCTTGGAAGTGGAAGCCTTTATAATATCAACTATCTGTCGTATTTTCTCGGGTGGATCTGTTCGAAAGACAGACACAGAATACTCCACACAGATACCCAACTGCTGGGCAGTTTCTGTGAATGTGGCCATGCCGTTATTACCATAATCATCATTTGTTCTAATAGCTCCAACCCAAGTCCAACCAAAGTACTTGACCAACTGGGCCAGGGCTCTGCTCTGGTAGTCATCACTGGGTATTGTTCTGAGGAATGATGGGTACTTGGTTTTATCACTGAGACATGCACAAGTAGCAATATGGCCGATCTAAAAGACAAAATGAATAATATCCCTAGATGATCAAACATTCACAATGCTGAATATGATTTTTTATGACTTCCTATTTTCTTGGATTGGCAGGGAGATTTCAGAATAATAATCTGACTTTTTTTTTTTTTATATCTAATTTATTCTTACCCACCAGTGGTATATGAAATGATCCAAGAACAGTAGATATTGCCATGGCCGTAGAGGAAGCTGTTCCTACCACATTAGCCTGTACTTGGGTACATGTTGTGTCAGAGGGTGCAAATCCCACTTCATCTCTAGTAATAGAGGCCAGTGCAACCCTCACGCCTTGGGCAATGTAGGCACAGTTATCATATAACTTGTATCCAAGAGAGATGCCAGGCAGTAAGTGTGTGCTGTTATTAATTTCTTCTATGGCAAAGAGCATTGCCTGGGCATACTGGAACCCTCTGAAATTCAAGCTGGATGCAGATAGTTATAAACAGATGCAAATGCAACCATGTTGAACTATGAAACAACATAGTAGATAATAATATGAAATATTTTAAAAGATTGTTCACACATAGGGAATATATCTCATTTTATAACTTTTTTGTTAATGTTTTCCGATAGATATTTGAAATGTTCATAATACGTTTCAGTCCAATTTACCTGGTACATTGCACTGGCTTTGGTTTGTGCATATAGGTATCCTGTTTGGCTATCCACCTTCTATGGAAAGTGAAGAATCCCCCCAACATAATGTCCCCATCCTTAGATAGCACCGGGTTCTCTGGATCCCCTCTCCGCCTGCACACTGACTCTTGAGAGTGAGAGAAAGACAATATCAACAGCAAATGTAAGAGTGCCCAACCCTTCTCCGGCTGCGTCTGAGTGGACATCATCACATCTAACAGAGCTCAACCACTGGGTGGCATTACATGCACCTCAGTGTAAATCCAAAGTTTCCACTTATGCTTATACATTTTGGAGAAGGAAAAAAAAAGAAAACGACATGATGTTTATCTATGTGAACTTAACCAAGTTGGTTGTGAGGAGGGAGGTGCCTAAACAGCAAAAATGTTTTTTCCACTACAGTATTAGTGTACTGCAATGTGTACAAAAGCATAATATTGTTAAGAAAATGCAGCCCAATTCAATTTTCAAGGAAGATAGTACGTTATTGAGTATCATTCTAAGGTTGTCAAATACTGATGCTTTGGGTTGGCCGCTTCATTGGCCTAGCCAGCTGGCCCAAAAACATCAGTGTTTGATGACGTGGTAATGAGACTTAACCTTAATAATGAACTATCTTTCTCTAGAATTGCCTACTTCAGCTTTGCCTCGTTTGTTTTACCTCATTTGGGGCCATTCGGAGAGCAGGGCAACAAGACTTGAACACAATGTTATCACACTGATAAGTTAACATGGCTATTGTGCCATTACAATGATATGTGTATGAGTTTGTGTGTGGCATTTTCCTCTCAAAGTGGACAGAGTAGGATGAACAATGATTAGGAGTCACGTTTGCCTCAACCTGATGAATGTCACTCTAACATCAAGTCCACTTTTTTAGTGTTACTAAGTATTGCTCGTGAAGGGTTATGGCAGTAATAGCACAAGAGGCAATATAGACTTAAATAGTATGCTTTTATGTTGATAACTCATGTACATTACAAAATACACAATAAAACAGACAGTACAACACATTTATTTACAATAATTTAGTGTAATTTTTGTCATTTTGTAATTGTGAGAAGGAAAAGTCTCATGTTTCGTATTGATACGAAATCCTTCCATGTTCAAATAGAGAAGATTGAGTTCAGTAAGTTGTGCTGAGCCTTGCAGTCAGCAATCAGATAACATTTCCCCATTAGCAGAACCAATGGGAGCAGCCTTAACAAAGACATAGCTTTGCTCTTTCGGCCTTACCAATCACTTCCACAGCATATGGGAGGAAAAGCTAAGGAGGTTTTTGTCTTTGGGGCCTGATTTTGACCTAGTCAGAATTAAAAAAAAAAAAAAAAAAAAAACATTATTAATGGTTGTGCAATCAGTAAGGAATTCTGAATTAGGGTTGTATTCTTATTTGTGCTGATAAGTTATATTACACAATTAAAGTACATTGGTAAGATATCAATAGCAAATTATAGCAAATTAGGCAATAATAAGAAATGACATGGCCTCCATTAGAAATTATTATTATTAGTTATGAATCATACACCCAAATCACATTGTATGGAAACCACTTGTATTGCATTATTAGACCTAATATGTACTTAGACTACTATACCAGATGATGTTCTCATTAGAAACCAAATGGGTGATTCTCATAAACATATGCAATTAAAAATCAAATGCAATGCCAAAGCAAATCCAAAATATGTTCATTAGACACTACCCTTACCACCAAATGATACCCAAGACACCACCCTTAATGCTACCAGCATGGATCTACAATGGCTTAATAAAACAACGCAGACTGTATTTTGACAAATACAGTGCCATATCGTGAATGGTCAAACAAAGAACATAGCTCAGAGGATAGTACGTTTATTTGTGCTCCATATTACATACAGTAGTTCATGTTATTACAGGGTAATGTGTTGCTGTTTACAACCTTGTTAGTGCCTTATCAGAAGGTCAAGGTTTATTAGTGACATTGCAAGAAAACTGTTCAGCAAATTACAGCCTGTGCTCTGTAGTTAAAAGATCATAGGTCCATGTTGGTAGCGTTAAGTGTGGTGTCTGTGTTATAATTTGGTACTAGGGATAAAATAGAGTCTTATTAATATACTTTGGAATTGATATGTGATATTGCAGTTGATGTCTTATTGAATAATGTTTTAATGTGTAATATACTGTATGTAGTGTGTTGTATGCTGTTCTATCAATATGCTATGGTAAGGAAATCATGTACATTGGAAAAATTGACAGCATTACAATTCATGTCCTCAGTGAAATGAAGGTAGATGTCTCTTTGACAGTCTGGTTAGCAAATTATCGCGTGTGAAGACAGACAATTTCTTTGCCACCTTATCAAGTTTTCAGGATGATTTTGGTGCTCCTTTCCCCATCATGTTCTTTTTTGTATTCTTCTCTGGTTTCAGTAAGATAATGTAACATTTTGGAGTAAAAATACAAATGAGCAGTCCAAAACTTGAAGCCAGAATAGCAAATATCTCCACAGCTACACTGAACTTCCCAGGAGAGCTGACATATGCTGGGATAAAAGTGATCCATACTGCACAGAATATCAACATGCTAAAGGTGATAAATTTGGCTTCATTGAAATTATCAGGCAGTTTCCGAGCCAGAAAAGCAAGTATGAAACAAAACATGGCCAGAAGTCCAATGTACCCAAGTACAGCCCAAAAGCCTACAGCTGAGCCCAGAGCACACTCTAAGATGATTTTGTTCTTGAATATTTTAAAATTCTTAAAGGGAAAAGGAGGAGAAATTGTTAACCAGAGGATACATATGATAACTTGTATAAGAGTGAAACCCAGAACACTGAGTTTCTGCTGTGTAGGCCCAAACCATTTCATCACATCACTACCTGGGAGTGTGGCCCTGAAGGCCATTAACACCACTATTGTTTTCCCCAGAACACAAGAGATACAGAGGACAAAGGTGATGCCGAATGCTGTGTGTCGCAGCATGCAGGACCACTCAGAGGGCCGGCCGATGAAGGTCAGAGAACACAGGAAACACAGAGTCAAGGAGAAGAGCAGCAGGAAGCTCAGCTCAGAGTTGTTGGCCCTGACAACAGGAGTCTGTCTGTATCTGAAGAAAATGAACGCCACAACAGCAGTCATGCATGTTCCAAAGAGAGAAGCTGCAGTGAGCAGTGCTCCCATAATCTCTTCATATGAGAGGAACTCTGTCTCCTTCTTTACACAGGCATCTCTTCTCTCATTTGACCAGAAGTCGGGGTGACATTGCTCACAGATGACTGAATCTGAAAAAAATAATAATGAAGCAGAGTGCCAAAAATAACGATTTCAGACGTGTTTTCATTAAATTCAAGAAGGTTTGGAGACACGTAGCGCCCTACTTCTGACCAACAAAATGATATGTGGAAAAAATTACCCGCCATACTGGTTTTAAATGGAACATGCCTTTTCAAATAATCTTAACACTGAATCTTATATCTGTTTATGGTATTTGCCAGTGGAAACATATATGCACAGAACAACAGTAGGCCAGAGAGAGAGCCTTGTTGATACCTCAGGTCAGCGAAGAGCTTTTTCTCTACAGCTAGAGGTCTATTGCCAACCCTCTTGGTAGATGATCCAATGGAATAAAATGAGCAACTTGCTAATGCTAAGCTGAGATGATGAATGATAAAAACAGAAAAATCTAAAATAATTCTCTATTAGTTAAAGATTTGGCTTCAGTGAGGGAATATTTGCTAGTAAGACATGAACAGAAACTTGTTTTAAATTCGTATGATGTTTTGATAATTCATAGACGTAAAAGTAAAGTAACCCCCCCCAAAATAAAAATTAAAACAAATACTTTTTTACTATGAAAACTGTCATTTACAAAACTAATCTCAAATTTAAAATGTTACTCTAAATTATTTTCTAATTATAATATAATATAATATAATATAATATAATATAATATAATATAATATAATATAATATAATATAATATAATGAGATCAGATTAAAACAAAATCATTTGCAACATGTCATTTACAAGACAGGTCTCAGTTTTAAAAGTCAAGAGGGTCAAGGCTACATTTTCTAAAGACAATTGTATTCTAAAAACTAATGACTTAGAACATAAGAAAAAAAAATGTTATTTTATGTTAATATTGTGGTTTTCAAAAAATGAGAAAAAAAACATTGTCAATGTCAATACATTTTTTCACAATTTTGGTGAGCCTTTTTTAACAGGAATATGCTGACAATTGTTTTCTTTCTATTGTTTAGTGCAGATAGTGTCTAGGTTTATGAGTCATACTGGTTGTAACAAAAAATGCACTGGTGCCGGGCTGAAAAAATGAGACTGTTGCAATCTTTTCAACGATCTCTCATGTATGTAAAAAATAATGAAGGTTGAGTTGCTTAAAATACCTTTGTGTTACAATCACACTAGGGTTTTAACATAGATGAGCATGTCTGAGACTGCATGAATTAAGGATGCTGATTAAAGGCTTGTCTATCAGTATTTTTTGAGGACATTTATCTTGATCTTTTGACTTCTGAAGGTAAATATTTTCATTTTGCTAAAATAGGCATATGCACATGACAAGTTTTACGTTGATGTTTAATCAAATATTACTACACCTGTGGCGTTACTTATTTCTCCCTCAGCACATCTTACACAGTCAAAGCAGCAGACAGGTTTTCCTTTCTGCAGGACCTTGCGAGTTCCTGGTGGACATTTCTCACTGCAAACTGACAAAGGCACCTGCATGAACAAACAGACAATGACATTTTGACAATGTTCTGATTCTGCAAGAAACAATCATTAATTGATCACATGTATCTTACCTGTAGTGAGTTCTGGGCCCAAATTAAAGACTTATTTTGCAGAGTCAGCTGTTTCTCTGCAGGTAACGATGCATCATAAACACCGACTCTGACAAAGTCTACAATACCATTTTCGGTTGGCTGCCAGTTTATAATTTCATACTTTGCTGCTGGGTCTCCATTCTCATCAAAGTAAACCTCATCTCCTTCCTTTGTTGTGAACCGAATCTTTCTTATGTGCTGTAAAATCTAAGAAGATATATATCAATGTAGATCAGTATCTGAGAAATGTTTCAGCAACATAAGTGACTGCAACATTTTTTTTGTTTGTTTAATATAACAACCACTTAACAGTTATTTAATATAAAAATCAGTCTTTGGTGTTCAACTCACCGTGAAAGGATCTGGCTGCACCTTGTTGTTACATGTTTTATTACAGCTTAGAATATTATGAAGTGCATGGGCCATAGAATACACTCCTTTATAAACATTGTAAAAGAGAGGCATGAGAGTCATATCAGTGAAGGTGTTTTGCACTTCAGTCACATCCTCATTTCCCGTACATTCTGTCTGATTTTCTACTGATGAATTTAACTGCTTGAACTTACAGCTAAATAATTTCTCCCAAAACTCTGAAAACAATTCATTACTTGATGTATTTAATGGCTTCACATCCAACATGAACTCTCTCATGCCACTGACATGTGCACTGGGGATGAATAGACCTATGGCACCATCCATAATATGATGCCTATCCTGGGCTGCAGTTTGGAAATCAAAGATCCAGCTCTCAGTGCCCACCCACTGATACCCAGTCAAGTTGTGGTGAGACAATTCCTGTATTATCACATACAATTCCGTAGGGAGGAGGAAAGTGACAATGACCTTGGAAGTGGAAGCTTTGATTACGTCAACTATCTGCTGTATTTTGTCTGGTGGATCTGTTCGAAAGACAGAAACAGAGTACTCCAGACAGATACCCAGCTGCTGGGCAGTTTCTATGAATGTGGCCATGCCGTTATTACCATAATCATCATTTGTTCTAATAGCTCCAACCCAAGTCCAACCAAAGTACTTAACCAACTGTGCCAGGGCTCTGCTCTGGTAATCATCACTGGGTATTGTTCTGAGGAATGATGGGTACTTGGTTTTATCACTGAGACAAGCACAAGTAGCAATGTGGCCGATCTAAAAGACAGATAAATAATAGTTATAGCTTATAAAACATTCACAATGCTGAACATGTTTTTTTTATGACTGCCCCTTTCCTTTGACTTGCTGGATGAATTACAGAATAGTAATCAGATTTTTTTTTACAATTTAATTCATGCTTATCTTACTCACCAGTGGTATGTGAAAGGGTCCAAGAATTGTAGCTATTCCCATGCTGGGAGAGGAAGAGATTCCCACAATGTTAGCCTGTACTCGGGTGCATGTTGTGTCAGAGGGTGTAAATGCCACTTCATCCCTAGTAACAGAGGCCAGTGCAACCCTCACACCTCTGACAATGGAGCCACAAACATCATAAATCTTACAGCCCAGAGAGATGTCAGGCAGTATGTCTGTGCTGTTATTAATCTCCTCTATGGCAAAGAGCATCACCTGGGCATACTGGAACCCTCTGAAATTCAAGCTGGATGCAGACAGTTATAAATAGATGCAGATGCAACCATGTTGAACTATGAAACAACAACAAAGCAAATAAATTAATCAAATATTTTTACAGATTGTTTTTACATCGGGAATATTTCTTTTTTTTTTTTTTTCATTTAATTTGTTAAGTGGTGCCATCAGGTATTTGAAATGTAAGGAACATTTTTACAATCTAATATACCTGGTACATTGTAGTTGCTTTGGTTTGTGCATGTAGGTGTCCTGGTTGGATGTCCACCTTCTGTGGAAAGCAAAGAAACCCCCCAACATAATGTCCCCATCCTTAGATAGCAGCGGGTTCTCTGGATCCCCTCTCCGCCTGCACACTGACTCCTGAGTTTGAGAGAAAGATATCACCAACAACAAATGTAAGAGTGCCAAACCCTTTTCCGGCTGCGTCTGAGTGGACATTATCACATCTAAGAGAGCTAAACCACTGGGTGGCATCACATGCACCTCAGTAAATCAGTAAATCAAACATTTACACTTGTACTTATACATTTTGGAGAAGAAATAAACAAAACATTGATGTTTATCCATGTGAACTTACCAAGTGGGCTGTGAGGAGGGAGGTGCCCAAACAGAAAAAAAAAACAGTTTTTGTCATTAACGTATTAGTGCACTGTAATGTGTGCCAAAGCACATTATTGTCAAAAAAATTAAAGTGAAACTCTCGCCAAAAAGCAACTGATGGGTTATTTGAGATTGAATATGAGTCAAGCCTTCATGTAAATGCATAATTACAATGAAAGAGGCACTCTTATGATTAGAGTTTCAGTTTTGGGCAAGCTCATTTTCAGTGGAGTGCTGGGGGTGCTGGCACACTAGCATCAAAATCGCTATTTTTAAAACACTAAGAAGGAGAGTAATGGTGGAACGCTCATCAAGCCTGCCTGTTAGGTCGCACTCGGGCATCGACACTTTTTGTCTGCCGTGACGGTGACGCGCCGGAGATCCAGCTCCTACAGTGAATAGTCCAAAAACCTTCTTTTTGTAAAATCTACGTACACAAACAATGGTCTCATTACTCGTGTTCATGTGTAGAGACCCTGGTGGTTTAATATTGCGTCAGGCCTTCTTGCCAGTTCCCCTAGCACTCCATTGAAAATTAGCTTGCCCAAAAACAAAACTACAGTAAATCTTACAAGTGTGTCTTTCGTCATAATTATGCATTTACACGAAGGTTTGGCTCATATTCAAACACAAATAAAGCCTTAGTTGCTTTTTGGCGAGAGTTTCACTTTCAGGCTCTAGTCAATTCTCAAGGAAGATAATAGATTATTGAGTCTTATTGCCCGTCAAATACTGATGGCTTTGGGTTGGCCCAAAAAGAGTCAGTGTTTGATGACCTGGTAATGTGACTTAATAATCAGCTATCTGTCTTTAGAATTGCCTACTTCAGCTTTACCTGGTTTGTTTTAATTCATTTGTGGACAATTGGGCACCTGATGAATGTCACTCCGATTTTGACTCCACTTTTAGCTCCGTTTTAGTCTCCTTTACATCTTCAGCTGGGAAATTTGCCTGTCTGACGTGGTGATGGGCAGTAGCACATTGCAGGTTTTAGATTTGTTGCTGAGTATAATTTGATGGCAGTAATAGCAAAAGAGGCAAGATAGATAAATAGTAAATAAGCCTTTATTTTAATAACTCACATACATTACAAATTACACAACAAAACAGCCCGTACAACAAAAACTTATTTATATTTATTTGTAATTCATTGTTATTCTGAAATTGTAAGAGGAAAACATCTTTTATGTCTTATACATATACAAAATTCTTCCCTGTACAAATTGAGAAGATTCAGTTCAGCTAGTTGTGCTGAGCCTTGCAGTCAGAATGATCTTTATTAGATACTATAGAAAGACAGTTATACCCTAAGTAAAATAATAAACCATAATAAAACAAATTGAAATGATATGACATTGTTTAAACAATAAAAATGTTATAATAATATAAAATATGAAAGAATATGAAAGAAGTTGAATATGAAAGAATAATACAAAAAAAACTGGTAAGGGTGCCCTACCTTGCTAGTAAGGAGTAACATGCCGAATTGTGTATCAAATCAGATAACAATATATAGAAATACAAGGAAACAGAGTTAGTTATAAACCATACACCTAAATCACATTGTATGGAAGCCACATATAATGCATTATTAGATTGATAATGTATATAGTTATACTACTATACCAAATTATGTTCTATTAGATACCAAATGGGTGAATTTTATATACATATGCAATAAAAAATCAAATGCAATGCCAAAATAAAAATATATTAATCAGACACTAACCTTACTACCAAATAATGCCATAGACACCACACTTAATGCTACCATCATGGATCTACAATGGCTTAATTAGACAACACAGACTGTAATTTGACAAATATAGTGCCATATTGACAATGGTCAGACAAAGAACATAGCTCAGAGGATGGTACATTTATTTACGCTCTATGTAACATAGTTAAGTTCATTACAGGGTAATTTGTTGCCGTTCAAAACCTTGTTAGTGCCTTATTAGACTTTAGCCAAGGTTTATTAATGACATCACAAGAAAACTGTTCAACAAATTACAGCCTGTGTTATACAACTAAAAGATCGTAGGTCCATGTTGGTAGCAGTAAGTGTGGTCTCTGTGTTATTAATTGGTAGAAGGGGTAAAATTGTATCTAATTAACATATTTTGCATTTTATATTTGATAATGTGATTTATTCATATTGAAGAATCTTTTTATGTGTTTTATGTTGTTGACATGATTGTGTATGACATTGTGTTGTATGCTGTTATTTCAATATGCAATGGCAAAAAAATGATTGGAAAAATTCTACAAAGTCTTTGCCACCTTGTCAAGTATTCAGGATGATTTTGGTGCTCCCTTCCCCATCATGTTCTTTTTTGTATTCTTCTCTGGTTTCAATAAGATAATATAACATTTTGGAATAAAAATACAAATGAGCAGTCCAAAACTTGAAGCCAGAATAGCAAATATCTCCACAGCAACACTGAACTTCCCAGGAGAGCTGACATACGCTGGGATAAAAGTGACCCATACTGCACAGAATATCAGCATGCTAAAGGTGATAAATTTGGCTTCATTGAAATTATCAGGCAGTTTCCGAGCCAGAAAAGCAAGAATGAAACATAACATGGCCAGAAGTCCTATGTACCCAAGTACAGCCCAAAAGCCTACAGCTGAGCCCAGAGCACACTCTAAGATGATTTTGTCCTTGAATGTTTTAAAATTCTTAAAGGGAAAAGGAGGAGAAATTGTTAACCAGAGGATACATATGATAACTTGTATAAGAGTGAAACCCAGAACACTGAGTTTCTGCTGTGCAGGCCCAAACCATTTCATCACATCACTACCTGGGAGTGTGGCCCTGAAGGCCATTAACACCACTATTGTTTTCCCCAGAACACAAGAGATACAGAGGACAAAGGTGATGCCGAATGCTGTGTGTCGCAGCATGCAGGACCACTCAGAGGGCCGGCCGATGAAGGTCAGAGAACACAGGAAACACAGAGTCAAAGAGAAGAGCAGCAGGAAGCTCAGCTCAGAGTTGTTGGCCCTGACAACAGGAGTCTGTCTGTATCTGAAGAAAATGAACGCCACAACAGCAGTCATGCATGTTCCAAAGAGAGAAGCTGCAGTGAGCAGTGCTCCCATAATCTCTTCATATGAGAGGAACTCTGCCTCCTTCTTTACACAAGCATCTCTTCTCTCATTTGACCAGAACTCAGGGTGGCATTGCACACAGGTGATGGAGTCTGAAAATTAATATAGAGTTTGGATTGTTTGGATTGTACATTTGTCGTGCTTTGTGCATGTATTGCATCTTTCCTATACCTATAGACAATGCGTGAGTACCAGATCGTTTATGAGTAATTGTACAATACATTTTTTTTCAATACAAAAGAATATGCTTTACATGG
Source organism: Acanthopagrus latus (assembly GCF_904848185.1). Classification (NCBI taxonomy): domain Eukaryota; kingdom Metazoa; phylum Chordata; class Actinopteri; order Spariformes; family Sparidae; genus Acanthopagrus; species Acanthopagrus latus. Next base: position 11,590,446 of record NC_051040.1, read on the forward strand.
AAGAAAGAGAATCAAAACACATTTAAGAACCAAGGCAAATACATTAGAAATAAAGTAGAAAAAATAACTCACTGTAATGATAAAATAACAATATGTATACAACAGATAAGACATGTGGGAATTTAAACATAAGAAGAATTAATAAAAGTTTTGATAAGTGATTTGAAAAAAATGTTGTTTCTGCAGTATTCTGACCTTTAGGCAGGGTGCAAAAATGCCCTGCTATAAAAGGTTGTTTTCCCTAACTCCTGGGGCTGGAATCACCAGCAGAACCCTGCCTAAGGATCTGAGTCTGTGTTCTGGCTCATAGAGCAACAATTTATCAATCAAACCTGAAGCAAAACCATAATGTGTTAAAGGTTATAAAAGTAATCAGAAAAATCTTAAACTTAATTCTTAAGCTGGCCGATAACCAAGTGCAGCTAGGACAAGGGTGATTTAATCTTTATTTCTATTCTTGTTAAAAAATGAGCAACTGCATTTTGTACCAGCAGAGGGTTTGAGATTGTTTGATGGCTTAATCTGAATACAAATAGTCAACAATTGAACAAAGCTTAAAGGTCCCATATTATGAGAAACGTTTTCTCTCGTCTCTATACATATAAACTGGTCCTCCCTGAGCCTGCCATCTCCCAGAGTGAGGAAAACAAGCATGTCCTGCATGGTCTCTGCAGCCCACCCACTGGTAAAATGGGGCTCCTACAGGCTGTTCAGATTCAACCCCCTTCGTTATGTAACGAAAGGGATAATTTACATAGACAAGCCTCTTCTGCGTGGTGATAGGAGATATCTGAGAGGGGGGCGTTCATCCACACAGTTCAGTGTGTAAGATAGCAGTGTTTTGCAATGTCGTCGATCAGTGTTGGTTACGCAAATTGCTCTGTTGTTGGTTGTGACAATCAACGTAAGTGCCTACATTCTCTCCCAGCTGCAGAACAGCAGAAGAGATAGTGGTTGTGTTTCATTTTTTAATGACAACGTGCTGGCTACGGTTCATGTTAGCTTGTATGTCTGCTGACCACTTCACATCGGACTGCTTCAGTAATGAGGGTACAAAGCTTGCTTTGCCTCGACACTGACCCTCGTAAAAGGATCAGTCCCACCGACACCGGACCCAACTGCACTCGAGCCACAGGTAAGTGTCGCCGCGTTTTGATAGTATTTACAGTTGCCTACAAGTATGGTGAACTCAGCTGGAAAGTGGCTAACTAGTTAGCTCCGCTTCAGTCCGCTGTGCAATGCCGTTTGAAGCGAAGTTAATGTTAATAATATTACGAGGGAGCTTGCTTGACGCAGTAAAAAGTCTGGAATGTGACTGCCTCCTGCCGGTAGTGCTTGTTGGATGTCTGTGTGTGTTTGTCTCAGTGTGTCTGTCTGCAGGTCGCTGATGGGTGGTGCTTTGTCACCTGTGTGGGCCTGGCCAGTCCCCAGGTGAAGGCCACAAGAGTGTGGCACTCCTCCCCCTTCCTCCCTCTTTTGCCTCACTCTGTTCCAGCGGGAGAGCTGGGCGCAGCTCCGTCGCAGCTCCTCGTGTTTCCTTTGTGTTCTTTTGGTTGATTATGTTTTGTTGAGATATTCTTTTGGTGAATAAATCTGTTCATTTCTTATTCTACCCATACATCATCGTGTTTGTCCTGCCTAGGGCCGGGTCGTGACAGGAAACGTGCAGACTGGAGACAGAGACGATGCGAACAGTGTCCAAGAGTTTGGAGACTGTGTTGGAGACAAAAACAGCTTTCGCCAGCTGTTAGCCATTAGCTACATGGTAGTAACTGTAAAAATACATACGAACAAACTAACATTATTCAGACACACTAACCATTCTGAAACGCCCTGCTGCAACCACAGTCTGTATTTTTTCAGGAGTCTCTCCTTCTGGGTCAAACTGGCATGGTTGAATGAAAGCATCTTTGCGAGCTATAGTGATACATCCAGAATAAAACCTCAGAGATGCTACCGCTAGAACAAGCGGCATCCCCTCCCTGAGAGGAGCTCATTAGCATTAAAAGGTGCAGGCACAGAAACAGCCCACTCTCAGTAGAGCGACTTTTAGACAGCTAAAATTCAGGACCACCGATGGGTTTGGGGCAATGCATATCAAATACAGTGTTGTTGAACAGCTGACAGCTGTATGAAATTGATGAAAAACAGTATAATATGGGACCTTTAATTTAAATAATGCATGACCATCTCAAGATCCCTGGGAAAATATGTGAGTTTTAAAATGCTCTTCAGTTAATGAAAAACAATGCACATGAGTGTGGTGACATGCACAATTGTGTTTCCTCAAGAATGAAATTTACCACACCTGTGATGTTGCTGATTTCTCCCTCTGCACACCTTAAACAGTCATAGCAGCAGACAGGCTTTCCTTTCTGCAGAACCTTACGAGTTCCTGGGGGACATTTTTCACTGCAAACTGACAAAGGCACCTGCATGAACAAATAGGAAATGAGGAGGAAAAAAAACACATGGGTATTAACTATGATAAGATGTTGTTTTGTAAGAATCCATTATTAATTCAACATATTGAAATCAAAAATTATGATATGGTAACAATTACCTGTGGTGAGTTGCGTGCCCAAATTAAAGGCTTACTTTGCAGATTCAGCTGTTTGTCTGCAGGTAAAGATGTATCATGAAGACCAACTGAGACAAAGTCCACAATGCCATTTTCTCTTGGTTGCCAGTTTATAATTTCATACTTTCCTGCTGGGTCTCCATTCTCATTGAAATAGACCTCATCTCCTGCCTTTGTTTTGAACTGAATCTTCCTTATGTGATGTAAAATCTAAGAAGATGCATATAAATGTAGGTCATCATCTGACAAATGTCTCAACACTGAGATAGATTGACTCCAACTATTTACTTTTCTTAGAATAAAGGTTATTTATTTATTTTGTTTTTATTTATTTTTCTGCTTAACTATAATCAAAATTTTGGCTTTCAACTCACCATAAATGGATCTAGCTGCACCTTGCTGTTACATGTTTTATTACACATCAGGATCTTATGAAGTGCATGGGCCATTGCATACACTCCTTTATAGACATTGTAAAACAAAGACATGAGTGACATATCAGTATATGTGTTTTGGACTCGACTTAGATCTTCATGTCCAGTACATTCTCTCTGATTCCCTGTGGCTGACTTGAACTTACAGCTAAATAATTTCTCCCAAAACTCTGCAAACAATTCATGACTAGATGAATTGAGTGGCTTAACATCCAACATGAACTCTCTCATGCCACTGACATTTACTTTTGGGATCGACAGGCCTATGGCACCATCCAGAATGTGATGCTTATCCCGGGTTGCAGTTTGGGAATCAGAGATCCAGCTCTCACTCCCTACCCATTGGTATCCAGTCAAGTTGTGGTTAGACAACTCCTGTAGTATCATGTACAAATCCGTGAGCGAGAGGAAAGTGACAATCACTTTGGATGTGGAGGCCTTGATAATGTCAACTATTTTTTGTATTTTATGCAGTGGATCTGTTCTAAAGACAGCCACAGAGTACTCCACACAGATACCCAGCTGCTGGGCAGTTTCTGTAAATATGGCCATGCCATTATTACCATAATCATCATTTGTTCTAATAGCTCCAACCCAAGTCCAACCAAAGTACTTCACTAAATGGGCCATGGCTCTGCTCTGGTAGTAGTCACTGGGTATTGTTCTGAGGAATGATGGGTACTTGGTTTTATCACTGAGACAAGCACAACTTGCAATATGGCCGATCTAAAAGACAAAATAAATAATATGATATATAAGATAACACATTTACACTGCAGCCTACAATTGTTTCTTTAAAAAAAACAAGAACAGTAGCCTGTTCTGTGACTTACTGGATGAAGTACACAGTAATAATCTGATTTGTACACTTTAATTTTTGGCAATTTTACCCACCAGTGAAATGTAAAAGGGTCCAAGGACTGTGGCTATTGCCATGCAAGGAGAGGATGAGGTCCCTACCATGATTGCCTGTATTTGGGCATCTCTGTTACATGCAGAGGGTGCAAATGTAATTGCATTACCAGTAACAGAGGCCAGCGCAACCCTCACACCTCTGGCAATGGAGCCACAACCATCATAAAACTTATAACCCAGAGAGATGCCAGGTAATAGGTCTGTGCTGTTATTAATTTCCTCTATGGCAAAGAGCATAGCCTGGGCATACTGGAACCCTCTGAAATTCAAGCTAAATGCAGACAGTCATGCATATTTACTATCAACCACGTTAAACTTGAAACAAAATGAAAGCATTTCTGGGATTTAAGACACACAAGGAACATTTACCACTTTAAATCTCATTTTTTGTATTTTGGAATATTATATCTACACTTATTATATAGCAGTCACTTGATATTTACATTGGTTGAAAAAAAAAAATACCTGGTGCAATGCAGTGGCTTTGGTTTGTGCGTGTAGTTTTCCATTCTGTCGTTCCACTTGCTGTGAAAGTTGAAGACTCCCCCCAACATAATATTCCCATCCTTGGATAGCAGAGGGTTCTCTGGATCCCCTCTGTGCCTACACCTCACCTCCACAGCCTGAGAAAAAGATGCAACCAATAACATGTGTAAGAGTGCCCAACCCTTCTCTTGCGTCTGGGTGGACATCATCACTTCTGAGAAAGTCACACCACTGGGTTGCATCACATATACCTAAGTGTAAATCAAAGGTTCTCACAAGTACTTATACATTTTGGGACTGAAAAAGAAAAAAAAAAGAAAAAACAGACGCACACACACACATGCACGCACACACACACACACACACACACACACACACACACACACACACACACACACACACACACACACAAACAAAACAGAATTGTAATAAAATTCTCCAAAGATCTCTCCTTCTCACTAATTTTTTTACATTAAGCAAGTACAGTTTATACTTGATTTTATAGGTGCAATTCAAATATAAAAAAGTGATTGCAAGGTTAAAGTGAAAAAAAGACTTAAAGCGCTGACTGCAATGCCCGCAACATAAGAGTATTTTTTAAAAATGCATTAAATATTTCATTTTGTTTTTGGGAACATTCAGGTGGAGTGCAACAAGTTATGCACTTTAAAAATAAAAAAAAGTCACATTGTAAAATGTATTTTACTATTGTATCATCACAATTACTTGTGAGTATGTACTTATTTCCACTCCAAGCAGACAAAGAGCACTACCAGCATTGGTTTGAGAAATGTTAATGTCTATCTGATGAATTACAGACCTCCTTTCAGTTCTGCTTTGATCTCCATTCATTCTTTAGCTTAGAAATGCTCTCATATGTTCAGTAATTAGTTCCAAACTTTATGGGCCCTATTCAGACGGTCTGTAATGCATAGTCTAAAATAGTGCTCTCCAATGGCAGTTCTAGACAAATTGGGGCAGGGTGGGGCCAGTGTTAAATCAGAGGGGCACATTAAAAAACGGAAACAAATGATATTTAAACATTAAATACTTTAATTTTGCTCTACATTAAGATCATACAAAAGTTTATTTTGTACATAAAGAGTGCATCGAATGAATCAATGAGATAGGGCCATAAACAATGAGAAATTAAATACAGTCAAATCAAATCAAATCAACTTTATTTATAGAGCACTTTCCATACACAAGTGTGCAGCACAAAGTGCTTTACACAAGAAGGATAGAACAATAATAAAGAAAGCCCTTCCCTCCCACCCTCCATAACTACATACAGGCACATACACACACACACACACACACACACACACACCTGTACACTCTTACTACTGGCAATGGGGAGACATGGCAAGGCATTGAGGATTGAGAAAGCGCCACCTTTGGGGCCGTGCACACTGGGCCGCAAAGGTGGCATAACTATGGAAGCCGATGCCGTGTCTCCTGATGACATCCAAAAGAGGAAACATGTAAAGATTAAAAAGAAGTGGACCTAAAATTGACACTTGGGGAACCCCACATCCAATTTCATGGGTTCCTGTGGAACACGTATTCATACTTACATAAAAGCATTAGTCTGCGATAAAGGAACAAAACCAGTTGAGGACAGAACCAGAGAGGCAGACCAGATGGCTGAGTCTGTTTAATAAAGTGTAAATCTCTACTGTATCAAAAGTGGCGCTTAGATCCAGTAGAACCAACACTGTGAGCTTTTTGTTATCTAAATTCCATCTGATGTTGTTTAAAATCTTTAAAAGTGCTGTCTCGGTATTGTGGTTTCCTGTAAAACCAGACTGATGTTTCTCTAACATGTTATTTCTGTTAAAAAAAAATCATTAACTTGGTTAAAAAAAAACAGTTTTTCTAAAATGTTAACGGTAAGTTGGATACAATTTGTTATTAAAAATGTTGGGGTCTAAGTTGCTCTTCTTAAGAAGTGGCTTCACCACCACCATCTTAAGACATCCATCTGAAGAGAGCAGTTCATGATGTTTAAAAACTGTTCCTCAAAGAATCCAGAAAACGATTTTAAGAGTGATGTGGGAACTGGATGTAAAAGGCAGGTTGTTGCGTTTACTTGGGAGAGTACTCGACCAAGTGTCCTTGCATCAACCAGGGCAAAACTCTCCAGTGTTTCCTCAGGCAAAGACAACAGTTCAGGTGTGTTAACAGATAAAACTTGATGGGACAAGGCAGGACTAGTCGGGAGACTTTTTCTCAATGGTGGGGCACTTCCAACTTTACATCAAATACCTGCAGATGAAGGACATGTAAGTATACAAATAATCAGCTGTGTGTTTCTTTTGTATATTAGTGAACTTGTGCGTGATGTAGTGTGTGTTTTGAGAACGAGGTAAGTCTGGCAGCTAACCGCTAGCTTCTCTGACCACACCACAAGTCAGTGATACAGCAGACTCGTTCTGTGTTGTACGTTTCTGATCTTGCAAATGATTTAATGCATGTCCTAGGGAAATGTCAGAATGAACAAGTATTTAACTGTGTTTGTTTCTCAATTTTAAACAAACTAACCAAGCAGTGTTTTCCACACAGTACAAGCTAACACTAACCGCTAGCTTCTAGTTAGCAATCAGCACGGTCTCCACTTGCAAACCCAGAGACCCAGTCGGTCAAGCAGTACATAAACACACCCTCCGCCGGGATAAGTTTTCGGGATTTTGTGAAATAATGCATTTGGAAATGTTTCCTAAACTGGAATATGCCAGTGAAGCCCAGGGCAAAACAAAGTGTTTGGCACAGCACAATTTACACTCCAAGCCAACCATTCTGTGTAATGAGTTTCCTTTCCTGAAGTTTATTTCTGAGCGATCCTTTTTTATGCTTTATGTAGCTGTTGGAATAGCTATAGATGTCAGATAAAGTTGATGTCACTTTCTTATATAGGCCAGTACATCATTACAGTTACCTGCTAGCACTACAAGAAACATTGGCTGCCAGACTGAGCCACCTCAGAGACGCACTGTTGGTACACAACTCTCTTCTAGAACTCTTCATTCACATTAGAGAAGTAAAGGGTTGTAGTGTTCTAGATTGCAAATTGCTTTTGATCAAGTTTAACAAGGAGCTGTTGCTGCCTTTAGTGCTTGAATTTATACTGTGACAGTGCTGCCATGTTTAACTCCTATCCATATCTGGGAATGCTGTGCAGGTAAATTAAACTGTGATAACTTGTTGAGAACATTTGCCCATTTCTTGCAATTGTTTTCATGTTTGATTGTATTTTGACTGTTCAAGACTCTACCTGGCTGCACTGCATTACAATGAGAATGCTTTTCAAACAGAGCTTTCCAAAGTCCAGGAAGGGAGAGTGCAGAGGCAAACCAGTGAAGAGGCGACATTCCGTAAGTTTTACAATCTTTTATTTAAGCCCCACATATTAAAATAAGCATGGACACACAGGCATAACACAAAAGGTTGAAAATAAACACTAACAAATAAAATCAGAATTATTCTAAGATGGTTTTCAAAATAAATAATAAGCGGAATGTATAAATAAGAAGTAATTAGGAGAAATAAGAGAAACGTTACACTGCAACACAAGGCTTTTTGGTTCTAGTGCAATTTCCTGTAAACATTATGTTTTGTTTATTGCACTGCAGACTGATGCACTGTTGGACCTGATCTTCGAGGATTTCCATGACCCTGACCCATATGTGAACAAGGTGCTGAAACTCATAATCCCTGAAGACCTCTCGGCTCAGTATGATCCGACAAGCTGGACATTATAGCCAGTTATGTGTCAAGGTTCAGGAACTTTGCACAAATCCTCAGCACCACGCAGACAGGCAGCACAACTTTCACTCTCCGCCCCAGCGCCAGCTTACAAAGCTTCTGTAGGCTATGTTGGCTGGACACAATTCAACATAAAGCCAGCACTCAGTGTTCACATCTATGGCAATTAGATTTTCATGTCAGCAAGTAAAATACAGTAAACTATTAGCAATGTAAGATAGAGGAAGCAGTTATGTACTTTTCATCATAACATTTTTGCGATGTATGTATGGACTAAGAGCTTACTACACTAGTCCCCTCAGACGTAAAGGTCCATAGTCTGCCCGATTAATGTTCAGTGCATTCTGCAGCGAAAATACATTCAGGCAGACAGGTTCTAGGCCGGGATGGTCCACCATGCATGACAGTGGCTCAGGAAGCTGCTGTAGTCTTCATGTAACCTAGAAATTGTGAAAGGTAAGTGAGTGACAATAGATTAGAGAAAAGAGACTGCAAAATGACAGCCATGTTTGCCCAGTGTTCACACTTAATTATGGCATTTCCATACAGCAGATATTCTCAGATTCTGTAGGCATTTGTTTACAATTGCCACAGGAACACCTGCTTTTAAGCAGAATTTGTATTATTCATTGGAAACTATGACAGCTAATCAATCATGTTGTGTTGTTTCTTTTGTAATATAATTCAAGTGTATAAACTGTTGTAACCGGTTACAAAAACAATACTGCTGGTAGAGAGGTGATGGGAGACAACTGTGGCTTATTGAAAACCACAGTTGTTGAAAATTGCTGGCAGTAGCTTAGTACAAGTCATCATTGCAAATAAGAGCAGGTTGTCGATCGACTTACCTGGCTACATAAAGGTAAATTTAAAAAAATAAACAAAACAGGGTTACGCTTTTCTATAGTAATGGCAATTGCTAAATTGCATTCACTTTACTGCAACAGAACACCTGTAAACACTTGCCGAGGTTTTGCTAAGCTGTATTATGTAAACACTCAAGGCGGGAGCAGGGAGTTGTTATCTGTTGCAACATGGGGGAGACAGCCAGTAAGCCTGTAAAACTTTTGTTAGTCTATGCAGTAACACAAAAGTAACAAACTTAACTACTAACCACTGAGAAACATCCATGTTCATTCCTGGCTGCTGACTTTCTTCTTGTTCTGAGTCGGACTCCGGCTTCTCCCACAAAAACACCCATTGCCATGGTCACACGATGCCATCCTCACGTCATCCGCGAGGCAGGAAGAGGTGGGTGGTGCAAATACCGTCTTTGGGCAAAGTACTCAGTAACTCATTAGCATTTAAAGGGAAAGGCACTCAGCTCCTGTCTTTACTCAAGTGTCCAAGACATCTAGCCACAGTTCTGGTGACATGACTGCTAAGTCATCTGCCTTTGGCCTTGGGGAGCCTGGTACCATGTACACTTACGGACGGTCTTTATTCAGACTTGGTGTTTGCTCTGGCCAATTAGAGAACAGTGCTGAGACAGCACCCCTTCCACAATGCCACCCAGCCAAGGTCTCCCAGATAGTTGGATATTCAGAGGTTCCATTCAGTGCAAAAGTACAAATGACAGTCACAGCTTTCCCCTAAGCAAATTCAGTCACATAAAGGTGACCTTGCCATTGCTCTGGCAGCACTCCAAGATTGTGGTGCCCAGCTGGGGTCTTGTGAGTGTCCCCTCACTCGCCCAGTACCTCTAACCCTGGGCAACTCCCAAAAAGGAGTATCCAGCCCCTCTTCAGGAGTTTGGTTTCTGTGAAAAAAGAGATGAGGGAACCTATTTCTAGTTGGTACCTCTCTACCCCCTGCACCAGTTCTGGCTCTTCCTCCCTCCACCACATGTCACTTACCAAGAGGTACCACCCAGGTCACTGCCCTCACCCATTCCCCATCACACACTGCCCCCAACCCAATTTCACTCCACTTCAGGTGATCAGTCCACAGATGGGCTAGTACGTAAAACTAAAATATATAAATTCAACAATATGTATATGTTTTACATTTCCATACTTCTGGGATGGGTGCTCTGGATGAAAACAAAGATCGCCTGAATAGCAACGTCATCATCCTGAGCCAGTTCAGCTAGTTGTTCTGAGCTTTGCAGTTGTAGGGAGTTTCTGTCCTCATTAGCAAAACCAAAAGAAACAGCCTCAGGTTCAGATTGAGTCGATCAGCTATACAGCTAATGTTGGGATATGACAGCAAGGGGCGAGTTCTCATTATTAAAATTAGGCCATAGGTGAAAATGTCAACTTCATTCTTTGATGACAATCCAAAAAACATAACAGTTGGTGATTACGTAAGAAATTGGGGTTGCATTTTTTCATTGAATTATATGTATCGGTTAATAGGAATATATAATACTTTGTTTTACATTCTGTCAGTGTGGTACAATGCAAGTCATCAATGAAATGAAGTCTGGTTACTAAACTATTCTGTAAAATATTATAGTAATAATAGTAACAAAAATGTGCCACTATATCATTTTGAGCTTTCTGAATTATTTGGGTGCCCCTCTCCACATCATGCTCTTTTTTGTATTCTTCTGTGGTTTCAGTAAGATAATGTAACATTTTGGAACAAAAATACAAATGAGCAGTCCAAAACTTGAAGCCAGAATAGCAAATATCTCCACAGCAACACTGAACTTTCCAGGAGAGCTGACATACGCTGGGATAAAAGTGATCCATACTGCACAGAATATCAGCATGCTAAAGGTGATAAATTTGGCTTCATTGAAATTATCAGGCAGTTTCCGAGCCAGAAAAGCAAGTATAAAACACAACATGGCCAGAAGTCCTATGTACCCAAGTACAGCCCAAAAGCCGACAGCTGAGCCCAAAGCACACTCTAAGATGATTTTGTCCTTGAATTCCTTAAAATTCTTAAAGGGAAAAGGAGGAGAAATTGTTAACCAGAGGACACATATGATAACTTGTATAAGAGTGAAGCCAAGAACAGTAAGTTTCTGCTGAGCAGGCCCAAACCATTTCATCACATCACTACCTGGGAGTGTGGCCCTGAAGGCCATTAACACCACTATTGTTTTCCCCAGAACACAAGAGATACAGAGGACAAAGGTGATGCCAAATGCTGTGTGTCGCAGCATGCAGGACCACTCAGAGGGCCGGCCGATGAAGGTCAGAGAACACAGGAAACACAGAGTCAAGGAGAAGAGCAGCAGGAAGCTCAGCTCAGAGTTGTTGGCCCTGACAATAGGAGTGTGCCTATTTCTGAAGAAAATGAACGCCACAACAGCAGTCATGCATGTTCCAAAGAGAGAAGCTGCAGTGAGCAGTGCTCCCATAATCTCTTCATATGAGAGAAACTCTGCCTCCTTCTTTACACAGGCATTTCTTCTTTCAGTTGACCAGAACTCAGGGTGGCATCGCACACAGGTGATGGAATCTGAAAAATAACACAGAAGTTGAAAATGTGTAGGATTTGCTCATTACATTTGACTTGTCCTGTGCCTATGTAATTACTCCTTTCCATAAAAGTTATGGCAGTGTGCTGTAAATCTTAGTGTTAGATGCAACAATTTGCTAATTCTCTTCAATACATACTGAACTGAAATCAGATCAAAGATAATGTACTGTATATAATGTTTCACCTCATCCATTTCATATATTTGAGAAAATATATGCTATTTCTGAATTTGAAGTGAATGATTTGTTTCAAAATAGTTAACAAAAGACTGGGAAGGTTGATGAATGCACAATGTAGCAATGTACAAAACTCCTAGGCAGCACATTCCATTTGTAAGCTGGTTGACTGTTAAAAAGGTGATTGTGTCATGATTGGATATGAAAGGGTAGTCATAAAAAATTGTTTGTCATCATTCAAAGGGGAGGTTTCACCAGTTTGTGAAAAAGTACGTGCGGGAACACTTATTTTGTCTAAGAACATTAGTAACATTAACAATGGTAAGGGATTTCATGATTTCACCATCTATGATCCAATATTAAAAGATTAAAAGTACATTTTTTAAAGTATACACTTATGAATTGGATGCCTGCATTTATTATGACTAAACCTGTAGTGTTACTGATTTCTCCCTCTGCACATTGTAAACAGTCATAGCAGCAGACAGGTTTTCCTTTTTGGAGAATCTTGCGAGTTCCTGGGGGACATTTCTCACTGCAAACTGACAGAGGCACCTGTGTGGGCAAAGTGGCAATTAAAAACAAAAAATGTATGTGAATTCACTTTGACAACAAGTTTTTATTGCAAACATTAATTATAAATTTGAATTATGATATATGAATGAAATTATGATACCAAAATAATGACTATAGAATCAATGTCAGCAGATAACTTGCCTTGTGTGAGTTCTGAGCCCAAATTAAAGGCTTATTTTGCAGTTTCATCTGATTGTCTGCAGGTAAAGACGCATCATAAAGCCCGACTGTGACAAAGTCCACAATTCCATTTTCTGTTGGCTGCCAGTTTATAATTTCATACTTTGCTGCTGGATCTCCATTCTCAGTGAAGTAAACTTCATCTCCTTCCTTTGTTGTGAACCGAATCTTTCTTATGTGCTGCAAAATCTAAGCAGATTTGAATAAATATATATCATTATCCAACAAATATTGTGTAGGTCTAGTGTCTCTGCACCCCAAATTTAGTTTTTAGAAAATATAAACAATTGTTTTGGTTGTTGATGTGATTAAATGTAAAGACTGATTGAAGTGTCTGTATTCAGCTCACCTGAAATGGATCTAGCTGCACATTTTTGTTACATGTTTTATTACATCTCAGAATATTATGAAGTGCATGGGCCACAGCATACACTCCTTTATAGATATTGTTAAAGATAGGCATTAGTGACATATCAGTGAAGCTGTTTTGGACTGCAGTCACATCTTCATGCCCAGTACATTCTTTATGATTCCCGTCTGAGGACTCTGACAGATTGAACTTGCAGTCAAACAATTTCTCCCAAAACTCTGTAAACAGTTTATTACTAGATGAATTGAGTGGCTTCACATCCAAAATGAACTCTCTCATGCCACTGACATGTGCTTTGGGGATGGACAGGCCAATGGCACCATCCAGAATGTGATGTCCATCCATGGCTGCAGTATGGAAATCAAAGATCCAGCCTTCATTGCCTACCCACTGGAACCCAGTCATGTTTTGCAGAGATAACTCCTGTATTATCACATACAAATCCGTGGGGGAGAGGAAAGTGACAATCACTTTGGAAGTGGAAGCCTTGATAATGTCAACAATCTGTCGTATTTTGTCTGGTGGATCTGTTCTAAAAACAGATACAGAGTACTCCAGACAGATACCCAGCTGCTGGGCAGTCTCTATGAATGTGGCCATGCCGTTATTACCATAATCATCATTGGTTCTAATAGCTCCGACCCAAGTCCAACCAAAGTACTTGACCAACTGTGCCAGGGCTCTGCTCTGGTAGTAGTCACTGGGTATTGTTCTGAGAAATGATGGGTACTTGGTTTTATCACTGAGACAAGCACAAGTAGCAAAGTGGCTGATCTAAAAGCAAAAAAAAAAAAAAGAAATCCCATGATAAGATACAAAACATTTAAACAGCACAATACTAGTATTTTAAAACCTGTTTTGCTGTAACCATCTGGCAGAATAATAATCAATTTCCACAAATATTATTTGATTCCAACCAATACCCACCAGTGGGATATAAAAAGGTCCAATAACAGTAGATATAGCCATAGAAGGAGATGAAAAAGTCTCTCCCATAATGGCCTGCACTTGGGCAGGTCTGGTACATTCTCCCACGGAGGGTGCAAATACTTCCTCATTACCATTCGCCAGGGCCAGTGCAACTGTGACACCTCTGGCAATGGAGGCACAGGCATCATGGATCTTATATCCCAGAGAGATGCCTGGCAGTAGGTCTGTGCTGTTATTAATCTCCTCTAAGGCAAAGAGCATAGCCTGGGCAAACTGGAACCCTCTGAAATTTAAGCTTCATGTGGAACAATTGATTTAGTTGGAATTGCAGGCAATTTGACTTTTGAATGAAACAATAGCAGAATTTATTAAAAAAAAAAAAAAAAAAAAAACGAAAAAAAACATTTGATGGTATTAATAAACAGAAAACAATCACATCTCATTTAAATACATAGTTATCCCCTGTTATACCTGTTTTAAATACTCTTATGCTTTCACATGTTTGAAATCTAAATATAATTTTTACAGTATAATTTACCTGATGCAGTGCAGTGGCAGTGGTTTGTGCATGTATGTATCCTGTCTGTCCATCCACGTGTTGTGGAAAGAGAAAATACCCCCCAACATGATGTCACCATCCTTTGATAGCTGTGGATTTTCTGGATCCCCTCTCCTTCTGCATGGCAGCTCCCCAGCCTGAGCAACAGATGCCACCAGCAACAGATGACAAAGTGCCCAACCCTTCTCTGACCACCCATGTGTGGACGTCATAATGTCTAAGAGAGCTGGACTACTTGCTGCCTCACATGAACCATAATGTAAATCAAAATGTTGCCTCTGATATTTATACATTTTAGAGAAGTACAAAACAGAATGGAACAGTGATGTTATATCTCTGCGGACACACCAGGTGGATTGAGAGGAGGGAGATGGCCTGACAGTCTTGGGCCAGAGCCATTTTTTTTTATTCTAGCCTATTTAATAATAGTGGGATAATTGAAAACATTATTTTAGAGCCAACAGTACACTTATGTTATTCATGAAAAAAACTGAAAGATTACCAAATAATCTAGAGATGGAAAAAGAGGGAATACGTAGTCCAGTAGATTTCATGAGATATTAAGGTCAACGTGAGAACCTCAAATACAAAACAGCCTATCTGGATGATCTACAACCAATAGAGTGGAGAACGTATTAATTTGGTCTCGTTTTTTTGAGTGCTGCTCTGATGGCTTCTCCATCTAAGGTTTTCAGTTTAGAAAATAAATTAAAATGAACATAGCAAGCCAATCAATTCCCTGGTTTCTGACACAGGACAGTTGTTGACTAGGCCTATTGCTATATACCATTTGAGAGCTGTACATTTTCACAGCCTGGTTTTGCCAATGAATCTGAAGATTACCTGATGTCTGCTCAATCCCTTTCATGTCATGATACAGAATTTCATTTCATTACAACTGTATTAGTATTTGTGAAATGTCTGTACATCGGTATGATGGTACGGTGATATGATTCTTTATTATATTGTATTAAATTCTGTCATGTTACAAATACCATTAAATACAGTGTAGAATTGTAGAGGTGCACAGTTTAATAAAATGAAGATAGATGTCTCCTTGCCAGTCTGATGTACAAAGTTCTGAGTAAATCTTGCTCCCAATGGCCACTTTTTAGTTTCAACAGTACATCGGTTCATTGATGCAAATATCTAATCTAAAGAGTCATGTGGCAGAAACAGAATGCATAAAGGTAGGCAGACATGGTTAAGGAGTTAAGATGTTATTCTGACCAATCACCAGGATGTAGATGAAATCTGATCAAAGTGATGATTGTTTAGGGTGGCTTGAGTATCTCAGTTGCTCCTAATCTGCTGGGAAATTCATGCACAACAGGATCTAGAGTTTACATGCTCACCTAAAATAGACAGTAGAAAACTGGACAAACATTGCTTAGCCTGGCCAAACCTGATTTCTGGATGAAAGTAGAGCTGACGAACATGCCAACATGGACCAGAATTTCAATGGAACTTTGGAGTACTTGTTAAAAACATGTCACAAATATTCAAGCTGTCCAAAGGAAACATGGAGACCTACCCATGATTAGAAAGTTGTACCCAATGAAGAGGCCACTAAGTGTGTGCCTTTGTTTTAAAGCATTCAGGTAGACTTTGGTGCTCCTTTCCCCATCATATTCTTTTTTGTATTCTTCTCTGGTTTCAGTAAGATAATGTAACATTTTGGAATAAAAATACAAATGAGCAGTCCAAAACTTGAAGCCAGAATAGCAAATATCTCCACAGCTACACTGAACTTCCCAGGAGAGCTGACATACGCTGGGATAAAAGTGATCCATACTGCACAGAATATCAGCATGCTGAATGTGATAAATTTGGCTTCATTGAAATTATCTGGTAGTTTCCGAGCCAGAAAAGCAAGACTAAAACATAACATGGCCAGAAGTCCAATGTACCCAAGTACAGCCCAAAAGCCTACAGCTGAGCCCAGAGCACACTCTAAGATGATTTTGTTCTTGAAAGTCTTAAAATTCTTAAAAGGAAAGGGAGGAGAAATTGTTAACCAGAAGATACATATGATAACTTGTACAAGAGTGAAACCCAGAACACTGAGTTTCTGCTGTGTAGGCCCAAACCATTTCATCACATCACTACCTGGGAGTGTGGCCCTGAAGGCCATTAACACCACTATTGTTTTCCCCAGAACACAAGAGATACAGAGGACAAAGGTGATGCCGAATGCTGTGTGTCGAAGCATGCAGGACCACTCAGAGGGCCGGCCGATGAAGGTTAGAGAACACAGGAAACACAGAGTCAAAGAGAAGAGCAGCAGGAAGCTCAGCTCAGAGTTGTTGGCCCTGACAACAGGAGTCTGTCTGTATCTGAAGAAAATGAACGCCACAACAAAAGTCATGCATGTTCCAAATAGAGAGGCTGCAGTGAGCAGTGCTCCCATAATCTCCTCATATGACAGAAACTCTGCCTCCTTCTTTACGCAGGCATCTCTTCTCTCATTTGACCAGAACTCAGGGTGGCATCGCACACAGGAGATGGAATCTGAAAAATGATTTCAAAGAAGGTGTTAGACTTGCTAATGACATTTGTCTCTATGATGCATCTTTTTTGTCCATACAAGACAGACACCACATGATTACTATCCAATAAATGGAATCACTGACAGTTTGAAGACACTGAAAACATTGTCTATTCACTCCCTATTGTATCCCTATTCCCTATTGTTTCAAGACTACCACTTCATTATATATTCCGTATGGGGTAACTATAGCTATGAGTAGAGGGTGCTGTCTGCAAACAAGAGTGACCCAAAGAAAATCAATAAAGGCCCTGAAAGATGCAGAGACCAACCCTTCAATTGGCATCTCAGGACTGCCAGCAAGCCTGACTAGGAGAGATAACAAAATGGTTAAGAATATGTAAAACACATGGCCTAGTCATCTACAGACCCTGAGACCTATAGATTGTTAAAGAAACTGGCAGCTATGACAGAAGTCAAGTACACTGAAGCCCCTGAATTGTGTCCTTGACCTGATAAGACAGCCTAGGCTTTAACAAAGATCTGCCAAAATGACTGGATTTGAAGGGAAATGCTTGTCACTCTTGCTTAGGATTTTCTGAATTCTCTTTAAACAATTAAAATTGAAGTAAATTTAAGTATACTTAATTTATATAATAGTTTCATATTGGGGCTTTAACCTTGATTTAGATTTCCAAGATTGTGCATACATGTATATAGTTCATTTCAGACACATGTTTGAATATATGTTTAGGATATCTTATGCATTAACTTTAAATGCAATGATAGGGATTTTCAGTTTGTTTGAAAAAAAAAAAAAAAAAACAACTACACAGTTATTATGTATCCCCCAGTGCTTTTGAAATAAGAAAACAGTAACATTTGTTAACATTTGCATGTCAACATGACAACTTTTTGTAATGTTACTAAACCTGTAATGTTGCTTATTTCTCCCTCTGCACATCTTAAACAGTCATAGCAGCAGACAGGCTTTCCTTTCTGGAGAACCTTTCGACTTCCTGGGGGACATTTCTCACTGCAAACTGATGAAGGCACCTGCATAAACAAAAAGACAATGAGAAAAATGTGTGGACAATCACTTTGACTTTGTTTTTAAAAGCAAGAACTGTTATTTGAGATACAGCAGAACAAAACATTATCTATCCAGTTGAATCAATTGATAATTATTACGACAATTGATCAGATCAACAAAAACATTTACAGTAGTCACATGGTATCTTACCTGTAGTGAATTACGTGCCCAAATGAGAGGCTTATTTAGCAGATTCAGCTGTTTATCTGCAGGTAAAGATGTATCATGAACTCCAACTGTGACAAAGTCCACAATACCATTTTCTGTTGGCTGCCAGTTTATAATTTCATACTTTGCTGCTGGGTCTCCATTCTCAGTGAAGTAAACTTCATCTCCCTCCTTTGTTGTGAACCGAATCTTTCTTATGCGCTGTAAAATCTAAGAAGACATGCATCAGTGTAGATCAGCTGCTAAATATTGTGTGGTTCTTCTTTTTTAAGAGAATGACAGACAGACTGGACCCATTTAAACCATTTTCTTTGTTGACATGACTGAATGTAGAAATTGGGACTTTGGTGTTCAACTCACCGTCAGTGGCTCCAGCTTCACCTTGTTGTTACATGTTTTATTACAGTTGAGAATATTATGAAGTGCATGGGCCACAGCATACACTCCTTTATAAACATTGTAAAAGATAGGCATGAGTGACATATCAGTAAATGTGTTTTGCGCTCCAGTCACATCTTCATGTCCAGTACATTCTCTCTGATTCCCTGCTGAGGACCTTGACAGCATAAACTTACAGTCAAACAATGTCTCCCAGAACTCTACGAACAATTCATTTTTAGAGGAATTGAGCGGCTTTACATCCAAAATAAACTCTCTCATGCCACTGACATGTGCACTGGGGATGGACAGGCCAATGGCACCATCCAGAATATGATGCCTATCCATGCTCGCAGTTTGGAAATCAAAGATCCAGCTCTCAGTGCCTACCCACTGATACCCAGTCAAGTTGTGGAGAGACAGCTCATGTATAAGGATGTCTATATCCATGTGAGCGAGGAAAGTGACAATCACTTTGGAAGTGGAAGTTTTAATAATGTCAACTATCTTTTTTATTTTGTCTGGTGGATCTGTCTTATCGAAAGATACAGAGTACTCTAGACAAATGCCCAGCTGCTGGGCGGTTTCTGTAAATATGGCCATGCCATTATTGCCATAATCATTGTTTGATCTAATAGCTCCAACCCAAGTCCAACCAAAGTACCTGACCAAGTGGGCCAAGGCTCTACTCTGGTAGTAGTCACTGGGTATTGTTCTGAGGAATGATGGGTACTTGGTTTTATCACTGAGACAAGCACAAGTAGCGTAGTGGCTGATCTAAAAGACAATAAAAGATATCCCACGATAAACATATCGATAATATAAAATAGATACATAAAATACTGACACAACTCATAATATTAAATCTCCTTTTGCTATGATCAACTAGAAGAATACACTCACAAAATTTAACTTTCACTGACTTACCCACCAGTGGGATATTAAAGGGTCCAATAACAGTCGAGATAGCCATGGAAGGAGTGGAATGACCTACACCCACAATGGCCTGCACTTGGCCAGGTCTGGCACATGCTCCATCAGAGGCTGAAGATATCTCTTCATTACCATTAGTCAAGGCCAGTGTGACCCCCACCCCTCTTGAAATGGAGCCACAGATATCATAGATCTTATATCCCAGAGAGATGCCAGGCAATAGATCAGTGCTGTTATTAATCTCTTCTATGGCTAAGAGCATAGCCTGGGTATACTGGATCCCTCTTAAATTGAAACTTGATGCAGACAATCATGAAGAAAAACATTTTTTTTAACAATTTGTTCTTGAAAGAGAAACAAGATCACAGTAAATGAAAGCATTCTCATTGTATTAACACACACAGTAATGGATATGTTAATCCTCAGTTTGATAACCATTTTGTACCTTTTCTATCTGCAATCCCTTCTTCTTAGATATTTTAAATCTAAATATATTCCTGCCGTATTATTTACCTTGTGCATTGCAGCGGCAGTGGTTTATGCATATAGGTATCTATTCTGTCATCCCATTTGCTATGGAAAAAAAACATCCCCCCCAACAGAATGTCCCCATCTTTAGATAGCTGTGGGTTCTCTGGATCTGATCTTCGCCTACAGACTGGCTCCTCAGCCTGAGAGACAGATGCAACCAACAAAAGCTGTAAGAGTACCCAACCCTTCTTTGACAGACTCCTTGTGTGCGTCATACTTTCTAAGAAAAGTTAACCACTGGGTGACCTCACACAAACCATAATGTAAGTTATGGAGTGGCTCTGACATTTATACATTTTGGAGCAGCATAAAACAGAATGGAACAGAGATGTTTTATCTCTGGGGACATACAAGGTCAATTAAGAGGAGGGAGATGGCCTTACACAGTTTTCTTTTTTTTTTTTTTTTTTTGCTTTTGTTTTTTTAGCCTATTGTATTTGGATCTTCAACACAGTGGTGGTGTATTAAGGAACATTTCAAATTGTGCTTACAATACACTTGTGCAATGTTTTAGTAAAATTCAGCTGCTCAAATGATCCAGACATGGAGAAACTAGAAATACAAAACACAAAACTTTGTAGACTCCACAGGAATTTGAGGTCAAATTGAGAACAGGGGAGAAAAGATGGACTGAGCGAGCCAATCCATGCCTCACACTTTGAGGCAGGACAGTTGTTGACTAGGCCAACTGCTATACCATTGTGAGCTGTGAATTTCCACGGACAGTTGTATGCCAGTAAATATGAAGATGACTTGCTGTTTGACTCTCTTTTCAAAAATTTCTTTAATCTTTCACAAAGAAAACAAAAATAATGGAAATAGAATCTCTGAGTCTGTCTGCAAAACTAAATGTTATTCTTTCATTACAACCTTATCAATTATTGTGAGACCTCTATATATAGATTAATTTGATTGTTTATTACACCGTATTAAATGATGCCATCTCAATATGATGTGCTGCAAATATTATCATATACTGTGGGAAAATATTACAGTGTTACCATTAAATAAAATTAAGGTCGGAGTCAACTTGCCAGTCAATTGCTACTTTTTTCGGTTTATCTGTACATCTTGTCTTTAATGAAAATATGTAATGAGACAATAATATTGCAGCAACTCAAATGCGTAAAGGGATGCTTGTGGTGTCAAGAGGCCGAGTTATTGTTCAGAGAAAACACCAGGATGGAGACAAATTGTGATCAAAATGAGTAGTGACTAATGTCCTGGAATTTTCTGGCAGTTTACAAATAATGATATTATTGGTGATGTTTTTTTTATCTGATCAATCCACTTGAGAAAGGAGACTTAAGAGACAAGATGCCTTAAGTTGGAGTTATAAGTGAAGCTCTATAGAGGAGAGCAGGCTGGACACTACATAAAGTCACACACTGTGCTGCCATGCCAGTTTTGAAGGACACTTCTCTTCTGTCTGTGACAACTTAACCCTAGTGAAGAATATGCATATAAGGCTATGCCTGAACCCCAAATATATCATTATCCGCTGCAGAATACACTGCGGAAATGCACTTACTTAAGTCACATTGCAATTGATGGGAGCATATGGACAGCATGACCTCAGGGTAACTCTACCTCCACGATGAACAGAGTGGGAGACATATATTGACACATTTATGACTATGAACTTCTGCAACTTAATATATGGAATTTGCTTTATATTATGACAAGAAAAAACTAAACTCTGAGTGACACCTTGGTGGGAAAAATGCTTTGTAATGAGAGAGTTCAGCGGAGAAGGGCCTTACTGATTTAAGCTGATTGGAAGGTGACCATGACTCAAATATCAATGCCTTACAACAATGTCATACAAAAGACCATCTCTGAACACACATAACTTCGATCCTTGATGTGGATTGGCTTCAGCAGCAGCAAACTGCACGGGGTTCAACCCCTGTGTGTGAAGAACAGGAAACAAGGGATATTGTGGCCACAGGGGAAAAAAACTGGACAGTAGAAACTCGACAAACATATATTTTACCTGGTAAATCTTGATTTCTGAGTGAATGTCTTGCTGGTGATCATGTCAAAATGGACGAGAAACTCAAAGTAACATTTCCAGTCTTATTTGAATCATGTCACAGAGATTCCATCCAGGGCAAAAGGGTGTCCTATACCCATGATTAGAAAAGTGGACCTTAAAAAGTGGCCACCAAGTGTATGCCTGTTTTCAATCTTTCATGAAGATTTTGGTGCCCCCTTCTCCATCATATTCTTTTTTGTATTCTTCTCTGGTTTCAGTAGGATAATATAACATTTTGGAATAAAAATACAAATGAGCAGTCCAAAACTTGAAGCCAGAATAGCAAATATCTCCACAGCAACACTGAACTTCCCAGGAGAGCTGACATATGCTGGGATAAAAGTGATCCATACTGCACAGAATATCAACATGCTAAAGGTGATGAATTTGGCTTCATTGAAATTATCAGGCAGTTTCCGAGCCAGAAAAGCAAGAACGAAACATAAGATGGCCAGAAGTCCTATGTACCCAAGTACAGCCCAAAAGCCTACAGCTGAGCCCAGAGCACACTCTAAGATGATTTTGTCCTTGAACTTCTTAAAATTCTTAAAGGGAAAGGGAGGTGATATTGTTAACCAGAGGATACATATGATAACTTGTATAAGAGTGAAACCCAGAACACTGAGTTTCTGCTGTGCAGGCCCAAACCATTTCATCACATCACTACCTGGGAGTGTGGCCCTGAAGGCCATTAACACCACTATTGTTTTCCCCAGAACACAAGAGATACAGAGGACAAAGGTGATGCCAAATACTGTGTGTCGCAGCATGCAGGACCACTCAGAGGGCCGGCCCATGAAGGTCAGAGAACACAGGAAACACAGAATCAAGGAGAAGAGCAGCAGGAAGCTCAGCTCAGAGTTGTTGGCCCTGACAATAGGAGTCTGTCTGTATCTGAAGAAAATGAACGCCACAACAGCAGTCATGCATGTTCCAAAGAGAGAAGCTGCAGTGAGCAGTGCTCCCATAATCTCTTCATATGACAGAAACTCTGCCTCCTTCTTTACACAGGCATCTCTTTCCTCATTGGACCAGAACTCAGGATGGCATATCACACAAGTGATCGAATCTGAAATATAATGAAAACAAATGTTCTAAACTCAAGAATTGCGCTTCACACTTGGGCTTTAACCCTGACACTTACACACAAAAAAAACCACATAGATAGATAGATAGATAGATAGATAGATAGATAGATAGATAGATAGATAGATAGATAGATAGATAGATAGATAGATAGATAGATAGATAGATAGATAGATAGATAGAATTTTTGGATTAAAAAATCTGCATAATAGCCATACAATCCCTGCAGGGACTACTCCCACGCTTTTGAAATCAGATGATCCATTCTATTCCTCAACATTTGCATGTGATCATGGCAACTTTTTGTCATATAACTAATCATACTGCACCTGTGGTGTTGCTGATTTGTCCTTCTGTACATCTTAAACAGTCATAGCAGCAGACAGGCTTTCCTTTCTGCAGAACCTTTCGAGTCCCAGGAGGACATTTGTCACTGCAAACTGACAGAGGCACCTGCATGAACAAAATGACAATGATAAAAATATATGTGTATATGTGCATTGACCAGGGGTCTTTGAAAGCGTCCATTGTTGACACAAATATAGTCAAACAAAACATTGTTTATCCAGTGACATATGTTAGAAATTAGAATATATTAACATTAACAATTACAGCAATCAGTTGTTAGCTTACCTGTTGTGAGTTCTGAGCCCAAATTAAAGACTTATTTTGCAGTTTAAGTTGTTTGTCTGCAGATAAAGATGCATCATAAAGACCAACTGTGACAAAGTCTACAATACCATTTTCTGTTGGCTGCCAGTTTATAATTTCATATTTTGCTGCTGGGTCTCCATTCTCGTTAAAATAAACTTCATCTCCTTCCTTTGTTGTGAACCGAATCTTTCTTATGTGCTGTAAAATCTGGGAACATATGGATCAATGTAGGTCATTATCTGACTAACTTTATATGGGACTATTGTGTCAAGAATGATAGACAGCAACCATTTGTTTTTAAAAACTTTAAACATTTTCTTTCTCAAATTGACTAAATCTATATCAAAATATTAGTCTTTGGTGTTTAACTCACCGTGAAAGGATCTAGCTTCACCATATTGTTACATGTTCTATTACAGCTGAGAATATTATGAAGTGCATGGGCCACAGTATACACTCCTTTATAAACATTGTAAAAGATTGGCATGAGTGACATATCAGTATATGTGTTTTCCACTCCAGTCACAACTTCATGTCCAGTACATTCTTTTTGATTCTCTGATGATGACTTTGAGTGTTTGAACTTACAGTCAAACAATGTCTCCCAGAAATCTGTAAACAATTCATTTCTAGTTGAATTGAGTGGCTTCACATTCAAAATGAACTCTCTCATGCCACTGACATGTGCTTTGGGGATAGACAGGCCTATTGCACCATCCAGAATGTGATGCTTATCCATGGATGCAGTTTGGGAATCAAAGATCCAGGCCTCAGTGCCTACCCACTGATACCCAGTCAAATTGTGGCGAGACAGCTCATGTATTAGCAAGTCTATATCCATGTGAGCGAGGAAAGTGACAATGACCTTGGAGGTAGAAGTTTTAATAATGTTAACTATCTTTTTTATTTTGTCTGGTGGATCTGTTCGATAGAAAGATACAGAGTACTCCAGACAGATACCCAGCTGCTGGGCAGTTTCTGTAAATATGGCCATGCCATCATTACCATAATCATCGTTTGATCTAATAGCTCCAACCCAAGTCCAACCAAAGTACTTAACCAACTGGGCCAGGGCTCTGCTCTGGTAGTAGTCACTGGGTATTGTTCTGAGGAATGATGGGTACTTGGTTTTATCACTGAGACAAGCACACGTAGCGAAGTGGCTGATCTAAAAGGAAAAGATATGATACTCCAAGAAGACTATAATACAGAGCAAATACATAACTCACAACAACTTTTTCAAAGCTCCTTATTATTACCAAATGGAAGAACACACTCACAAATACAATTTAGTTTTCACTAACTTACCCACCAGTGGGATATGAAAAGGTCCAATAACAGTCGAGATAGCCATGGAAGGAGTGGAATGACCTACACCCACAATGGCCTGCACTTGGCCAGGTCTGGCACATGCTCCATCAGAGGCTGAAGATATCTCTTCATTACCATTAGTCAAGGCCAGTGTGACCCCCACCCCTCTTGAAATGGAGCCACATATATCATAGATCTTATATCCCAGAGAGATGCCAGGCAATAGATCAGTGCTGTTATTAATCTCTTCTATGGCTAAGAGCATAGCCTGGATATACTGGATCCCTCTTAAATTGAAACTTGATGCAGAAAATGGAGACAAAGAAAATTAAATTAAAACAAAATACAAAGCAAAAAAAAACAAGAGCACAATTAATGAAAGCATTAAGATTGTTTTTACACACACATTAAGTGTTAAGATGTTAATCCCCACTTTGATAACCATTGTGTACCTTTTTTATCTGCACACCCTTCTTCTTAGATATTTTACATCTAAATATGTTTCCAGTGTAATTTACCTGGTGCATTGCAGTGGCAGTGGTTTCTGCATGTAGGTATCCATTCTGCCTTGCCATTTGCTGTGTAAAGAAAAGACTCCCCCTAACATAATGTCCCCATTCTTAGATAGTTGCGGGGTCTCTGGATCTGCTCTTCGCCTGCACACCGCTTCCTCAGCCTGAGAGGTGGACGCCACCATTAAAAGCAATACGATTGCCCAACCCCTCTCTGGCCACCTCTGTGTGGACATCATAATGTTATCAAAGAACATCACCCGTACCAATAGCATACATCCAAATATCTCCCCAGTATTTATACATTTTGGAGAACCATAAAAAATAGTAGATGTTGGATCTCAGTGGATCCAGATGGTGGAGAGAGGGAGGAGGGAGGTGCCCTCCTCTTGCATGCCACATGTCTCATCCTTGTTCAAATATCTTAACTGCGGATGCTGTCAAATAGGAATATTTAATTGTGCTTCACAAATTGTTTCATTTAAGAAAAAAAGTACACAACATTGTAACATTATGGGGCACAATCTATACTTTAAATCAATAATAATACAGAATGAACATGCTGTGGATTTTTTTATTAGACTCAACTAAAATGCCCAAAAGTAGCAAAGGTCCACAAGGGTTTCTCACAAGGCTCAGTTCTTGGCCCAATATTAACAACTGTACACATACATTTCCCTGGACATAATATTCCGAACAGAGCTTTACATTTCAACATTAATAATACAAGTCCAGCGTCGATAACTCCAACTTAACGCAGATAAATCAAACCAGTTTACTGTACCACTTCAAAAACAGTAAGATTTACACTGTCTGAGATAGATGTGACCAGAACAACAAATTGAGATGGTACCTACTTGGGGTCTCATTTATCAAAGTTTGTAGATGACCCGCACTTAATGTTTGTTTATGTTAAAATGATTAAATATATGTTTGGCGATTTTTTTTTTTTTTTTCTGATTCATAAAACCTGCCCTACACCCAGCAGTGCACAGTTTTCCTTAAAATCCTCTCATCCTCGCCTGATGAGACAAACACATGCAGACCGACACAGTGAATTATGACTTTGACCCCCCTTTACATTTCTCTTGAAGAGTCTTTGACACTCTTCCAGATTTTAACAAAGTTAGAGTAACTATTAAGTCAGAACCTATTCTTCTGAAAATTGATGTATTGACGTCCTCAGGAACCGACCAATAATATAGATTTGTGAAAAAAAATGAAATTAGCCAAATTTGGACATAGGAGGTTTCTGCCTGACAGAAACGATATGCACAAGAGTGACTGACACTTCTCAGACACTCCACTTGGCTCTAATTGACTGTATTGACCCAGGAGTGGTGGATTCTTGCAAATCAAATTAGGGTCACAGACAGTGGATTTTTATACAGCTGTCCTGTATCTTATTCTACTGTCTGATCACAATGACAATTTTAGAAAATATAATCCAAAAATAGTTACAGACTACAGCTTTAAGGACGGGATCTTTCTCTGTGTTTCAGCTTCAGCTTTTGTTAAGTTTCATCCAGAACTAAGTTCTGTCTTACTTGTTTAATCAAGTTAAGTACCATGACCTGATTTAAAGAAAGTAAACTTTAACTTGAAATCTTGTATTAATTTAATCAAGTGTAACTTGATTGGCCAACTAAGCATCCTTTGGTTATTCTAGTGAAGTTATTAAATGAGTTTATCAGTCAGGGCCTCACCACTGACGGATCAAGATCAAAATCTTCATCAAGACCATCATCATTAAAAAATATGTTAAGGAAACCTGCTGTTTAAGAAACCATGTGAGTGGTTTCCAACGAAAAACAGACTCTTTTGCCCGGTCGAACCAGCTCTGCCCCCAGTGTACCCGAGCTGTACCACCAGCTGGGTTTTGGATCAAGACTGCCACCCTGCAGTTAAAGGACAGCCAAGGCCAACAGGTACAGCTTGCTGACTCTCTAAACAACGCTCAGATGCTCAAGTATCCATTCATTAATCCTGCTGGATTCACAAATATGAAATATGAGTTGGTGTTGGTGTTCTGAGTTAATGTCTTTGATTTGAGGAACATCTGATTTGAAATTGGTTAGAATGAATTATGGTTTAAGTTAACCTTGAATGATATTGATTAAGTTAACCAAGTTTAGTCAAATTTGATTTATTTCCTCAGGATTAGTCAAAGAGATAAAAGAGTGGAGGAGGTGCCCCTATTTATGAGTGCTTTAGTACAGGAGAACTTCAGTCGATTTAAACATGCAGCTTCATTGCTCAAGCTACCTTGACTTGCCAGTACCAAAGACGCAAACACATTTGGTCCAACCATTACAGGGCTCCGTGAACGGACAGTTAACATAGCTTTCAATGCCAAATCTCTGTTCACCGAACCCTGTAATGGTTGGACCAAATGTGTTTGCGTCTTCAGCACTGGCAAGTCAAGGGTACCTTGAGCAATGAAGCTGCATGTTTAAATCGACCAAAGTTCTCCTTTAATCCCAAGTGATTATAATAAATTCAATTTATAAGCAGTGAATCATCCTACATGTGGAACTGAGCCTGCTAATTGATGGTTCTTTATAGTGAATCATTGTTACAACTGAGATGAAGACACATTAAATCACACCGAAAACGAGGTGTTTGTTGACGAGGCAGACAATAAAAAGCTCATGTTGTTAACTCTTTCATACAGCCGTACAAGGACATTGAAAGTGTGCACATCCTTCACTCACAAGTGTATTTATATGTTTACAGCTGTCAGATTGACTGCTTCACACCTGCCAAAATGATCACAACAATCAGTGGTAACCCCCACCCTAGGATAACATTTGAAAATGGAAGTTTGATGCTTGAACACAATTTATTTATCAAGTTTAATTATGGTTAACTCAGCCTGCATCATGATTAGTACTCTCAATAAGGATTAGAGTGTAACTTTCCTTCCAGTCTTCGATAATTTATACAATCTATTCAGTGTGCTCTGATTGCCTGTCAGTAGTCACGTTTACCCCAGCAATTTTACACACAAAACTATATGGACACTGATATTGCTAAAATTGTACTAAGAGCTATATCCACAGTATTAGAAGATATCATTGATTCTAGTCAATATCTAGCGGTCTTAGAGTGATTTGATATTAGGCTTTGCTTACATCTTTAAAAATTGAAAGGTGGTTATGGAATAAAAATAGCAGCAATAAGTACACATAATGCGGCTAGTTTTCATGTTTATAGTGAAGTGGAACTACTTAGCTTAGCTTTTGCTAATGGAACAACACAAATTTTTCAGTATTTAGCTGCATATGATAAATCGCACAGATTAACTCTGCTAAAACATGAGATAGCTCTTGTCCATAATTTGGCAAAAGCTGGAGGTCTATGACATTAAACAGGTGCGCCATGTGTCTTATCCCTGATAATTCGATAAAAAGCACAGTGCTTCGGAAGATTTAGGATGCATTTTGGTCCTGTGTCCTGTCTGTGGAGTAGTATGGAATTCTGACTAAACATTAAGCGATAAAATGTTTGTCTTAATGACATTTTCATCGAATTTCTAAATATGTTGTGTTCATGCTTTATGACACAAGGGGGCAATATGGGAATTTAACATTTAAGATTTAGAAACCAATGCATGGATAAGAACACACTCTTCATCTGGGGTGTGGGGAGTTGTCAGAAAGTCAAATAAGAGATGACTCTCTTTATCTATAGTTTTTGTTAGACAAACTCATGGTCATAATCTTGCAAAATATCAAGGGGTCATTCCACTGGGGAAGGCATGTCAGGAGGTCTGTATATGTTGTTCTGTTGCTATCTGACAATAAGTGAAGAAAGTCTGAAAGCCTTGAAGAACACTCTGCTTGGGTCCTCTCTCCATGCTACATGAATGAAAGAGATCTGATTCAGTGAATGTATAATGTATTGAATGAACATTTTGATATCATTGCTAAAATATTATTTTAAGCCTTCACAATGATTTTGGTGCTCCTTTGCCCATTATGTTCTTTTTTGTATTCTTCTCTGGTTTCAGTAAGATAATGTAACTTTTTGGAATAAAAATACAAATGAGCAGTCCAAAACTTGAAGCCAGAATAGCAAATATCTCCACAGCAACACTGAATTTACCAGGAGAGCTGACATACGCTGGGATAAAAGTGATCCATACTGCACAGAATATCAGCATGCTAAAGGTGATAAATTTGGCTTCATTGAAATTATCAGGCAGTTTCCGAGCCAGAAAAGCAAGAAAAAAACATAACATAGCCAGGAGTCCAATGTACCCAAGTACAGACCAGAAGCCTACAGCTGAGCCCAGAGCACACTCTAAGATGATTTTGTCTTTGAACTGTTGAAAATTCTTAAAGGGAAAAGGAGGAGAAATTGATAACCAGAGGATACATATGATAACTTGTATAAGAGTGAAACCCAGAACACTGAGTTTCTGCTGTGCAGGCCCAAACCATTTCATCACATCACTACCTGGGAGTGTGGCCCTGAAGGCCATTAACACCACAATTGTTTTCCCCAGAACACAAGAGATACAGAGGACAAAGGTGATGCCGAATGCTGTGTGTCGCAGCATGCAGGACCACTCAGAGGGCCGGCCGATGAAGGTCAGAGAACACAGGAAACACAGAGTCAAGGAAAAGAGCAGCAGGAAGCTCAGCTCAGAGTTGTTGGCCCTGACAATAGGAGTCTGTCTGTATCTGAAGAAAATGAACGCCACAACAGCAGTCATGCATGTTCCAAAGAGAGAAGCTGCAGTGAGCAGTGCTCCCATAATCTCTTCATATGATAGAAACTCTGCCTCCTTCTTTACACAGGCATCTCTTCTCTCATTTGACCAGGACTCAGGGTCACATCGCACACAGGTGATGGAATCTGAAAAAGAATGTTAAAGCAGGTGCTAGATTAGCTCACTACATTTTTTTTTCTTTTTTATGTATCAATTTGGCATCTTTTCTGTGCCTTTGAGACCAAAACTACATTATTCTAAAATTGTAATAACCTTACAAAAGCTACATGGGATCATCATGAATGGCTTGGATCACATAACGAGCAATGTTTTTCCCCCTGTGCTGGTGATAGCTGAGATTGGCAGTATTATTTCTTCAGGTTGACAGTCCAGTTCTGAGCAATTCTTGTGAACCCTCAAGGACTTAAAGGCCCTATTTGTAAGAAAAATTCCACCTTGTCATATACTGATGCTCTGGGTTTCCCAGGTCTTCAAGAACTGACGTGTTGGAATTAAAGGACCAGTTGGCCACCAGTTGGGAGTGAGACTTTAAAATCTTTTTTTTGCTGTTGTTACAAATAGGAATGAGCTGATTAAATGTTGGTGGTCAAAATTAAAATTTGCTGTGACTTCATGGTATTCCATTCTCGTGAACAACATATCTCAGTGTTGGGACAGATGAAGTCATTCACTGTGGATTTCAAAATGGACCCAGATTGAGCTCAGTTTCCCAGAATTCTCTAATCTTCACACCTAGGTGCAAATTCAGCTTTGAGCTACATTTAGTTGGAGTGAGAGACCACTCTCTCACTAGACAGTCAAAACTCCAGTTCCATTGCTTCTTCCATTGCTCTCTCTCTTCTATGAGTGAGCACATTATGCAGAACCACCATTTCATGCTGCTTATTTAATATTGCGCACAAGTTCATGTTGCCAGCTTGTAATCTGTCAAGTACTCCAAAACCCATATACCATTACTAGCTGTCTATCTTCCCCTTCTTCAGGTGTGGTGTCCCAAGGTGATCTCAGGTAGGGTGGAACTTATTATTTATCATAATTAATAATTGTCTCTGAAAATCATTCATTATTAATGACAGACTAAATTAACCCAAAACTCTCTTTTAATGTTGCATTAAGCACTACATCAGGAATACCCTGAAGTGATGGATCAAGTCTTTGGATGTGGGGGTTATATGAGGTATTCATCGATGGTCAGAGTATTACTTGCACTGAATGACTATCAGTTCTCCCCCCGTGTGGAGAAGTAGCTCATAGCGAAAACAGGGGAGCAGGACATTGTACTGCTGTAAACCAAGCACTGTGTTATGCCCGAGATCAGCTGTTTGGTTTGCACTTTCAGCAGCTGTCTGAGGCGATGGAAAAGTCCCTCATCCAGCCCCACAACAAAAGACCTGAACTATCCCATTACAGGATTGTTTTTTTTTTTTTTTTTAACTCAAATTTGCCATAAACATCCATTTTGATGAGCTGATTGGAATTTGGTGGTCAAAGGTCAATGTCACTGGGAGCTCACAAAGCTTTTATTTTCTCAAAAAATCACTTCACCTGTGGTGTTGCTAATTTCTCCCTCTGCACATCTTAAACAGTCATAGCAGCAGACAGGCTTTCCTTTCTGCAGGACCTTACGAGTTCCAGGGGGACATTTCTCACTGCAAACTGACAAAGGCACCTGCATAAAAGAAAATACGGTGAGATTACATTTATGGGCATTCACTTTGACAAGATTTTTGTCATGGCAAGCGTCTATTACTAATTCTAATGAATGAATAGCACATGTCACTTCTCATAAACAATTGAAGTGATCAGATGGTACCTGTGGTGAGTTCTGTGTCCAAATTAAAGATTTATTTTGCAGTTTCAGCTGTTTGTCTGCAGGTAAAGAGGCATCATAAAGGCCAACTGTGACAAATTCCACAATGCCATTTTCTGTTGGCTGCCAGTTTATAATTTCATACTTTGCTGCTGGATCTCCATTCTCATTAAAGTAAACCTCATCTCCTTCCTTTGTTTTAAACCAAATCTTTCTTATGTTCTGTAAAATCTAAGGAGATATAACATCATTATAGATCATTATCTATTTGCAACAATATATTTGTCGACATTTAAACAATTAGATATTGTGACTTAA
The DNA here is from genome assembly GCF_904848185.1 of Acanthopagrus latus. Taxonomy (NCBI): domain Eukaryota; kingdom Metazoa; phylum Chordata; class Actinopteri; order Spariformes; family Sparidae; genus Acanthopagrus; species Acanthopagrus latus. Next base: position 11,622,911 of record NC_051040.1, read on the forward strand.
CAACTACAAACTATTTTTTTTCTTTTCCACTCACTGTAAATGGATCTAGAGGCACCTTGTTGTTACATGTTTCATTACAGCTGAGAATATTATGAAGTGCATGGGCCACAGCATACACTCCTTTATAAATATTGTAAAAGATAGGCATGAGTGACATATCAGTGAAGCTGTTTTGCACTCTAGTCACATCTTCATGTCCAGTACATTCTGTCAAATTCCCTGCTGATGACTTTGACTGCTTGAACTTACAGCTAAACAATGTCTCCCAGAACTCTGCAAACAAGTCATAACTAGATGAATTGAGCGGTTTCACATCCAACATGAACTCTCTCATGCCACTGACATGTGCTTTAGGGATGGACAGGCCAATGGCACCATCCAGAATGTGATGCTTATCCAAGGCTGCAGTGTGGGAATCAAAGATCCAGCCTTCATTGCCTACCCACTGGTACCCAGTCATGTTGTGGAGAGACAGTTCATGTATTACCATATACAAATCCATGGGAGAGAGGAAAGTGACAATCACCTTTGAAGTGGAGGCCTTGATAATGTCAACTATCTGTTTCATTTTGTGTGGTGGACCCGTTCTAAAGACAGCCACAGAGTACTCCAGACAGATACCCAGCTGCTGGGCAGTTTCTATGAATGTGGCCATGCCATTATTGCCATAATCATCATTTGTTCTAATAGCTCCAACCCAAGTCCAACCAAAGTACTTGACCAACTGTGCCAGGGCTCTGCTCTGGTAATAGTCACTGGGTATTGTTCTGAGGAATGATGGGTACTTAGTTTTATCACTGAGACAAGCACAGGTAGCAAAGTGGCTGATCTAAAAATAAATAAATGATATCACAAGATAAATACATATAATTTCAGAAATCTTGACAATACCAATTTTTGCTATGACAAATCCCAGAGTACATTTATGTTTCACAAATATATAATTTGTACCCACCAGTGGGATATGAAAGGGTCCAATGACAGTAGATATAGCCATGCAGGGAGAGGAAGAGGTCTCTCCCATAATGGCCTGTACTTGGGCAGGTCTGGTACATTGTGCTTCAGATGGTGCAAATGTCACCTCATTACCATTAGCCAGGGCCAATGCAATACTCACACCTCTGGCAATGGAGCCACAGGCATCATAGATCATATAGCCTAGAGAGATGCCAGGCAGTAGGTCTGTGCTGTTATTAATCTCCTCTATGGCAAAGAGCATAGCCTGGGCAAACTGGAACCCTCTGAAATGCAAACTGGATGTGGACAGCAAAAAGCCATTTGAATAACAACACATTCGTCTTTGAAATAGAAACAATAGCATCACAAGTAATAGCCTTTGATGGTATTAATACAAACAATAATTAATGTTTCTTATTTCATTCTCAGTTTAATAACACTTGTGCACCTCTTGTATCTACTGTATACTCCCTTTCAGATATTCTAAATCTCCATAGATTTTTAGCGCATTATTTACCTGGTGCATTGCAGTTGGAATGGTTTGTGAATATAGGCATCCTCTCTGTGTTTCCAGCTGCTGTGAAAATAGAAAATTCCTCCCAACATAATGTCCCCATCTTTAGATAGCTGTGGGTACTCATGATCCCCTCTCCGCTTGCATACTAAATCCTCAGCATGAGAGACAGACACCACCGACAACAACTGTAAGAGCGCCCAACCCTGTTCTATCCAGCTCTGTGTCAACATCATACTGACTGAAAGAACTAAACCACTCAGTGACATAACATGTACCTTAATGAACATGAAAAACTTGCACTGGGATTTATACATTTTTGCAGAAGCATAAAGGATGATGAACAACTGCAATGTTTTGTCACTGTGGACCTACACGTAGGGGAGACGAGGGGGGTGTTGAAATAGCTATTAAGTTGTGCTAAAAGTTTTTCCTTTCCCAAATCAACAGTTTACTATTTATAACAAGTCTCTGCTAATTTATGTATTAAGTGTACCCAGAGCAATATCAACATTGATTTAAAATCATGTTTGTGTCTACTTGATTAACATAAGTCCAATATTCACTCTTTTTTTCAGCTTTGTTTTGGTCGCCATCAACTTTTGATCTGCAAAATTGCTCCTCTATTTTCATCACCAGTTTGCCAACTTTTAATGCAACATTTGGCAGGGAGCTGATAGTTTACACTTGTTTTTTAGATGTGCTTATGAGTAGGTCAACAGCCTGCTACAGCTTAAAGTAGGGGTTTCACCAACTGGTCATAAGTCCGCTAGTCAAGCACTAACAGTAACATTAACACCAACGAACAATGCATTGTAGCCTACAGGGGAACACAAGCCTTCATCCCTCCCAAGTTAATGCCGACATTTTTTTAACTCTAACTAAAAAGATGGCACGGTGGATGTTTTAAGCGAGCAGAATAATGAGAGAAAGTAATGTGTTATTATTGACAAACATACTGGATTTATTGTGCTGTTTAAGATACCACCACAGAGTTGGTTGCAATTTCGTTGAGTCCAGTTTCTGTTCTTGTTGTTGTAAAAATGAATTTATTTCCCTGGTGAGAAACAAACATTCTGAGGCAAACTATCTTTCTGGTTATCTATTAAGGAAAACATTTACAGAGTAATCAGGTTTCAGCTGAAAAGATAGAGCTCATGCACCCAAGGTGAGTGTCTGAGGTCTCCTTTCCCCATTACCAGAATCAAGATGAATGATGTTTCGCCCTGCTCTGGTCTTCAAGCCAGGCTAGTAAGCTGTACAGTGCATTGCAGGGCTTCATACATGACATCTCAATATGCTATGTCAGAGATTATGATGCAGAAATGCTACTGGGGTACAATGCAATTCAACAAAATGAAGAAAGATGTCTACTCAGCAGTTTGGTTAAAAGTTAAAGGCATGAATACATTGTGCTGGCAATAGAATGTCCATGCCAAAAGATTATTGGAAGCTTTCAAAATTATTTCTGTGCCCCCTTTCCAATCATATTTTTTTTCGTATTCTCCTCTGGTTTCAGTAAGATAATGTAACATTTTGGAATAAAAATACAAATGAGCAGTCCATAACTTGAAGCCAGAATAGCAAAAATTTCCACAGCAACACTGAATTTCCCAGGAGAGCTGACATACGCTGGGATAAAAGTGATCCATACTGCACAGAATATCAGAATGCTAAAGGTGATGAATTTGGCTTCATTGAAATTATCAGGCAGTTTCCGAGCCAGAAAAGCAAGAATAAAACACAACATGGCCAGAAGTCCTATGTACCCAAGTACAGCCCAAAAGCCTACAGCTGAGCCCAGAGCACACTCTAAGATAATTTTGTTCTTGAACTTCTTGAAATTCTTAAATGGAAAAGGAGGAGAAATTGTTAACCAGAGGATACATATGACAACTTGTATAAGAGTGAAACCCAGAACACTGAGTTTCTGCTGTGCAGGCCCAAAATATTTCATCACATCACTACCTGGGAGTGTGGCCCTGAAGGCCATTAACACCACTATTGTTTTCCCCAGAACACAAGAGATACAGAGGACAAAGGTGATGCCGAATGCTGTGTGTCGCAGCATGCAGGACCACTCAGAGGGCCGGCCGATGAAGGTCAGAGAACACAGGAAACACAGAGTCAAGGAGAAGAGCAGCAGGAAGCTCAGCTCAGAGTTGTTGGCCTTGACAACAGGAGTCTGTCTGTATCTGAAGAAAATGAACGCCACAACAGCAGTCATGCATGTTCCAAAGAGAGAAGCTGCAGTGAGCAGTGCTCCCATAATCTCTTTGTATGAGAGAAACTCTGTCTCCTTCTTTACACAGGCATCTCTTCTCTCATTTGACCAGAACTCAGGGTGGCATCTCAGACAGGTGATAGAATCTGAAAAATAATTAAAACAGGTGTTGGACTTGCTCAGTTCATTTGTCCATTGCTATTTCAACGTTCTTTATTTTTTATGTTTGCAAGTACAAGATACAGTACAGCATGAAGAGGCAGGACTTGTTAATATTGTTAAGCAAAAACATCTTGAATGAATACATGTTGTCCTGTTTCTTCAGGGTGTCTGCGATCTTTAGGACAAATACCAACACGATCCAGTGAAAAATAAATGATTGTTTAGGCCTTCACATGCATTTCCACAACTGTGCAAATATGTATGACCCTGTTTCCAACTTATGTATCTGTATTTGTTTAGTGTGCTCAGAATAATAGTGTGATGTTTTATTGCTGATGTAATGATATTTTGAATTTTGGTTTGTATAAAAATAATTCATTAAAATTTCTATAGCAACATGACAGTTTTTACATGTTGTTTTGTTTTGTATCTAATATTACTACACCTGTAATGTTGCTGATTTCTCCCTCTGCACATCTTAAACAGTCATAGCAGCAGACAGGCTTTCCTTTCTGGAGAACCTTGCGAGTTCCTGGGGGACATTTCTCACTGCAAACTGACAAAGGCACCTGCATGAACAAAATGGCAATGGAAAATATAAAGCAATGGTTTTCACTCAGACAGGGTGTTGTCTATAAAATCTATCAATACTAATCAAACATTGAATGCAATTAATAGATATTCAATTTGAACAATTCAAATTTCATTAAGAATTATTGATCACAAAGTAACTTGCCTGTTGTGAGTTCTGGGCCCAAAATAAAGACTTATTTTGGAGACTCAGCTGTTTATCTGCAGGTAAAGATGCATCATAAAGACCGACTGCAACAAAGTCCACAACGCCATTTTCTGGTGGCTGCCAGTTTATTATTTCATACTTTGCTGATGGGTCTCCATTCTCATTAAAGTAAACCTCATCTCCTTCCTTGGTTGTGAACCGAATCTTTTTTATGTGTTGTAAAATCTAAGAGGAGATTCATGAATGTAGATCAATTTCCGACAACATTTTTATAAGTCAATTGTCTTAAGAGCTTGATGGACAGAATGCAATCATATATTTACTATAATATACACCGTTTAATTTATTAATGTAATTAACTCATTAAGTCTTAGGAGTTCAACTCACCATGAAAGGATCTAGCTGCACCTTTTTGTTACATGTATTATTACAGCTGAGAATATTATGAAGTGCATGGGCCACAGCATACACTCCTTTATAAATATTGTAAAATATAGGCATGAGTGACATATCAGTGAAGGTGTTTTGCACTTCAGTCACATCTTCATGTCCAGTACATTCTCTCCGATTCTCTGATGATGAATTTGAATACTTGAACTTACAATCAAATAATTTCTCCCAAAACTCTGTAAACAATTCATTACTAGATGAATTTAGTGGCTTCACATCCAACATGAACTCTCTCATGCCACTGACATGTGCTTTGGGGATGGACAGACCAATGGCACCATCCAGAATGTGATGGCTGTCCCTTGCGGCAGTTTCAGAATCAAAGATCCAGGCCTCAGTGCCTACCCACTGGTACCCAGTCAAATTGTGGTAAAAGAACTCATGCATTAACACATACAACTCCGTGGGGGAGATGAAAGTGACAATCACTTTGGAAGTGGAATCCTTGATAATTTCAATTATCTGTTGTATTTTGTCTGGTGGATCTGCTCTGAAGACAGACACAGAGTACTCCAGACAGATACCCAGCTGCTGGGCAGTTTCTATGAATGTAGCCATGCCATTATTGCCATAATCATCATTTGTTCTAATAGCTCCAACCCAAGTCCAACCAAAGTACTTGACCAACTGGGCCAGGGCTCTGCTCTGGTAGTAGTCACTGGGTATTGTTCTGAGGAATGATGGGTACTTGGTTTTATCACTGAGACAAGCACAAGTAGCAAAGTGGCTGATCTAAAAGAAGATGAAATTATATCCCACTTGAAACATATTGACAGCACACTTTTCGCTATGACTACAGCAGTGAATTAATGAATAATAACACATTTTCACATGTCATTTCACTTTTTTTATCAATTTTACCCACCAGTGGGAGATTAAATTGTCCGATGACTGTAGATATAGCCATGCAGGAGGAGGAAAAGCTCTCTCCCATTATCGCCTGCACTTGGGCAGGTCTGATGCATGGTGCTTCAGATGGTGCAAATGCCACTTCATTACCATTAGCCAAGGCCAGTGCAACCCTCACACCTCTCGCAATGGATGCACAGGCATCATAGATCTTATATCCCAGAGAGATGCCAGGCAGTAATTCTGTGCTGTTGTTAATCTCCTCAATGGCAAAGAGTATAACCTGGGCATACTGGAATGCTCTAAAATTCAAACTTGATTAAAATAAGAGTAAAGTGCAATCAATTTCTCCTCAAAATAGAAACAATAACCATCAAAATACAGACAGGCAATGATTCTTATTTTCAAATATCCTTTTTTCAAAACCATCTTTTTTAAATGTCAAATGTTGAATTTACTTCCTCTTAGATATATTCATTTAAATACGTTTTTGTGGTATGATTTACCTGATGCATTGCAGTGGCAATGGTTTTTCCATGTAGGTATCCTGTCTGTTTTTCCACCGCAAGTGGAAAGATATGATTCCCCCAATCATAATATCTTCATTCTTAGATAGCAATGGAATCTCGGGATCCCCTCTCAGTCTGCATCGTGTCTCCTCAATTGAAAAAACAGAAATGGAGGCCACTAATAACAGCTGAAACAGTGCCCAACCCCTCTCTCGCCACCTCTGTGTGAATGTCATACCGTTCAACAACAACAGATGTGCTATGATGTGAACAAAATCTCTCACTGGTATTTATACATTTTGGAGTACCACCAAAAATAATTATGGAACAGAGATGTCTGAGGAGGGAGCGGAGGACAGTGCACAAACAGAAATAGAGTTATGGGCTTTAGCCTCCCAGTGGGACATTTTTCTTCTAAAAGACATAAGAAAAATTCTAAAAGATTGATCTAGACTAAAATTGGGTTAATTTGGTTCAAAAGTTGAAGTTTTATAGACATATATATATCATACCTGGCTGTTATTTCTACACCATTTCAGTGGCTATACATTAAATAAATCAGTCTAAAGGACACTCACTAAACAGCTTGAACAAAATTTAACCCAGTTTTTGCCTAAACGTTTACTAGACACTGGTTAGATCTCTGAATACAAATATACTTATTTTACTGCCTCGCAATACACTCAACAAGCTTCTGCACAACAGCCTGTATGAAAATCTCCACTTCTTTTGAATGAGAGATGAATTACATCTGGAAGGACATTTACATGGGGCATCTTCACCAACCATATCTGGATGCCTCTAACAATAGAAGCCTTTCAGATTATGTTCTGATGAATATGTCAACAATTTAAAAAAAAAAAAAAAAAATCTTATATCATTTTAGTGTTCGATGTTGGTATTGTCAGTATGACGGACATGTTTTTTAGAATAATTATTCATAGTAAATATAAGAATGAAATTCATCCAAAAGACTAACAATAAATAAACAAATCATTAAAACAGGGACCAATAACCAGACCAAAAACAGTCTCAAAAGAAGGGTTTGCTGATAATGTAAATATTTGTAAAATATTTAGAATAAAAGGAATCGTGAACGAAATGAATCCGAGAACTGACCATCACAACCAGAAGTTACCTCAAAACATATGCACAGAATAATCACAGAAAACTGTGAAATGTAATAGAATTTATTAATGTCAGAAAATGTATCAAATCAATAATACTCTAATAAGCAAACAATCATCATTCACCTAGAGTCGCTAAACTAGGAGATGTATTGTGTGTGTGTCAGAGAGACAAAGAAAGAGAGCCAAGATGGCGGTGTTGAGAAAGAGAGCCAAGATGGCCAATGTGATCTCTTGGAAGATGAAATCACGGAGTATTCAAGCCACATGAGGCTTCAACAAACCATGAAAGAACATTGTTTTCACACATGCACTTTTAAATACACACATTATTGCTCCCCAATTTAGCAGTGCTAACACGAGAAAACCGTATCTAAGGTTATTGTGCTGATACCTCGAGACACACATTTCTTAATGATACAGTGAGGTCATTGATCATAAGTCTCCAAAAGTAGTGCATACGATTAGTGTATGTGTACGTGTGGGAAGAGTTTAGCAAGCAACAAACAGTGTTTTGTAAAACTCACAGCGAAAAAAGAAAAAAAAAAAAAAAAAAAAGACTACATGTTAATTTCTAGTATCTGCCCAGACATGAATTAAGCCTCACTTCTAGCGTGTGTTTCTTTTATCCAGCTCCATCGGCATGGAATAAAGGAGTTGCAGTGGCCTGCGGTGGCTGTTCGAACAGCGAATTAGACGTGGGCAAAGAAAACGGGTCAAATCGGGTGTTTTCTGTAGGGGTTGAGAGGCTGGGTTGTGCAGCCCTTCTCTGGATCCAGAAAACGTTTGGTAAACACAGGGCAGTTGTTGGTTAGGGTCCCAACACTGACTTGATCTGGTTTGAGGAATAATAATTTGCCAGTGTTTACTCTACTACTACACAGAAATTAGTAATGATCGCCAGTGCTTATGGAAGCTATGTTTGAAGAAATTATCCAATGCAAGGCCTCTTTTGCATTCCATCGTGCCAAGCATCCCTATGCATGACATTCATTTGTGACTTGAATTGTAGAATTAAAACTATTGCCCACTTTTGAGGGGGATCCCCTTATGCATTTGACTAACTTGAGCCCCAGAAATTGTGTCAATGACATCATCCCAGGCCTCAGTGTTCTTTCCAAGTATATGCATTACACTTCCATGACTTCCCTTTTTCCCCTCAAACAAGTGTGTTGGGGACCATTTAACTATCTCAACTGTATCTTTATTTGGCAGCCGTGAATGCTTGGGTGGTGTTTTTAGCCTTTTGTGTGAGTATCATCATGTCTTCCAGGATAACCATATCTTAGTGGAAACAACCACAGAACCAGTTTCAAGTACTGTTTGTGGACAGACTATATTTTTTTGTCAGTTTCGTTACATTCTCACCATTGTGTGTACTGAGATATAACCAAATGAAATGTTTCAGCACTCGTGGGATTTTAATGGTACTATTTGTAAGCATTACCTAAACAACAGCCTGATCAAACTGGCATGCAACATAAAGAAGTATGGGAAAGGTCATTGTGACTGAATCATTTTAATTAATGCAGATATTGTAGACAAAAAACCTGCAGGAATTACGATGTCTTATTAAAATGAAAAAGTTGCCATTTTTGGGTCAGGTCATGTGTTTTGCACAGAGTCTCCTTTCCTTATCAGCAAAACTATGATGGTCAGCCTGAACAATTTCATGTTCTGCTCTGGTATTCAGTTTTGGTCAGTCAGCTCTAGATCTCATGGCAGGGCTCTATACACATTCAACAAGTAAAAAGTTGTGATTGTTAAACTCTTTAGGAAATAATAGGGAACTAAACATGTCATACCAAAGTTATTCTGTGAACACGTTATTCTTTGATCATAATCTTAACTGTTTTCAAAGGAAATAGATACTAGGGCAGTACATCGATAGGTGCTTCATCATATAGGTAAATGTAGGTGATTGTGTATTACATGCTGTTATCTCAATGTGCTATGTCTCGACTGGCATGATATACCGTGGAAAAACATGTGAAAGTGCAATGCAGTTCTTTAAGAAAATTAAGATGGCGTTTACCCTACACTTTCATTTACAAATTAGTATGTAAAAAAAAAAAAAATCACAGTCACAATGATTTTGGTGCCCCCTTCCCCATCATGTGCTTTTTTGTATTCTTCTCTGGTTTCAGTAAGATAATATAACATTTTGGAATAAAAATACAAATGAGCAGTCCAAAACTTGAAGCCAGAATAGCAAATATCTCCACAGCTACACTGAACTTCCCAGGCGAGCTGACATATGCTGGGATAAAAGTGATCCATACTGCACAGAATATCAGTATGCTAAATGTGATCAGTTTGGCTTCATTGAAATTATCAGGCAGTTTCCGAGCCAGAAAAGCAAGACTAAAACACAACACAGCGAGAAGTCCTATATAACCAAGTACAGCCCAAAACCCTACAGCTGAGCCCAGAGCACACTCTAAGATGATTTTGTTCTTAAACTTCTTAAAATTCTGAAATGGAAAAGGAGGAGAAATTGATAACCAGAGGATACATATGATAACTTGTATAAGAGTGAAACCCAGAACACTGAGTTTCTGCTGTGCAGGCCCAAACCATTTCATCATATCACTACCTGGGAGTGTGGCCCTGAAGGCCATTAACACCACTATTGTTTTCCCCAGAACACAAGAGATACAGAGGACAAAGGTGATGCCGAATGCTGTGTGTCGCAGCATGCAGGACCACTCAGAGGGCCGGCCGATGAAGGTCAGAGAACACAGGAAACACAGAGTCAAAGAGAAGAGCAGCAGGAAGCTCAGCTCAGAGTTGTTGGCTCTGACAACAGGAGTCTGTCTGTATCTGAAGAAAATGAACGCCACAACAGCAGTCATGCATGTTCCAAAGAGAGAAGCTGCAGTGAGCAGTGCTCCCATAATCTCCTCATATGAGAGAAACTCTGCCTCCTTCTTTACACAGGCATCTCTTTTCTCATTTGACCAGAACTCAGGATGGCATCGCACACAGGTGATGGAATCTGAAATCAAATTAATCAAAACAGGTGTTGGACTTGCATAGTACATTTGTCTTTTATTGTCTCAACATTTCCTAGTCTCTGCGCTTGCAAGTACAAGATACAGTTCAGTATAAATAGGCATTTTATTTTTATTATGTTTGGTTAGTTTGATATTCTTTATAAATTCTAAATTCATCATTTCATGCCAAGTAGTCCAATATCCAGAACTTTTACCAGTTCATGGTCGTGGAATAGTTGTTGTTGAATGATTACAGTAATTAATCTGATAAGAGACCATCATGTTTGACGAGAAACTGAAATTATAAAAAAAAAATCACTCGTCCTCCATTATTTTTCACTGCATAAAAAAATGAGTGCCACAGAACCTGTACAGAACAGTACTTCTCACAAACATTAATGTAACACTCAGTGTTCTTATTTAATCTGTAGACAATTGTACTGTCTTGACTTCAGGGCTTTCCATCAGTGTGTAACCTATTGAGCCTGTTATTCACTGGGTTCTGGAAATTTGGAAGTTAATCTTAGTCCCTTAGCTGGATACACATATGTATGTCAAGAATTATATTTTATCTATTATATGTGCATTAAACTACACATTCACAGAAGATGTTTGTCTTGTGTGTTTGTTTTGTCTCTAACTAAAGTTAGCTCTCACCAGAAACCACAGTTATTGCTGTTACCCTTGAGTGCCTTTTCTTTTCCCTCCTTTCTAAATTTGTGATGTGCCAAATCTAGCCTGCCTGGGGTGTACTGGAATCTCAGATTCCAGAGGAGTCCACAGACATCCCCCTCCAGCATGTGAAAACACCTCTGTACCTACACAATGTCAGACACATTGGAGCATTAACCTTGACATGCATTTCTAAGACTTTGCACTAATGTACATAAATATTTCCAACTCATGTTTCTGTATTTCATTAGTGTGCTCAGACATTTAGTGTGATTTCTAATGACAATTTTTACATGCTGTTGCCCTTGAATTAAATATTACAACACCTGTAATGTTGCTTATTTCTCCCTCTGCACATCTCAAACAGTCATAGCAGCAGACAGGTTTTCCTTTCTGCAGGACCTTGCGAGTTCCTGGAGGACATTTCTCACTGCAAACTGACAAAGGCACCTGCATGGACAAAATGGCAATGTAAAATATAATGTATAGGCTTTCACTCTGACAAGGTGTTGTCTATAAGAAATTATATTACTATTAATACAGAACAAACATTAAATGCAATATAAAAAAATGATTCAATTCAAATTTCAATAAAAATTATCGAACACATTGTAACTTGCCTCTTGTGAGTTCATGGCCCAAAATAAAGATTTATTATGCAGTTTCAGCTGTTTGTCTGCAGGTAAAGATGCATCATAACGACCAACTGCAACAAAATCCACAATGCCATTTTTTGCTGGCTGCCAGTTTACAATTTCATACTTTGCTGCTGGATCTCCATTCTCATCAAAGTAAACCTCATCGCCTTCCTTTGTTGTGAACCGAATCTTTCTTATGTGCTGTAAAATCTAAGAGGATATGCACCAATGCAGATCATTATTTGACACATTTTTTGTAGGTCCACTGTCTCAATAGGTTGATAAATAGACTGCAACAAATGTTCTTATTACAATATAAACCATTTAATCGTTTAAGTTAATTTAGTGTCATTAAGTCTTTGAACTTCAACTCACCGTAAATGGATCTAGCTGCACCTGGTTGTTACATGTTTTATTACAACTCAGAATATTATGAAGTGCATGGGCCACAGCATACACTCCTTTATAAACATTGTAGAAGATCGGCATGAGTGACATATCAGTGAAGCTGTTTTGAACTTCAGTCACATCTTCATGTCCAGTACATTCCGTTTGATTCTCTGCTAATGACTTTGACTTCGTGAACTTACAGCTAAACAATGTCTCCCAAAACTCTGTAAACAATTCATTACTAGATGAATTGAGCGGCTTCACATCCAACATGAACTCTCTCATGCCACTGATATGCGCTTTGGGGATGGACAGACCAATGGCACCATCCAGAATGTGATGGCTGTCCCTTGCGGCAGTTTCAGAATCAAAGATCCAGGCCTCAGTGCCTACCCACTGGTACCCAGTCAAATTGTGGTAAAAGAACTCATGCATTAACACATACAACTCCGTGGGGGAGAGGAAAGTGATAATCACCTTGGAAGTGGAAGCTTTGATAATGTCAATTATCTTTTGTATTTTGTCTGGCGGATCTGTTCTGTAGAAGGCCACAGAGTACTCCAGACAGATACCCAGCTGCTGGGCAGTTTCTGTGAATGTGGCCATGCCATGATTACCATAATCATCATTTGTTCTAATAGCTCCAATCCAAGTCCAACCAAAGTACTTGACCAACTGGGCCAGGGCTCTGCTCTGGTAGTAGTCACTGGGTATTGTTCTAAGAAATGATGGGTACTTGCTTTTTTCACTGAGACAAGCACAGGTAGCAAAGTGGCTGATCTAAAAGAAGAAGAAATGATATCCTACGATAAACATAGACAGCACATATTTGTGATGACTACATCATTATTTACTGAATAATTTCAAACAAATTTTCACAAATGTCATTTCATTTTTATCAATCTTACCCACCAGTGGGATATTAAATGGTCCGATAGCTGTAGATATGGCCATGCAAGGAGAGGAAAAAGTCTCTCCCATAATGGCCTGCACCTGGGCAGGTCTGGTACATGGTGCCTCAGAGGGTATGAATGCCACATCATTACCATTAGCCAAGGCCAATGCAACCCTTACACCTTTCGCAATGGAGGCACAGGCATCATAGATCTTATATCCCAAAGAGATTCCAGGCAGTAAATCTGTGCTGTTGTTAATCTCATCAATGGCAAAGAGTATAACCTGGGCATACTGGAAACCTCTGAAATTCAAACTTAATGTGGAAAGTAACAAAAAGTCGAAAATGCAATCAATCTGGCTTTGGAACAGAAACAATGAATACATAAAAAACAAACAGTGGATGGTATGCATAAATACAAGCAATGATTCTTATATTAAGATCTCACTTTAAGAACATTTTTTCAAATGTAAAGTTTACTATTCATGTAAATAGATTTTTGTGCTATGACTTACCTGATGCATTGCAGGGGCAATGGTTTGTACATGTAAGTATCTTGTCTATTTTTCCACTGTAAATGGAAAGATATGATTCCCCCAATCATAATGTCTTCATTCTTAGATAGCAATGGAATCTCAGGATCCCCTCTCAGTCTACAGATCGTCTCCTCAATTGAAATAACAGAAACGGAGGCCACCAATAACAGCTTAAACACTGCCAAGCCCCTCCCTCTCCACCTCTGTGTAAATGTCATACTGTCAAGAGTAACAGATGGGCTATGATGTGAACAAAATCTCTCACTGGTATTTATACATTTTGGAGTGCCATCAAAAATGAAACAGGGATGTCTTAGGGGAGAAAAGAGGAAGGCACACAGACAGACTAGACTTTGGGGATTTAGCCTCCCAGAGTGAAATTTCTTGCCTAAACATTACCTAAAATATATCTAAAGTTCGGTTCAATAGTTATTTCACTACTAATTTAAGTGGCTTTAAATTTGAATAAATAAATCTAAAGAACAGCTAAGCTAACCAGCTGCAATATCGTCATCCAAGTAACATTTGCTTTTCAACAAAGCCAGCATGAAATGCAGATCTCCAATTCTTTTGATTGAAAGATGAATTACATCTGGGAGGACATTCACATGGGGCATCTTCACTGCCCATAGGATGGATGCCTCTAACATAGGGGTCTTTCACATCATGTTCTGATGAATATATCAATAAAAAACGTCCGATTTTTTTGGTGTCCTACTTGATCTTGTCAGCGGAAAAATAAATTGCCAGTGTTTACTCTTCAACTACACAGGAATTAGTGGTGATTTCAAATGCTTACACAGACTACCATGTTTTAGGATATTATTTCATACACAGCCTCCTTAGCATCCCTATGCATGACATGCATTGGTGAACGAAAATTTGGAATTACACCATGTCAATTTTTGACAAGGATCCCCTTGAGTGCATTTAACCGATGTGAGCCCAAAGACCCTTGTCAATGAGATGGACCCCTATTCTTCCCCTCAACCAACAACACTTTTTGTAAGTACAACCATCACAATATCCTGATCAAACTGTCTGACATGCAACATTGTAAAGTTTCAGTCTTGAAAAAGGTCATTTTGACCAAAACATATATATAAATAAATGCAGAGGTTAAAAAAAATGTAAGCAGGAATTACCTTTTTTTATTAAAAATGTAAAAGTCCCCATCTTTGGTCAGTTCAGATGACTGTGCTCAGCCTTGAAGTTTGTACAGAGTCTCCTTTCCCCATCAGCAGAGCCAAGATGACCAGCCTGAACATTGGTATAGCCCTGCTTGTCACTCCGGGCCAGTTAGCTGTACAGCTCATCCCAGGTCATATACACATTCAAAAGGTACAAAGTTGTGACTGTTTAACTCAAGCTTTAGGAAATAAAAGGAAACCAAACAAGTCAAACCAAAGTTACTGTGTGAAAATGTTTGTCTTTAATCACAGTTTTAACAGTTTTCAAAGCAATTGGGAAATAGGGCAGTACATCGATGTGTGCTTCATATATTTGGGTGAGGTGACTGTTATCTCAATATGCTATGTCATGAATGGCATGATATACAGTGGAGACACATGGAAGTACAATGCAGTTCTTTAAGAAAATGAAGGTAAGTGTTAACTCTACACTGGTTTACAAATTAGTATGTAAACAAATGTTGGCACTAGAATGCCAATGCCAAAACATCATTTGAAGTTTTCACAATGACTTAGGTGCTCCCTTCCCCATCATATTCTTTTTTGTATTCTTCTCTGGTTTCAGTAAGATAATATAACATTTGGGGATAAAAATACAAATGAGCAGTCCAAAACTTGAAGCCAGAATAGCAAATATCTCCACAGCTACACTGAACTTCCCAGGAGAGCTGACATATGCTGGGATAAAAGTGATCCATACCGCACAGAATATCAGCATGCTAAAGGTGATAAATTTGGCTTCATTGAAATTATCAGGCAGTTTCCGAGCCAGAAAAGCAAGACTAAAACACAACACAGCCAGAAGTCCAATGTACCCAAGTACAGCCCAAAAGCCTACAGCTGAGCCCAGAGCACACTCTAAGATGATTTTATCCTTGAATATTTTAAAGTTCTTAAAGGGAAAAGGAGGAGAAATTGTTAACCAGAGGATACATATGATAACTTGTATAAGAGTGAAACCCAGAACACTGAGTTTCTGCTGTGCAGGCCCAAACCATTTCATCACATCACTACCTGGGAGTGTGGCCCTGAAGGCCATTAACACCACTATTGTTTTCCCCATCACACAAGAGATACAGAGGACAAAGGTGATGCCGAATGCTGTGTGTCGCAGCATGCAGGACCACTCAGAGGGCCGGCCAATGAAGGTCAGAGAACACAAGAAACACAGTGTCAAGGAGAAGAGCAGCAGGAAGCTCAGCTCAGAGTTGTTGGCCCTGACAATAGGAGTCTGTCTGTATCTGAAGAAAATGAACGCCACAACAGCAGTCATGCATGTTCCAAATAGAGAAGCTGCAGTGAGCAGTGCTCCCATAATCTCCTCATATGAGAGAAACTCTGCTTCCTTCTTTACACAGGCATCTCTTCTCTCATTTGACCAGAACTCGGGATGGCATCGCACACAGGTGATGGAATCTGAAAAACAATTATAACAGGTGTTGGACTTGCTCAGTACATTTGTCCTTAGTTGCTCAATGTTCCTGTTTTTATTTTCCCTGCATGACAGACACTTTAGAATCAAGTACAATTGATTTATTTCTTAAAGTTCCCCTCTAGACCTGTTATGAGTATATAAAAATGATCTGCTATGATTAACATTTCTTCTGAACATAGTCTTCCAGCTTGAAAAGTAAAAAAAAAAAAAAATGTAAAAAAAGACTCAGAAAAGCAGTGTAACTATGGTCTGTAAAAAAGTAGTGTACACAGCTACCGTGAATTCACCCATAGTTTCTTAAAGAGTCAGTGTGAAGCTCAAAGTAGGTGGCTCAACATCTGTCCCTCTGCCCAGGTCTGTTAGTTCAATTCACTGCACAGCAAGCCTCATTATTTGTCTTTTTGCCTTGGAAATTCTCCAAAAGGCACCAACACCACAGCTGAGTGGTTGAGCTGAGTGATTCAAATTAGCTGAGGCGAAGCCACTGGTGAAACCTGGGAGACAGTCTGCGGCTAGTTGGCCTTTGAAGTGCACTGCCCATTGATGCTGCTGCCAAGTTGGTGGTGATAGAGCAGCAGTGTTATGGCTAGTCTCAGATGATTGATATCGGAAACAACACAGACAGTCTGTTGTCCGCTATAATTAGTGATGAGCAGCAGTAGGGTGGCCTAATGAGCCCAGATATTCTGCAGCTGCAACAGCCAAAGTGCCAGTATATTTACCCATGTGCCCAGGTGAAGCTTACATCTTTTAAGTGTTTATTAGCTTCTGAGTTTGCAACTGGCAGTAGCTGACGCTGCAGTTGTGCTTGTGAACAATAATGCAGTGTTATGTTGTTACAGCATGTTAACAATTAATTGCTGGCATAGAGTTATATGTCAGTGGCATAATCTAAGATTCCAAAAAAATGGAGTCTGGATTAGAATTTTATACTCAGTGAGTTAGATATCTATTCAACTTCACAGGCAACCAAGTCCACATAGGGGAAATGTCACTGGCAGGAATAGTAGTTGTGCATTAGTCTGCAAACTGTTATCAAATTTGTGTTACATAGTATTTTCACATTGGGGCATTGGATTTGCTTATCAAGGTTAATCCATGGAAATCCATTACTGTTTATATGTGAGCATGAAAGTTGTAAATGTGGTTTTGTCTTGGATTTAGTATACCACACCTGTGATGTTACTGATTTCTCCTTCTGCACATCTTAAACAGTCATAGCAGCAGACAGGCTTTCCTTTCTGCAGGACCTTGCGAGTTCCTGGGGGACATTTCTCACTGCAAACTGACAAAGGCACCTGCATGAACAAAGAGACAATGTGTAAAATCCTTTGCAAGGCTGTGTTATTTTTAATTGAAACCACACACTATGATACAGTAACAACAACTTAAAAATGAATCAATATTAATAATTCAAATACAGTTTCAGTAACAATAAGTGATCACAAGAAGCTTACCTTTGGTGAGTTCTGGGCCCAAAATAAGGATGTATTTTGCAGCGTCAGCTGTTTGTCTGCAGGTAAAGATGCATCATAAAGACCGACTGCAACAAAGTCCACAATGCCATTTTCAGGTGGCTGCCAGTTTACGATTTCATACTTTGCTGCTGGGTCTCCATTCTCATTAAAGTAAACTTCATCACCTTCCTTTGTTTTGAACCAAATCTTTTTTATGTGCTGCAAAATCTAAGAAGATATGCATCAATGTAGATCATTACCTGACTAACTTTTTTATCGGTTTACTGTCTTAACAGTTTGATTAATGGACTGCAACAAGGTATTTCTGATAATATATATCACTTTTTTTTCTTTTTTTTTTTAATGGAAAAGGTATAATGTTGTCATTGGTGTTGAACTCACCGTGAATGGATCGAGCTGCACTGTGTTGTTACATGCTTTATTACATCTCAGAATATTATGAAGTGCATGGGCCACAGCATACACTCCTTTATAAATATTGTAAAAGATAGGCATGAGTGACATATCAGTGAAGCTGTTTTGCACTTTAGTCACATCTTCATGTCCAGTACACTCTCTCTGATTCTCTGCTGATAACTTAGATTTTGTGAACTTACAGCTAAATAATTTCTCCCAAAATTCTGCAAACAATTTATTACTAGATGAATTGAGCGGCTTCACATCCAACATGAACTCTCTCATGCCACTGACATGTGCTTTGGGGATGGACAGACCAATGGCACCATCCAGAATGTGATGGCTGTCCCTTGCGGCAGTTTCAGAATCAAAGATCCAGGCCTCAGTGCCTACCCACTGGTACCCAGTCAAATTGTGGTAAAAGAACTCATGCATTAACACATATACCTCCGAGGGGGAGAGAAAAGTGACAATCACCTTGGAGGTGGAAGCCTTGATAATATCAATTATTTTTTGTATTTTGTCTGGTGGATCTGTTCTAAAGAAAGACACAGAGTACTCCAGACAGATACCCAGCTGCTGGGCAGTTTCTGTAAAAGTGGCCATGCCATTATTGCCATAATCATCATTTGATCTAATAGCTCCAACCCAAGTCCAACCAAAGTACTTAACCAACTGTGCCAGGGCTCTGCTCTGGTAGTAGTCACTGGGTATTGTTCTGAGGAATGATGGGTACTTGGTTTTATCACTGAGGCAAGCACAAGTAGCTAAGTGGCTGATCTGACAGAAAAATAAATGATATCGTATGATAGATGCATAAATGAAATAAACAGAGCGAACTACAATTTATATCTAATAACTTTTTGGTATGGTGTGGATGAGTTATAAATTAGCAATTTTACACCAATGTAGTTTAACTTTTACCAAGTTTACCCACCAGTGGGATATGGAAGGGTCCAATGACAGTAGCTATGGCCATGCAAGGAGAAGAAAAGGTCTCTCCCATAATGGCCTGTACTTGGGCAGTTCTGGTACATGGTGCCTCAGAGAGTGCAGATATGACTTCATCACCATTAGCCAAGGCCAGTGCAACCATCACACCTCTGGCAATTGAGACACAGGCATCATAGATTTTATATCCCAGGGAGATGCCAGGTAGTAGGTCTGTGCTGTTATTAATCTCCTCAATGGCAAAAAGCAT